>NC_134589.1:85212839-85512839 GCF_037038515.1 Microtus pennsylvanicus
CGAGGTCAGCTGTAACCTTTATGGCATCACATGGCTTCTCTGCCAGCAGAACAAAGTTTCTACCCACGCACAAGTCTAGAGACAACCAAGGACCTAAACTCTCACTGTCTCCAAGACTAAGACACGCTATTTCCTGGTTCCTTCCTCATCCACTCAGGCGTTCATTAGCAGCGTTCTTCCAATTCTAACTGAATAGGTTGAGGGTGAAATTGGTGGGTTTAGAAGGATAGTTGCCTGGCTGGGAGCTTTGACTATCTGTGAAATCAGATAACGACAAGAATCACCTGCTAGGATCGCTGTGAGGGGTGAAGGGTCACAGATGCAAAGAGAGTCTATGTGCCAAAAACTATTAAACTCTGCTCAACTGGTTGGCTATACGTAACTGGCATGGACCTCAACAACAACTTGTGAGCCAGTCCTAACTTAGTTTAAATCTAGAACAAAATAGTTTGACTAGAATGACTAGGGCTTCCAGGAAGAGAGAGATGACTGTCACCTGAGGAGGTGAGATTTCACACAAGACGCAGATTTTCCCTGATGGCTCTGATGGACATATCGTTAAGTGATGGAGGACCAGGTTACTACTGGGGGTGTAGGAGGTCAGCATCAAGATGGGGAGTGCAGAGCTACTGTAATTGAGGTTGCCTTGAACATGGGGACTCATTTGCAGTGTTCAGACCAGGAGGCTGCCTTGCCACCACCCTTACTTCGCTTTGGTTTCACGGTGGACCTATGCACAAGCTGGCGGTGGGGTCCCTACACCACCCTTTGCTAAATCAGTCCTCTTCTAGAACTACCGTTGCCATGTCTCTATCTTGCTCCTCTAGGCTCCCTCTTCCGGAACCATTTTCCTCACTGGGAAGTCATTATCCTCAGGCCTGATGTGTCACACTTCTCAGAACGTGACTCAAGTGCTGTGACTATGTCACCCAGTATACCTCCCTTCTGGCTTTCTACAGTTCTTCTAGCTAAGTCCCCATTTCGTCAGTTCAAATTCCAATATGAAGTAGGCTCTGCCATTCTCCCTTCACCCTTCTTATTCACTGTGTCTGTGGACTATTTATTGGTGAGCTTTCTGGTTCTTTTCCAATTTTCTAATTCTTTTTAAAAGTTTTGCTAACTCTCCAGCGTCCTTGTTCATTTCCATAATTTAATACATTTGAGCTCATAAACTACATATGCCTGCTCAATGGGTATTTATATTGTTCCTACAGGTAGAATTTTATATTTTAATATCATTTGGAGAGCAGTGCTTTTGTGCTATTTCCTTTCCGAGTCTTGGTTTTCAGTCTGTACTCTTAGTTTTTCAAGATCAGAACCTGAATCTGATATTCTTCTTGCAAGCACAATAACAGCTGTTAATGACTGGGGATGGTGGAAGCCAAGAATGTAAATACACAAGATTTGCTTGAGCTACTCACATGGGGAGACATTAGGAAAGTTTGTATTCCAGTGTTGGTAAAGGGTGTGGGTCAAGTTCCATGGAAAACTGTTGCTATTACTCAGAGTTCCTTACTGCTGCTGCTGCTGTTGTTGCTGCTGCTACTCCTGTTGTTGTTGTTACTGCTGCTATTCCTGTTGTTGTTGCTGCTATTGCTGCTGTTGCTGCTGCTGCTGCTGTTGCTATTCCTGTTGTTGTTGTTGCTGCTGCTACTCTTGTTGTTGTTGTTGCTGCTACTACTACTGCTGCTGTTGCCGCTGCTATTCTTGTTGTTGTTGCTGCTATTGCTGCTGTTGTTGCTGCTGTTGCTGTTGTTGTTGCTGCTGCTGTTGTTGCTGTTGCTGTGTTTCTGTTATTGTAGCTGCTGTGTCAAGACTATGAGTTTTTTCTACAAAAAGTTACTGCTCTTGGGATCAGTATCCATGGGAGAATAGGCGACAAGGGATGAAGGATGGGGCTTGGGCAAGGAAGAAAGTAGTTGAGTTGTGATATCAATCCAACATTCTCAGCCAGTCTCCTGGGAATCTTTGGAACTGTATGCTTCCTTTGCCTGTCTCAACTAAAGCAAAGCTCATTGATATCCAATTAGATTCCTCTGGATTGAGATGAACCCAGTGACAGAGAGTAACTGTGAGTAAAACAACCACTTTCAGCAATTTCCAAAATAGAATGCAGGAGTGAGAAACCAGGGGTTCGAATCAGCAGCAGCTTTTGGTTCTAAAGGCGGCATAGTCTATTGATGCTGTGACAATCAGTCAGATAGCCTCTACCGTCAGAAAGCATGTGACAATACTCACTATTGGCTTTCTTATCTTCATTACCTATAAGTCCCTCCCTTCCCAACCACTCAGATACACCCCCTCTCTTCTTCCAGCCCATTACCTGCCTATGCCCTCTTCCATCAAGTCATTACCTGTACCTTTAATATTTGGAAGTTCTTTCATTGCTGTTGATAACGATTTGGGAAAGTTAACAAGAGCAGAAAACAACAAAGATGAATAAAATGCTTAAGTAACCCTTTCCTAGAATTCACTCTTCTTAAACTGTTATCATATTTACATTCCTATTCTTTTGAAATAAAAGCATTATAGGAAGATTTAGTTGTTTCTATTTTTGCCTCCTATGGAGAAAAGTAATCATAACACATATGATAATTTCCTTGTTCATTTTAGATATTGTAAATGAACAACTTGAAACTATAGATAGTGATTACAACATATATCCCAAGAAAACTGAAGAAAAAATTTCAAATATTTTTGACAGGCTCAAAAGAGACAGCTGCTTTCATGTATTAATTCAACATTTATGTTTCTACATGTTAATTAAAATTCATTTTAGGAATAAATAAATGTGTTTGTTAGCATTTGTGAAAAATAGAAGATATTTTAATGTGATTTTAAAATTATGTAAATTGCACCATGTTATAATGCAATTTTTTTCATCAAGCCTTTTGAAATTTGTTTACTTTGCAATTTATTGACTTACTTCACTCTCAACTGTTTATGAACGTCTGCCAAAGGAGCATAGTGTGTTTTATTTATTCGTTCTCGCGCTGGTAGGCATTTAAGTGACTTTCACGGTTCACCTTTTTGTGAATTCCTCCCCTCCCCACTTCCTTGACAGCTCTGCTTGAATGAAATGTCCTTTCCTTTTTAAATTTCTGGCTGAGACTGACCAGACTTTCCGAGAAGAACTCCAGTTCTTTGTTCTCTGCCCCTCTGCCTAGCCTGTGACAAGCACCAGGCACGTTCCCTGCAATTCCTATTGTTTCTGTGTCAGTTCTGTCAACAGACTTATTCCAAGCCAGACCTACAGAGGAGCAGAACAGAGACGTGACAAATATGGGCAAAAGCGAGCATAGCTCATTGGGCCTCAAACTAAATCTGTAGTTCTTTCAAGACGTTCACCGTGAGAAAACAACTTAAAGAGGGGAAATATCCTATACACACGGAGGTTTTCTAAGGGGAAAAATGAGAAGCAAAATGGCCAACAATAAGGAGTCCTTATATAAATCATGGTGGATCAACTCCAGAAAAAATACTGTTCATCCTTCCTGTGGTGTCTGAGAGCCAGGTCTTAGATGCGATCACACGAACTTGATCTTTCGAGTTCAAAGGAGTTGAATCTCAGTCATTTTATGTCACTCACCTCATGATTACAGAGGAACACATAGTGGTAGGTGCTAGAGGAAAACACAGAAAGCAATGTCACTATATATATAAGTATCTTTGCATCTCTGGATGGAAATGAAGAAGGAAAATGACAGATTTAAAACAATATTGAAAAGCAGAGAACTCAGGACACTTTCACCCCTAGGATCTAATACTGTGTCTACAATCTCCCTTCACACATGCACCAGGAAGCTTTGGGGTTGCAAGGTCACCATGCATCTGAGGTTCTGTGTTCCACAGTGACATTACTGTGTTCAACTGTAGCAGGAGAATGCTGAGAGGGAAAGCTGAGTAACGTTGCTGACATTGTGTAATTGTTTCATTTGATTGTTGGTTTGCTACTGTCACCAATTTATAAATTAAAATTTATCAGAGATATCTATGTACAAGAAAATAGTATCTGTGTGTGCATGCATACACGTGCGTGCACGCTTGGATGCACGCACCTATCTGTCTGTCTGTCTTTCAGTACCGTTCGTGATTTCAGGAATACACTGAAGTCTTGGGAGAGATCCCCCTTAGATAAGGGGGAACTATTAAAAACCTTCTTGTGAAATAAGTCAGTTGGCCTGACTAGAGTTTACATCTATGCCTCTTTGACCCAGAATTTCATCCTCTGAGTCAGTGAGATACATCTTCTCTTTACAGTTCTCATAATATTTGTATAATAAACAGACATTGAAGTTAAAACTTCCCAAAGATGGGAGAGAGAAGGAAGTCCATGAGGCCTTTTCCTTGGTTCTTTTCTGGTCCAGAATGACAGGGTATCTACTACGTTTTCCTTGGTTCCTTTCTGGTCCAGAATGACAGGGTATCATCTACTACGTTTGACTCTGATTTTCAGCCTTGCCCTTAGGGCTCTTGGTACAGAACAGAAGGCTGCTGGGGAGGTGACAGTCAACAGACAGAGCCTATTGAATAGGGAATAGGAGAAGCCATGTACTGCCTAAGGCCACTTGATCAAAGCTCTGTCACAAAGACTTCTCCGCTGTTCTGTGTGGCTACTGAGAGCCAGCCGAAACCTAGAGACGGTGTAGGTATGTGGATGCTCTCAGGGCCAGCCTGCTGCGTCCAGCCGGAACCAATAAACAAAGGCTTATTGCAGGAGGAACCAGGACTTTGGGGCTTCTTGTACAGTTTCTGGCTTTGAGTGGATGAGTCCATGAAATTCTCCTTTCTCATCTTCAACAGGAAAAAGTCTCCCTCTTCTAGGTTTATGTCTCTTCGCTTCTTGGCTATTCCCAAAAGAGAGCAGTCCATTCTAGTACCTAGAGAAGTTGTGTGTCACTTCTACTAAAGGTAACGTTTATTTCTCTTAAATTCACCCTTCAGTTGGGCATTTTGTTTCTCATTTTTCCCCTTCAAAAACCTCTATGCAACACAGGTTATTTCCTCTCTTTAAGTTGTTTTCCTGTGGTGAATTTTGAGAAATAGCTTCAATTTTATTTTGAGGCTCAATGAATTACTAACACTTCTGTGATCTTTTCACCCACTAAAGCAATCACTACCTCCCTCCCAGGGCATTTTCAGGAAGATTCTAGTCTGAATTTAGTGAGTGGAGAGACTCTGACCTAATGGTGGGTAATGAGCTCTGACTATTCTCACCTCATCCCATCTGGTCAGCGAGTGAGCATAGCCTCACTCCACCGCTGTTCTCATGCCGAGGGCATGCCAAGGCAGCTGGGAATCTGCCTGCAAAGAGAATAGCTAAAGGGTCAGTATCCTCCTCGGCTTTCTGACACACCAGGGTAGAGCAGGCTGCAGCCCTCCAGACAGCTGGCTGACTAACACCAGCTGTTGCAGGCTCCAGAGAGGGCATTGAAAGTTGAAATGTGAGCCATGGTGGAGAGGAAGTGGTGGGAGGCTCGCTATGACTTCAAAGTCAATATATATGTATAAAAGCATGGACTACGAGCAGCTCAAATTTGAGGGTTAATAAAGCCGAGCCTGGAAATTGCAATTCCACACGTTCAATTTGCTACTATTAATGGTTAAGAACCCCAAAGGAAAAAAAATGAGTAGATAATTAGCAACCCCACTGTCAAGTTCTGAAGTGCTGCCAAGGATCAAGATGTTGCTAGGAGTGTAGTGTGATGGTGGCACCGGAGGAGAGGGGGTAGGACGTGGGTGCCTGGAATGAACCACATTTCTGCTCTTGAGCTTTGGGAGACAAAGCGGGAAGCTAAAATAACAGTGCTAATCCCTAATCCCAGGCTCTAACGGGCACGTGGTTACTAAGTGTAAGACTCCCAAGGACTGTAGCCTTGCGTTATGAGAACAATCACACAAGAAAATGCCCGAACATGTCTGGAAGTCTTCTCAGGAAGTGGGGAGATAATGGGTGGACTGAAGTCCAGGCGCATGGGCACAGGCAAGCTCAACCCTAACAGTTTTCCCAGTTACAAAAGAGGGAACATCATGGCCCCTTCATAGGGGGGTTGGGAGTAGTTCATGGGTTAGGGCAAGTGTATATCCACAAACATGAGGTCGATACACCAAGGCCATAAGTTTAGCCGAGGTAAGGGGCACTGTCGGATTGTTAATGAGTAGATCTCCAATACCTAAACTATTGTATCAGAAAATATTTGTTGCTATTGTTCGTGACATTGTTATTAACATATTGGTGGGGGACTTGAAAAAGTATTATTTATACAGTCTTCATTCTGCTTAGAACACTGAAGATTCTTTTGGTTCATGCTGCTTCAGGAACTATCACTATGCGGGCAGATACGAATTTACCAAAACTAACCAAGCTAAATAAGGTCTTGCCTATCCTTTCTCCCAAAACAAGACCAGAAGAAGGTATAAAACCCTGTCTCTCATATGAGTGATATAGTTCAATTTGATTTCCTTTGTCTGACTTTTCATATAATTCCCTTATTCTCATCTCAGATGTCCCCCAACCCTTCAAGGGAACCACACAGTGACAGGAGATAAGAACAAGTGTCAAAATAAGTTGGGAGTGGCTGGTGAGGAAGGGGCCTTTCTTATAATAAGAACAAAAGAAAGAACTTACTTTTTGAGAATAGAACGTATTCATTCTATTATAGCCAGACTAAACAGAAGGCCCTGAGGACTTTAAGTTCTGGGATTTGGCCAGTGAGAAGGAAATTGGCTTCCAAAGCAAGACGCTATCATCTAGAATCTAGATTCCAGGTACACAACCTTCTCCTAACCATCATGTGCCCCTCAGCTGCCACCATCAAGCTGCATCTTTGGTGGCCACCCCCCAGCAGACCGTCTGCAGGCTAGCATAGCATCAGGAGCTCCTTGGATCATTCGCATATGTACAGACAAGTTTAAATATTGAGGCTGTCTGTCTAGACAGCTTTTCCAAGCTCTCCACTCTCTCATGAGTACTGCCCTTATCCTCCTTCCATCCAGCTGTGGAGATGACTGACATTTTGGAATCCTTGGAGATGCAGTGCTTTCTAAACATAGAGTCTTAGTGGGAGAGAAGGGAAGGATCAAGTGGTGACTGGGGGACTTTATTTCTAGGGAGACTTCACAAGTTAGAGACCATTCATAGCCCCGTTGAGTATGACACAATGAGATCATGAACCCAGGTCTTTGGACCCCAAGCCTAGTTGTAACTCCATTAAGTGGCTTGAATAATGAGGAATATTTTACTATCTTCCAACTGGCTTCAAGTATATGAAGACAAATTCTGTATAAAATCACTAGTGCTATTTTATTGTTGAATCATTGACTGGGTGGCTTTTGCCATAGGACTGACTATAATATTCTTGGTGGTGAGTCTTTTAACATCTGCGCCATCTCTCTAGCCCTGACTATCTAATGTCTCTAGTGACAAGTAGTTTGGAATCAATGTGTTAGCTGTGTTTCTTCCTTCTGAGGGATGTAAGGGGACATTCTGTTCCTTGTCTCCTTAGTTAGTATACAGCTATCCTCTCCCTGGGTGTCTTTACATTGTATTCTCACTATATATACCCACCTCTCTGTCCAAATTTCCCCATGTCTTAAGGACACTAGTTAGACCAGTTAGAGACTGTTCTGATGGCCTCATTTTAGTCTGAATGCCTCAGTAAAGACACTCATCACAGACTGCACTCATTTTTGGAAGTACTTGGGGTTAGGACTGTCACATATTAATCTCAAGGAGAGGAGCATAATTTAAGCCATATAAACTCTAAGTTGGGGTTTTATGGGTTTATGCCATTTTTATATCCTCACATCTTCCCTTTTACATACATGATTACCCCTTTAATATTTACAAAGAAAACTGTATTAATGAAATAGATTTACTTAAATAATAACTTCACTTATAATATGAATATACGGCTAATACTTTTTAAATACACATTATAATGATTATTAGAATTCCATCTACCCATCATTTCTCTGTTGTCTAGGACACTGTTCATCTGCTTTAAGAAACACAGAGAACTATGGAATAACTTCAACTAGATAAATTAAGATGGGATAGGGCACATTTAACCTTAAGGTCATAAACTATATGGATTTTTAAAGAATCAAGGCCTGGTGTTGGGACAAGGGTTAGTACACAAACCCACTGTCTGCCCAGTTTATGATCTGTTCACTAATCAGGTTGCTGAGCAAGTCTTTCAGGGGAGTAACCCTGTCCTGGTGTTCTTCTCACTTCTAGACCAATTTTCATGGGCCCTCGCACCGCTGAACCCTGGAAGACATTGAAACCCTTCTGAACCTAACAGTCTAGGAAGTCACCACCAAGTGTTTGTGTGCACTTATGTGTATGTTCGCACGCTCGTGCACACATAAATAAAACCAATGGGCCAGCCTAGTGGTTGAGCTGCCCTATCTTGCCACCAGAACGGACCAATTCTGTAAAGAGTTTGGAGTAAACTTTCATCTTCTTTCCTCCCTTCCCCTTTTTCACCACCTCACCCCAGTCCCTGAAAGGACTTGACAGAAATGCTACCCTCCAAAGACACCCTCCTTTAGAGACATTAGGTACCCAAATAAATGCCTAGATGCCTCCCACAATCCTTCCCGTTCTTTATGGCACGATGAAGTCACGTCATTTACCACACGTTACAATCACTGGCTTGCTTGAATACTTACCTGACCAGCAGACTACTTAGCTTCAGTGTTTACGTAGAAGTACAAGCTATGGCCGTCTTGTTTACCTTCTCACCGGCACACACTTGGCACTCAGATATAATTGTGTAAAAGAAATTCAAGGGACTTGCCTTAGGTAGGGTTTTTCTTGTCGGGATGAAACACCATGACCAAAGCAGTTTGGGGAGGAAAGGGTTTATGTGGCTTCCACTTCCACATCACTGTTCATCACTGAAGGAAGTCAGAACAGGAGCTCAAACATTGCAGGAGCCTGGAGGCAGAAGCTGATGCAGAGACCATGGAGGAGTGCTGCTTACTAAATTGCTCCCGATGGCTGGCTCAGCCTGCTTTCTCAGAGGACCCAGGGCCACCAGCCTAGAGACAGCACCACCCACAATGGGCTTGGCCTGCTTACCTCAATTGCTAATTAAAAAAATGCCCTACAGATTTGCTAATAGCTCTGTCTTATGGAAGCATTTTCTTGAGATTCCCTCCTCTCAGATGACTTTAGCTTGTGTTAAGTTGACATAAAACTATCCAGCACAGGAATTAAATAGGAATCCAAAGAAAGTAAAACGTAAAGAAAAGAGAAAAAAGAACAGTAGGGGCAGAAGAGACAAAGGTAGGGTAAGAGGAGACCATGGTCCTGGTACGCAGTGATCAGACAGAATTTTGTTTCAGAAGAGGGTGTGAGAATGTGGAGATATCTTTGTCCTTGACCAAGACCTTGCCTGCCCCCCCCAATAAGAATGCCCCTTTCTCAGATGAATTAGGGAAGGAGAAAATTTCCATCCTCTTTCCCTGTACTAACGGGTTCTACTCTGAGGTATAATTCATCTGTTTCATAAAGTGGTCATGTGCTAGTATGCACTGATATGCCACTCTGTGTTGTATAGATTAAAACCAGGGAACTGATTTCTGGGTCTTTCTTGCCGCCCTCTGACCTTGGCACAACAGGAAGCTGCCCATGGTTTGTTAGAAGCCTATTTATTGGCCTGACCCATTTTCTCCACGATCATCTCTTGCTCTAGACTGGGAGTAAGGACTAAGATGCTCAGTAAGCCCCTATCAGGTCACCCTCTTTTACAGCTTTGCCAACAATGACCCAGATAGTTATTACTCCTCTCAGAAACCTACCAGCAGAAGGGAAGAAAAGTTACCCTCTGATATTAGCTCCACTTCCCAGCCCCCAAACTCCACTCACAGGCCATGTGGGCCTTTCTGGAAGGCCAACAAATATTGGAAATCCATTCTTCTTGCATCATGATTTCTCCCCAAACCTTCCCTAAGCTTGGGGTGAGGGTCCTCCAACACCTCATAGATCAGAACTACCACAGGAGGTGCAGAGAAGTGGCCACGGGGCCATGGGTGAGGTCGCTTTGCAAGGACCTGGTTCAGCAAAGATCACTTTCAGGAAGCTTCCTGTGACGGTACGCATCAATTACGTTCCAGGCAGATGTCCCCATCAGACACGGAGAACATTACCGTGGATGCGAAATGTTCCCAGCATGGCTTGCTACAGCACTTTATGGGATGTGAGAATGCTGTTCCTAATTGTTAGGAATCTGCTGCCAGTGTCTCCGAGGGTTCTCAGAGCTGTTCAGAAGGCAGCACTAACATTAGTCATTCCGGATGTGAGATTCTTCTCCAATACGTAAGTGAGAGGGATTAAGGGCATTGCAGAGGAACAGAAAGATTTGTAAAAAGTGAGAGGCAGAGTAACCCATCTCATCCTGCGACTTTCCCTGGCGTCAGAGAACACAGAATCTTCTCTTATCTCTAATGCCCTGACACTTGCTGCCTCTTTCAATTTTCAATTCCAGCGTTTTCCATCTGCTACGCGGGACGACCCCTCAGTCAGATTATCCGCCCTCTGCAGCGGGGAGCCGTGTTTACATCTTACTCGTCTCTGTATCTCCACGTCACCAAACATCTTGAGTCAGAGACATTAGATGCAGTTTAGTTTCAGTTCTTTGGCAATTGGCGCATTCCATATCGTAAAAAGGTGGCATATTCAGGGATGTAAAACTCCGGTGTGCCCGCCGTAGGCCAGGGATGAGTTGGGAATCTTGCACTGCCGCAGAGTTAAGGATGGTGGGGATAATACTGACACCATATAAACTGCTAACAGTTACGACACCTAACGCTCAAGTTGCTTACCGTATGCAGAATGTCATCTACACACTGGCTGCAAATTGTCTTGTTTTTTTTCATAATAACGCTGAGGTAGTATTAGGATTTACCCCAGCTTTCTTTTTAAAATATTTTTTATTAACTTTGGATTTTATACAATGCAATTTGATTATGTCATTCCCAACTCTTCCTCTTAACTCCTCCAGGATCCACCCTTCCCTCCCCACCTCCTCTGTGGGGGGATAAAACCCAACAATCTACCAAGTTCAATTTCTGATGCTCACACACTTAGGGGTATGGGGCCAAGATGTGAAGTGTAGTCGACTTTACTGGGGTCTACGTCCTTAAAGAAAATGAGTCCCCCAGAAGTCAATAGTACCAATAGCTCCTCTGTTAGGGGCAGGGCTCATGAGCCTCTCCCTGCTCCATGCTAGAATGTTGCTCTTGTAGAGGTCTTATGCAGGTGACCACAGATGCTGTAGGTTCCTGAGTGTAACAGTCCTGTAATATGTAGAAGATAATGTCTTTTCTCATCTTCCCTAACCTCCAGCTCTCAAAACTCATATCGCATCCTCTTCTACAGTGGTCCCTAAACTAAAAAGATTTATTATTTATTTATGCATTTGTGTGCCTGCATGTGTGTGTGTGTGTGTGTGTCCATAAACCCCTGTTCCCAGACAGGCCAGGAGAGGGTGTCACAGCACCCGGTACTGGAGCTGGACGTGATTGTGAGTGCTGGAAACTAAACTCTGCTTCTCTGAAAGGGCAGAATGTGTTCCTAACCACAGAGCATCCCTTCCCACCCTGTGAGCCCATTTTTCTGGTGAAAACACTAGGCACAAACACAGTGTTTGCAATGTGGGTTCTGACTTGGGGGGATGATGATGTGTATCTATAACAACTTAAAAATAGCTGTAAGAAGGCCATACGTAAGACGAAAGAAGGTGTGCCAAATCCATGAGTGAGAGATATGTGTGCATGCTTATGAGAGAGAAAAGATGCAACTTAAGTGTAATAAGGGATTTTAATCAGGTAAACAAGGGCTCCTTTTCTGAGTAAATTTCATGGGCTTGATTCAGTAGTGTTGATGAACATTCAGCAGCTACATTTCCAGGTGTAATTCCTGATGAATGCGGGCTTATGTTTTCTCTTACATCAGTAAGCAAAATGAAAGTGACATAAACAGTGAACACCTATGTCGAGAGCTGATTTGTCTGTGAAAGGTAAACTTCTTTGCTGCACAGGGCAATAGTTTTAAACACTGCAGCAACACTTCCTCAGGCTTTCCACTACTTCCTCAGGGCTCCCGCTACTCCCTCAAGCTTCCTGCTACTTCCTCAGGCTTTTCACTATGCGGTGTAAAGAGTGCCTGCACAACCATGTAAAGTTAAATGTGCTTTGCTTTTCTATGTCTGGACCAGGTGTTAGAAGAGTATAGCCCATTATCTGACTAGCTTTATTTTCCCTATTTAAACACACACACACACACATGCAAGCATGCATGCACACACTACACATACACTCACACACTCTTGCACACACACACACACACACACACACACAGAAGAAGAGGAATATGGACAAAGTCCATGTCGAGTAAAACCTAAATCATTTACTAGTTTGACCTTTATAGAAAACTTTTGTTGGCCCTTAGTTTATACACCAACAAAATGATAAAGTTAGTCTTGATTTTTGAAGCACTGTGATTTCTATGGTACAAATTCTTCCTCTATGGCTAGTTTGAAGCTAAAAATATAACTCTGTATAGTTGGGAATAGCGCAGTCCAGAACTGCTGGATCTTGTTCTCACCTTAAAAACACAGCAATCATTGATCAAGATTGATCAAGAGCACATACATGGGTAAGGCATGGCAAAATAATTAGGAAACAATGGGACTGGGGAAGTTAATAGCTTACTATAGCTTAATATGTTCCGTTGAAAGTTTATATGATCTCATTTTTTATAATTGCTATTCTTAATAACTACATGGAAAATTCTTGAAGTTATAATAATTATGTCTTGTAAGCAAAATTAAGATGGTCCCAGAACAACCTACAGTGACCACAGAAGCACCTGTTTTCCTTTATTAAGTGGATGCAAAATGCTCTGTGGATGTCTGTGATTTAGGCAGGTCTTTGAAAAGATGGTCATCTTTGTTTATAATGGAGAACATATTTTAAATATCCACTGATAGAATATATCAAATATTATATATTTGAATTATGGGATCTATTATGAAGTATACCCTATGTTACATTATAATGCAAAATATAATTCATCATCCAGTTCTATAGTCATCCATGAGGATAGATACCAAAAATAAAATTGTAAAAATGGAAATGCCTGAAAGATAGCTATAGATGATATAGTTGATGTTGATTTAAGAAACAAAGAATGTGGGGGAAGCAAGATGGCTCAGTGGTTATCATGCAAACAAGAGCATTGAACCCACATAGATGCTGGGAGAATATAACAGCTCACCAACAATTAGACTCACAAGACAGAAGCAGAGGCTCCTTAGAGCAAAGCGATTAGGGGGAATAGACTTATCAGTGCGCACTGGGTTTGATTGGGAGGTTTTGTCTCAAAAGAATAAGGTGATAGAGGAAGACTCCGGATTAAAGGTGGGTCTTCCCGCTTCAAATGATGTAACTAAGAAAAATTCATCACAGCTGTGCGCAGCCCTTGGGGTTTTAGTTTACTCCAGATATAGTCCAGTTGATAACCAAGAATACCTATCAAAACTATCCATCAATTCTTTCTGTTTATATCCATTAAGCTGGGTTTTGGAATCATCCAGTGGTGAAATTTTAATTTGTGAATGAAGATTTAGACAAATAAGAACTATGATATCCCTAAGAGATAACCAAAGACTTTCTTCCCCCAAGAACTTCTGATCCAACTTTCCTTCAATATGGACCCAAATTCAGGATTTACCTCTTTCGAGGACACCCTAGACATCTATGAGTTTGTACCCATCCCTGTATGCAGATGTCAGGTGACCTCCTTACCCAGTCTAATTATAGTTCCTTATGCCAATACCATCTCACGTGGAATCCCACAAGAGAGAAACAGAGTCATTTGAGTCCCAGCTGACATACTTAAGAAAACCCCCGGCTCTGCACTTCATCAAGCTAAACAGTGCACTGAGTTGATTTATGATATAAGGCTATTAATGCATGTAAGAACTCCCACTGGAAAGAAAATTATCCACATAAACAAAGTGTTATTATGGGAATTAGGGAGAGTGCATGTGGGAAAGGTCATTAAATTAAAAAAAAATCCTGGTAAATCAGTCCTTCCTAAATCACTAAATTCATATGAGGGAAGGTAATATCTTTATCTCACAGGTTTCTTTTTGGTTGTTAGTCCTTCCCTCTCAGAAGGTGACAATTTCACATGCTTGGCTACTGAATGTTTAAATTAGAGGTACTTTCTAAGATACAACTCCTGAAGTCTAATTTTTCAAAGCAGGTTCAATTAGAGACTGCCTACTAATATAGAACAGGCATTCAAGTCCCAGGAGCATCATTTTCTCTTCTACAAATGAAAGACAAATTATTTTCCTTTGCTTCATTTGACAAAAATCTGATACTCTTCGCTCTTTCTCTTAATGAGGGGGAAACATAGCACACAATATATAGAGATGTACTTCAAAAAAGTGCTCAAGCTTTGGGTTAAAAAAATTAAATTCCCAGAGATTCCTAGCATGTGTTAGAGATATTTTGTGAATGGGGACCAGACTCCTGCCATGAAAATCGTATTGGTAAACAGCCTGATAAGATACTGTTCAAGCTTGGTGTTCTGAATTCCATTACTTTATTCTTGGCAAGGATTTTGACAGCCTCGCTCGCACTACTACTGACCTACGTTCCCCCAAGAACATGAGCGAAAGAATGTACCTTTAATTTCCTTCTTAGTCATTCTTTAAATCTTCAATTACGAAACTTACAGACAATGGCATGACAAGTAATGTTCTCAAAAATTGCATCTGGAATTCATAATCGGGTACAATAGTGATAGAAAGATATGGTGGAATTTTGGTTAGGGGGCTTAACAGTACCTGAATTCTTGCCTTGGTTGCACAGCTGCTTCCAGAACACCCCCAAGGAGATTTTGTACAGAAAAGCAAAGTACAAGGGATTTGACCCCAAATACCAAGGTAGAATTTAAGGAAGCTGGTTTAGGCTCGATAAACACATCCTGTAGCCAAATGACACAGCTTTGGCTGGACTGGAAGCAAATGACAAGGCTGACCTGTCTCTACAAAGCCCAGCTTCTCAGAGTGCTTGTGTTTGCAAAACTCTGCAAAGGCTTCAGGAACTAACACCAAACTGGGCATTCCCAGACATCCACAGAAAGTCAATGATTCTTCCAGTATAACAGGACAAGGCCAGTATGTCAACCAGATGGAAAAGGGATGAATTGGGGGAGGGGGCATTGTTATTTTGATTATACGTCTTAACCCTACAGAGAAACTCTTCATGGAAGTCAACTGTGTTCATTGTTCCCTTGCTGCTGGCAGAAGGAAGACATGGAATGATGATCAGAAGAACCAATGAACTTTTCTTTATTGTTAGGAACTGGAAGTATAAAAATCTTTCATACCCAGCACTGTGAACATTAATGTATGTTTCTTTGGCTCATACACGGGACTCGCTTTCTTGACATTTTCTTTCATACTAGTCATAATTCATAACCAACTGATGAGTTTGGATCCACAACACTACTGAGCTGCAATGCATGCTAAGTCCTCCAAATCTATTTACGTTCATCCACGCTGGTGGCAGATGTTGTTGTGCTGGCTGGAATCCTTTAACCTTTGTCCCAGCACTGACATCCCAGTTTTTACTGCTTTAAGCCACATGGTTTCAGTGGAGTATCACCATCCCTAACTCACCTAACACACGTGTGTGTGTATGTGTGTGTGAGAGGGCGTGAGTGTGTTGGGGGAGGGTCATTGAAACAGATCTAGCCTGTGAAAGTCCCAAGTCTAAGGACCTAGCTGAGGACATCCCCGTGGACACCTGGGATCCCCTCTAGAGCCAAGTCTCTTGCCAACCCTAAAATGGCTCCCTTAATGTAGATATCTTCTTCCCTGCTCCTATATTCGCCCTTCCTCCATCTCCACCCTCCCACTCCCCCAAGCTCTCCCCATTCTTTCCCTTCTCCCTTCTCTTTCCCTCTCTCCCCTTCCCCTAAACCCTCCACCCCTACCCCCACCCCCATGCTCCCAAATTTTGTCCTGTGATCTTGTTAGCCTCCAATTTTCAGAAGGATCTATATATGCTTTTCTTTGGGTTCACCTTGTTATTTGGCTTCTCTAGGCTTGTGAACTATAGGCTTAATGTTCTTTGTTTATGGCTAGAGTCTACTAATGAGTGAGTACATACCATATTCATCTTTTTGGGTCTGGGTTACCTCACTCAGGATAGTGTTTTCTATTTCCATCCATTTGTTTGCAAAATTCAAGATGTCATTGTTTTTTTACCACTGAGTAGTACTCTAATGTGTATATATTCGACATTTTCTTTATCCATTCTTCCATTGAAGGGCATCTAGGTTGTTTCCAGGTTCTGGCTATTACAAATAATGCTGTTATGAACATAGTTGAACAAATGCTTTTGTAGTATGATTGGGCATCTCTTGGATATATTCCCAAGAGTAGTATTGCTGGATCCTGAGAAAGGTTGATTCCCAATTTCCTGAGAAACCGCCACACTGATTTCCAAAGTGGTCGCACAAGTTTGCATTACCACCAACAATGGATGAGTGTTACCCTTACTTCACATCCTCTCCAGCAAAGGCTATGATTGGTGTTTTTGATTTAGCCATTCTGACAGGTGTAAGATGGCATCTCAAAGTTGTTTTGATTTACATTTCCCTGATCGCTAAGGAGGTTGACATGACCTTAAGTGTCTTTTGGCCATTTGAACTGTTCTGTTGAGTACCCCAACCTCTGTTCAGTTCAGTACCCCATTTTTTAATTGGGTTAACTAGAATTTTAATGTCTAGTTTCTTGAGTTCTTTATATATTTTGGAGATCAGATCTTTGTCTGATGCGAGGTTGGTGAAGATCTTCTCCCATCCAGTAGGTTGTCTTTTTGTCTTAACAACAGTGTCCTTTGCTCTACAGAAGCTTCTCAGTTTCAGGTGGCCCCATTTATTTATTGTTGCTCTTATTGTCTGTGCTCTTGGGGTTATATGTAGGAAGTGGTCTCCTGTGCCCATGTGTTGCAGTCTACTTCCCACTTTCTCTTCTGTCAGGTTCAGTGTGGTCAGATTTATATTGAGGTCTTTAATCCATTTAAACTTGAGTTTTGTGCATGGTGATAGATATGGATCTATTTTCATTCTTCTACAGGTTGACATCCAGTTATATGCCAGCACCATTTGTTAAACTTCTTTCTTTCTTCCATTGTATATTTTAGCTCCTTTGTCTAAAATCAGGTGTTCTTAGGTTTGTGGGTTAATATCCACGTCTTAGATTTGATTCCATTGGTCAACATCTCTGTTTTTATGCCAATACCAAGCTGTTTTCATTACTGTAGCTCTGTAATAGAGTTTGAAGTCAGGGATGGTAATGCCTCCGGCAGTTCCTTTATTGTATAGGATTGTTTTGGCTATCATGGGTTTTTTGTTTTTTCATATAAAGTTGATTATTGTTCTCTCAAGGTCTGTGAAGAATTTTGTTGGGATTTCCTGAACTGGCCTTGCCCCACTATCACACTGATGATTATCTCGAATATCACCATAGAACCTTTGTTTGATGATGGATGGAGATAGAGACAGAGACCCTCATCAGAGCAACGGACTGAGCTCCCAAGGTCCAGTTGAAGAGCAGAAGGAGGGAGAAGACAAACAAGGAAGTCAGGACCGGGAGGGGTTGGTCCACCCCCTGAGACAGTGTGCCGGTTCTAATGGGAGCTCACCAAATCCAGCTGGGCCGGGAATGAACAAGCATGTGATCAAACCGGACTCTCTGAATGTGAATGACAATGGGGGCTGACTGAGAAGCCCTTGATAAAGCCACTGGGACTTGTTTCTACTGTGTGTACTGGCTTTTTGGGACCCTAGTCTATTTAGATGCACAGCTTCCTAGGCCTGGATGTAGTGGGGAGGGCCTTGGATTTCCCACAGGGCAGGGTTTCCTGCCTTCTCTTAAGGAGGGAGGAGGGAGAGTGGGGGAATGAGCGGGAGGGGAATGAGAGGAGGGGAGGAAGTGTAAATTTTTTAATGGAAAAATAAAAAACAGAAAGTCCCAAGTCTAATGATATCTTGTAATTAAAATGAGAATACTGCATGGCCTGACCTAGCCAATCAGAAGACATTCTATTTTTTTCCTAGAAAGTCTAAAATAAAGACGCTCTCTTTTTTTGTTGGACTTCATGCAGTGCCATGTACTAATGGCAATCACCTTTTAACCATGAGAGGGAACCACCAAGAAAGGACAGCTCAGGAAGGCATAGAGAAAATCTCGGTTCTGGGGACACCATTTGGGCTCTGCACCAGGCTCCAGCTACGTTTGTTATATTTTCGGATTGCTTGATGTGCAAAAGCCAATAGACAGTTTTTGATATTTAATCAGTTTGAGTTGAATTTTTACCTTTTGCAGGAAAATAAATGATATTAATATAAATTTCATTTTTAAAAAGGCTGCCTAGGATAAGCCAGTGAAAACCGTTCTATAAACTCCAGCACTAGTAATAAAATTCAGAGTTAACCTTTATTAAGTACTGACTCTGGGACAGGCACCATTTCAACTCAATTATAAGTCTCAGCTAATTTACACTTAGCAACAAGTCCACCAGGTGTGCATTCTCACTTTCTCGTTTGCAGGCGAGGGGAGTATGTCTCAATCAAAAGGACAGGCAGACTGCGCAAGATCATCCAGGAGGAAGGTGACACTTGGATGCTAACCCAGGTAAGTTAAGCCCAACTGCAAAATTCTACTAATAAGGGTCTCACTCTCTACCCCAACATGCTTCTCAAAACGTAGCCCGGCAGTGGCTGCCTTAGAGATCACATCAATGCTGTAAAAGTCAGGGGGTATTATGTGAGCATGGGTATATTTGTTATCTACAAGTCAAACAGAGAATTCCTTAATTCAGAAAAAAAAATTTACACACCTTCAAGTATCTGTCTGTTCAAGAATGAATACAGGTATGTGCTCTGAAATCTCTTTCCTGTGCCATGTTGATGGGGAAGGGTGTGTCTTTGTGTTTCAAACTTCGACAAGGCATGGCTAATTTACAAACTGCCCACAGTTCTGGAGGCTGGGAAATCCAAACACCAAAAGATCTGGTGTTTAGTGGGGACCCATCCTCCTGGGTGGTATCTTCTATATATGATCACAGGGTGGAAGACGCACGTGAACTTGCTCAAGCCTCTTTTGTAACAGGACTTTATAAGAGGCTAATCCTATTCATGAGGATGAAGCTAACATGATTTGATTGTAGTCTAATGGCCTCACCTCTTACTAGTGTCTCCTTGGTCATTAAATTCCAAAAGGCCAATGTTGGGCAAACGCAGGTATTCACACTGTGCCAAAGGCTAGTACAGGTATTCACACTGCATCAAGGTGCAAGCAAGCTATAGGGCAATGGGAAACTTGGGTTTACAGCTAGGTTACTTCCTAAGGGGTCCATTCTAAATAGTAGTGAAGAGAGCAGTGCATCCTAGCCAAAAGTGAGAGTCAAACAGTTATTTCCAGAGCCCCAATTGATCAATTTATTGGCAGCAAGTTCTCAGTCCACTTTTATAGGCTGAACTGGATCCACCCTCAAATGTATATGTTGAAGCCCGATTTCCAGTACATCATAACTTGAATGTGTATGGATATAGAGATTTCAAAGACACGATAAAGTGAAAATGAAGCCATTAGGGTCTATCCTAATCCAATTTGACTGATGTGACCTCCCACCCACCCCCACACTGAGAACCGAACCCAGGACCTTGCACTTGCTATATGAGCACTCCGTCATTGAGTGAAATCTCCTACGAATGGCTTCTTTATAAGAGAAGAAGGTCAGGACCCGGGGAGATGCCAGGTATGTATGTATCCAAAGGAAACATATGTGGGCCCGGTGGGGAGCGTGACCGTCTGTGAACCAAAGAGAACAGCTTCTAAAGAAACGAAATATGTGGACACTTGATCTCGGACTTCCAGCCTTCAGGGGTATTAAAAAATAGCTATCTGTTGTTGAAGCCAACCCATCTCTGCTAGTGCTTTGACAGCTCTAGCAAACCAGCACTCTCCCTAACTTAGAGATGAGTATAAAGAACAACAACGGAAGCCGGGCGGTGGTGGCGCACGCCTTTAATCCCAGCACTCGGGAGGCAGAGGCAGGCGGATCTCTGTGAGTTCGAGACCAGCCTGGTCTACAGAGCTAGTTCCAGGACAGGCTCCAAAGCCACAGAGAAACCCTGTCTCGAAAAACCAAAAAAAAAAAAAAAAAAAAAAAAAAGAACAACAACGGAACAGCCTACTTCAGAGATGGAAGCTATGCATGCGCTTTTGTAGGGCTTTCTAAAATTCAGGCCGGATGCTATCATTCCCAGCTAGGCATGAACCTAGAATGCCAACTTGAATGTCTGGGTGAAAGCAAAGTTGCAGGATCAGGCCAATGGACAGGGTTGGAGTGATGTGGGAGTGTCATATATCAATCTGTTGATTTCATTGGCTAAGAAATAAAGGAAACTGCTTGGCTCATTGGTTAGGAGATAGGTGGGAGGAGTAAACAGAACAAAACGCTGGGAGGAAGAGGAAGTGAGCGCAGACTCCACAGCTCTGCTCTCGGGAGCAGATGCAGGAGAGACGCCATGCTACCTGCTCCAGGGAAGACGCACACCATGCCCCAGCTCCGACCCAGGATGGACTTAGGCTAGAATCTTCCCGGTAAGACTGGTGCTATACAGATGATAAGAAATGGGCCAGTCCAGGTGGGAGAGTTAGCCTAGAAGATGCTAGGTAGAAATGAGCCAAGCGGTGTTTAAATGAATACAGTGTCTATGTAATTATTTCGGGGCATAAGCTAGCTGGGCAGGGCAGGCGGCTTGGGGTGTTGGGAATCAGCCCCGCCGCCTCATATTACTACATTGGAGGGCATAGGCGTCAGATTCCCAGGGTAAAATATTGACTCTGTTGCTTACTAGCTTAGTGTCTTTAACCACTCAGCATGAGTTTCTTCACTATGAGACTCCCTTCATCATACATATAGCAATGATTAAATTAAAAGTGCTAATATGTGAGATATATTTAGCAGTTCTAAAACCCTGGGAAGTATTCCCTAAATGGGAGCTGATTGACTGATGAGTCTAGAGGGCTGGGGCTTGCCTGGGATGCACCTGAACCTTGGTGCCTCAATGCACTGTATACTTAATGCACTGACTATTCCTAGGTTGCTAGGGCCTAGCACTTGGCCTTCTGCCTGCACTGCTGGATATGAACTTCCACAGTGGTCTGTGCTGGCCAGGAAGAAGTTCAAGGCATGAAGCTGAGGTAGTCTGGTCTGAAATGGTCTACTCCACTTCTCCTCGAACACACATAGAATCTACTCATAGGGTCATTTTGGCACAAAAAGGGACATTGTGAGGCCTAAGCTCCAGCATCCTGTTTAGTGCCCCCTTCAAAGCACTCTGACCCACTAAGGCTCCCTTGTATATTGGTAGGAAAAAAACTCCAGATGAGGAAATACCAGGGATAGCATGGAAGAAAAGGCTTATCATATTAATATTAAACATTGTTTGCCTAAAAAAAAATAAGCTCTGAGTAGTCAAAAACAGACTAAAGAACAAAAAATGAAGGCAACGCATCAGCTATAACCCAGATCATCACTGCAATGGTCTTACTTACAATGCACTTAGTAGAAACTTGTAAGATACTTTTAGCCAACTAAGATTCTAGGGGCAGGAGGGGAGCTGGGACGATGGCTCAGCAGTCAAGAGAACTTGTTGCTTTTGTAGAGGACAGTTCCCAGCATCCAAACTGGGAGACTCACAACCACCTATAACTTCAGTTCCAGGGAATCTGATGCTCTTTCTGACTTCTGCAGGAACTAGACATGAACTTGGTGCACATACATACCTTCATATATGCAGACAGAAGGTCACATGTAAAAAAATAAATCTTTTAAAAATAGATCTTAGGAGTGGATTTTCTTAAGGTAAGCTAGACTTCACGCTTCTTGGGATTCAGTCACATTAATGAGAATTTTAACTGCCTGCATCAAGATGGCTTTGTTTACTGTCTGTGCTAAATGCAACACTCCTTTACAATGACAAGCCTTGAGAAGCACTTACTCTGCTAGGACAAATATTGTTTCAGTCCACGGAGCCTTCATGGCAAACTGTACTGAAGAATAACCATTTCCACAACCACAGAGAATGGGAAAACGATGAATGTCATTTCCTGTTTAGGTGTCTGGAGCAAGCCAGATGGGAGACTCACAATGTCAGACCGTCTCTGCTATTGTACGTGGTCAAGTGTTTACTGTGTGCATCTCAGGGGAGGATGGCCTGAGGTAGGCGAGGGAGGAAGAGGCAGAAACATGGAAGATTCAGGAAAATGACTGCAGATGTTAAAATAGAAGGGGAAGGCAAGGAAAGGAATTGGAAGACAACAGCTACGAAGGAAAGCCTCCATGGGAGAGAACTGGAGATGTAAACAGCGCTCTCGGATTTACTTACCTGGTCAGGTGACATAAACATGGAGAGATGGTAGCAATTGAAATGTGCTTTCCAGCAGTGTCAGGACAGCTGACAGGGGGCTACAATACAGGACACAGTTATTTAGCAACTACCAAGCCATCAAGGAACACCCAAAGGGATCTGTTGAATTCCCATAAAAATGAGAAAGCATGTCTAGCGTTTTTGCTTACAACAATAGTACTGTGGGTTTTTTTTTTTCATTCTGAAAACTGCAGGACAGAAAGGGGCAACTTACTCAGAAGGGAAAAAAATACCTTAAGACATATTTTAAAACAGAGTGCCATAATCCATAAAAACAGAGGTTGCAAATTCACCTCTCTGGGCTGAATCTCTTCTGAAATGTTTATCTTGCGCCACCGTTTGGTAAGGGAAGTTCTTGCTATTAGGGCAGTCTCATGGGCAGGCGGGGAATGGGGCAGGTCATTCTCACTCTTTGGGGCTCTGCTCTCCCCTGATGGGGAGGGAGGCTAGCTCTGACCCCCGCTGCTCCTCACTTCATAATGGGGTAACTTACTCTGTTAACAGTCTCAGAGCACCACGCTGCCTCTCTCTCACACACCCTTTCTTCTCTTACAGGGCAGTCATGAACACGCAGGCTTTCTTCTGCAAGTGGGAATTAGAAAATACACTTGGCTGCACATCCCAGCCTTCTTGTGCAATCAGCTTTGTCAGTAATAATGATGACATCTTCATCCCCATCTGTCCTGCTCCTGTGGCACTTCTCAACGGGTAATGAATGACAGAGGAGAAAGAGAGGGGGTAACTACCTGGCTCCTGACGACTCCAAGAGGTTTTTTTCAACTGAGTAAAAATACAAAAACAAAATAAAAAAAAACAGGAGTTTTAAACACTGGAAATTTTTATTTTAAAATATCTATTTTCTGGCTTTCAGGAGATGCAAGACCCTGCGGCAGTCCCATGGTGATACCTACATACTGCACTAGGCAGAGATGAACAAAGAATATGAGTTTTTGATAGGTCATGAAAGATTCGATTTGTCATCGTCTCCCCCACCTCCACTCCTTACTCTCCCGTCCAATCATTTAATTCTGCCATCTTTCTCTGTCGTTTAAGTTTGAAGTTTCTTCCATAGTCATATAAAGATCCTACTTTAGAAAAGTGATTTTTTTTTTCTACAAGCCAGTGGAATCCTGACCATCAGGATGGAATCATAAGGAAACCTTTAGAAAAACCATTGAAATGAAGGTAGAACCTAAGTCCATAAGTCGGCTTGCAAAGCCGTTGTGATGGTATTCTGGCTCCTGACTTAGCAGCACCATGGACTGCTATGGTTTGCTTCTTCCCCGACACTCCCAACACAGCAGACATCTAAATCGACAACATGTCCCCTACCTTTAGGTAAGACAGACCCTACCAGACCAGACAAACCTACTTAAGCCTAATAAAAAGAAATTCTCCCTTCTACCATGTATGATTTGCATGTCCCTCTGGCAAGAACAATATCGAGGGTTGGAGAGTTATTGAACTGCTTCAAGCAAAGCACTTGTCAAAAGATCCAGGCAGGAAAAGACTGTTTCATCTGAACTAGAGCACTTGGAGGACACCCCATGGCCCCTGTGTCACTTAGATCGTGGAGACCGAGACTCAGTTTTCACAACCAAAACAGCTAGCGCTGGACCAGCCGTGCCTCTCCAAAACAGAATGTTGTTGTTATCACTGTAGATCAAATTACCTTTAACACAATCAATAGTGAAGAAGAAAAAGACATTAATTTCATTATCTCCAAATGACTTAATCACATTACAGAGATATAGCCAAGGTCAAACTTTCCCCCAGTTTTCACACTTTAAGGTCGTCAAATGACTGGCTCATCAGACAGCTGTCTGGCCCGACGGCAACACCTGGTTTCAGGTTTCTATTTGATTGATAGAGAGCTTGGAAGTATTTTTGCTCTTACGATCTAGAGGAGTTATAGGTTAAGAATCTAATCTTATTAATTATGTTTCCTCTCTTTTTCAGGGGGCTCTTGCTTTGTTTATGTTGAAAACCTAGCTGCTGCCTTCTTTACACATCCTGGAGGGACGGCTTCTAGAGGAAGCTCAGGTCCCACCCGGCCTGTCTTCCTGAGGCAGTTCTCTCTGAGACTGTTAGCAGAATAAATTGCTCGGTTATGAACGTGAGAACCAATGGACCGCAGAGCTGACTTCTCTCTTGCTCTCACTTTTGCTCCCATCCCGTCTTTGGAAAAATGAAGCCTCTCTAGGCTGACCCGTGGAAGATTTCTGACAAGGCTCCCCTCTGAAGCTGCCCCCAAACTAGACTTGGAATCCTGGCCACCATGATATCATTGACTTCAGAAAGTAAACACAGAGTAAATACAAGTCCAGATTTCAATCAGGGAACTTAAGAAAAGGCTCCAGACACAAGCCTTTGGCTCTGCTTCTTGCTGTGAGTCAGAGGCAGGAGGTTCCCATTAAGGTGTATGTGAACTGTGTATTACTCCACACTGAAGTTGATCTGTAATGCAACGCTGTCAAGCAGCCAAGTTCCAGCCATCTCGTAGGCCCATATTCAAAACATATCAGTATCTCGTTAGCCCTTTTCATTTGTAAAAAGCTTTACAGTTTACTCAGCCAGCCATAGTTGGAGATATTTTGTTTTAGAGTAAAGTAAAACCCGTTTTAAATAAGTGTGTTTCTCCTATTGTATTAGAACCTATCAAGTTGTCACATTCATCTGGAAGGAGTTGCTATAGAAAAATAAAAAACACTAAATGCACAGAATTATGCATGGGACACGCTTTGATACAGAGCAAAGTACTGCAGGAGGCACGTGCAGAGATTTTTTTCTATAACCCCCTTAAGCCAAGCCATTGAGCAGGAGAGACGGTATTCAAATAAGCTCAAGTCAGGCAAGTGTGGTCAGGGGCGGCAGTGAATCTTCAGACCCTTTCCCTTCCCTCTGGCTTCTCCCTTCTAAGTGAGTCCCTGAAGAATCTTAGGCAAATATATTTTGAAAAAGGACAGAATCTCAAAAGGTTTAATAGTTGAAGAGTTGACTGTGGATCCCCCCTCCCACATCTCCTTCTTATTCTTCAAAGGCCACTTCTTCAGATGCTAACTTGTGAAGACGTCCCCCGTCATTAGGTCATCTCTCACCCTGGTGTGTCACCATCTTCAAAGATGAATGACCTGGTAAGAGGATGAAACACATTGAGGTTCAAACGCTCCCATGGACTAATGGCTCACATCATCGCAAGAAGGCATCGTTCTCTTTTCTTTCCTGTCCTGGCGCTCTGTGCTGAAAGGACAATGCTTATTTCATTGACTCCAGAGGTGAGAGATGGAGAGGCAGGGCTGAGAACAATTGGAACCAGGACATACAAAACGCATGTTTCTGATGGAGAAATAAAACAGATGAACAAACACACAGAAAAAGAAACTCATCACGCAGAATGAAGAATTAACCCTGCTCTATTTTTTTAAAAAAAAATCCACGAGTGTATTATTACATACAGTATCAATAGCCAAGCTGTGGAATCAGCCTCGGCGTCCATCCTCAGGGGCACGGGCAGATAAAACGGGCTGTGTGCACACAATGGAGTACTATTTAGTCATAAAGAGGAATGAAATCAAGTCACTTGCAGAAAAATCGATGGAACTAAAGATCATCATGTTGAGCAAAATAAAGCAAGCACTCAGCGACAAGGATCACATGAGCTTCTCATTTGTAGAATCTTTAATAAAAAGGTCTGCGAGCAGAAGAGTGACCAATAGAGAAGAAAAGGGGGACAGGAAAGTAGAGGGGAAGGCATGTGCGCTTGTGGACACTCACAAAGCCCGGTGAACACATTTGTGAACATGGCAGAGAAGCAGCTTGTTCTGCACAATTAATGGCAGTTAATGATGTAAAATTTAAATCATGATTATTGAGAAGCCTTCAGAAAATTCTGTGCTCTCCATAGTCACTGAGAAAAACAAAATGGCACCGACTTTAAGAAGAAAACATTCTGCACTAAGTGAGGCCCCTCCGGGAAAGTGTCTTTTATTTTCAAATGGGTCTTTAAAGTTTAAACACGGGAGGCTGGAGAAACAGCTCAGTGGATAAAGGCCCTTGCTACCATCCTAAAGACTTGAGCTCCATCCTCGATACTCTTGTGGTAGAAGGGTAGAGGCTAAAAAGGCGAAGATCTTGGCACTGGCATCCCAAGGGCCTACATGAGAGCTTGTAACAGGGTAGAGAATACAGAATGAGAAGAAAGCACACAAAAAGAGCTTGCTTTATAACAAAGTCAATCTGCGCTAACTGACCCACTCCCGATAATGGCGGTGATGCGTCCAGAACAATCCAGCCCTGGTGACCAGCTCACCTTTGAACACTGTGACAATGGCAGTTCAGTTTCAGCATGAATCTGGAAGGGGCATTCAAACCACAGCACTATTCTATGTATGTTATTTTCTTCCCACGGTCTTTTGCCGTAGTTCGAGTCCAGTAAGTTCAATGTATGCCTGATGTAGACTCACTTCTTCTTGTCCCTCATTTTGATAGTTCCTTATCCCAATGCCCCGATTGCACCATGCAATTAATGGAGATGCTGAGTGATCTGTGTGCCTTTGGACATGGGTGGGATTTTCTCTGTTAGCCCTTTTAACAGCCAGTGAGAACAAAGTTAGAGAAAATGGATGGGGACTGAGAGTAAACTGGGCTGCAGTTCATTGACACTGCACATGCACCAGCCAGGCTGTTTCGGGGATTTCCATCCCTGGCTGGGTCTGACTTCAAATGTGCTATCGGAAGCTGGTACTGAGGCTAGAGATATGCTAGCATAGCTTAAGAGTGACATCCAGTGGTTTGCTGAGGCAGGCAGTCATACAAAACAGTTTAACATCATCGAACTGGGCTTAGTTTGGGTTATCATCACACCCACAAACTCCTAAGTTTGTTCAAATGATGCTCTTGACAGCCTCATTTCTTCACCAGCATGTGCTCTGTCCCCAAACCCCTCCAAGGTTGCTGCACCTAGCAACTTTGGGCCCCCACCTGTACATTCTACTCCAAATAATAGAAAGGTTTTCTATACTCTAATGATCATTAAAGCTGAGGAATTCCTATTTAAACATGTCCTCAGTTAAGTCCAGTACGACGATGTGGCGTGAGATTCAGTCTGAACTAGTTTGAGGGAAATACTGCCCTTAGGTGAGTTTTGTAGAGAGACTCTCCCAGTTACCATCTTATGCATCTGAAGAATTGGGCATGCATATGATTAAAATCAGATGCATTAGGGTAGAAATGTGTCTGGTAGAAAATGCTTTATGGCCTAACCTGCCAATAAAGACAGAGAACCACCTTCTCTATGTCCCTTAGTACCCACCCAAGCTCCTCCTATTCTTTTTTTTACTTGAATATTTTATATTTATGTAAGATTAGATATAATCTCATATGAAGATTTTTTTATTTATTAAAAATTTCCAGCCGGGTGGTGGTGGCGCACGCCTTTAATCCCAGCACTTGGGAGGCAGAGGCAGGCGGATCTCTGTGAGTTCAAGACCAGCCTGGTCTACAAGAGCTAGTTCCAGGACAGGCTCCAAAACCACAGAGAAACCCTGTCTCGAAAAACCAAAAAAAAAAAATAAAAAAATAAAATAAATAAATAAATAAATAAAAATTTCCGCCTCCCCCCCTCCCCTCCCTCTCCAGTCCTAAGAGAAGTCAGGGTGCCCTGCCCTGTGGGAAGCCCAAGGCCCTCCTCCATCCATCCAGGTCTAGGAAGGTGTGCATCCAAATAGAGTAGGCTCCCAAAAAGCCAGTACATGCAGTAGAATCAAAACCCGGTGTCATTATCATTGGCTTCTCAGTCCGCCCTCATTGTCAGCCACATTCAGAGAGTCTGGTCTGATCACATGCTTGTTCAGTCCCAATCTAGCTGGCTTTGGTGAGCTCCCATTAGATCAGTCACACCGTCTCCGTGGATGGGTCCTGACTTCCTTGCTCATTTCCTCCTATTCTTGAAGCCCATAACACGAAGCTCCAAATAGTAACTGGGGTCCCTAAGAATTTCCACTCTGCTCACCCATTGCTCTCTTGCAGGATATTCAGACCTATCCTATAGCATTTCTTTGAGTCATGTTTTCTAGACACATTTTCAATGTGTGAGGGCTTTTTGTTTTAACTTCTTGAATAAGAAGCCTCAAACTTCAATACATCAGACCCTGACCACAACCTCAACGGCATAACTTCTAACTTAATCGCATCTGTATTGTATCTGGAAATCTAATCACTTCCCATCTGTCAACACAACAGAGCAGGACATAGCATATGGAACCGGAAACAAAACCACCACATTTACTCTGGGAGATTACCGCAGTAGTGCTGCCTCGTCGTTGGAGACCTCAGTCAAGTGCATTTGTCCATTTTCTCTTTGAAAAAAAAAGCCTGTCCTCATGCTGGTGATATCTGTTAAGGGCATGAACTGGTGGGCACAGACGGGAAATGGAAGGCAGCTGTGCACACCACTGCATCATCAATGCCTTTGCAGAAGGGAAGCCAGATACATAGCGCAAGTCTAGAAGTAGCCAACTCTAGGCCTGGCTCTCAAGGCCAGAAGTTCAACTATGTATGACTCAAGTGTATGTCGAAAAATCAGCCTAGGTACAAGCTTGAATTAATTTATGAGTGCTCATCTAAGAAGAGAGCCGATTTGTCTGTGTAGGGTCCCATGTAGAACAATACTTAGAGTTAAGAGAGTCCTTGCATATGGTCCCAGGAGATCCAGCTACTCTCCAAAGATTCCCAGAGAGCAGCTAAGGCAAGGAAGCCCACGAGCTGTGAAATGCCAGCCAGCAACTAAACTGCCTCAGGTTCAGGCTGGTGCAGCATTCAACAGCGTGCTTCAGAAAGCTCAAGGTGATTGCCACAGATAGACTGGGGAATCAGTTTCATTCTATTATAGACACTGTCTGAGAATCAAATAATTAAATAACCAGTTCCATGTGTGTTTCAAATCCCCCCATTCCCTTCTCTCAAACATAAGGATCAAGCCAATAACTCTCTAACATCTCGTACTTATGTCGACTAGGAAATCCTCCCAATCTTGTTTAGAAAGATCTTAGCCTGCAAAAACGTAGTCAGAATTCACAGTTATTTGAATATGTTCTCTGGCATGAAGGAATTCCAAGACAAGCTTCTTTCCCATTTACTCATTCTTCCCAGCAGCAAGTCAGCAAGGGTGCATTTATTTGTAAACACAGAGCAATTTCTGCACAGGAACTCTTGGGGTGGATACAGTTAGAATTGTTGGGACACCTCTATGACTCCTTAACTAGAGAACAAGATACTAATTCTGAGGGGTGGTATGATTAATACGGCCCCCA
Organism: Microtus pennsylvanicus; assembly: GCF_037038515.1. NCBI lineage: Eukaryota > Metazoa > Chordata > Mammalia > Rodentia > Cricetidae > Microtus > Microtus pennsylvanicus. The sequence continues at coordinate 85,242,687 of NC_134589.1, forward strand.
CTGTCAAGATACAGCAAGAGGAAACTTGTTCTGGCTTCCTTCTGTATAAGCAAATCCCACAAGGCAGAGGGAATGGATCTTCTATGGAGTCTGCAACAAGACAGTTTCGACAAAGTTTGTTTACCTAGTACATCAAAGTGATAGGTGGGGGTTAGCCTCTCCTATGGACGTTTCCATGCATGTTTTAGAACATATGAAAACTGTAAGGGAGAGCTGTAACATCCATATATACTTAGAATGTTAAAACACTCTTGTCAATGAGGATATGGAATGAGGGTGGTGGTCATACCTTCTAACAGGACATTACTTCATTTCTAGGGAGAATGGGAACTTTCAGAAATCAAAGGGAAATAATTTCCTATGTTCGGACTCGCAAAGCTTTAATATCAGTGGATAAGATGATGTCAGAAACAGAAATAGAAATGACAAAACACACAACTTTCAATTTTGTTTTCATAACTTAGCCATGACTGACTGACCAAGGCAAGGTGAGGCAGATATTGCAATTCAAGTAGAACCTTATTCAACAGCATTTTGTCTAGAGCTGTTTTCCCCCAAACATACTCTTGTTTCCAAGACATATTTTAATAGGAAACAGATTATGTCTTGGTCTAATCTGTCAGTGCGAGATTTCTCCTTTCTCTGTTCCTTCTCTATTTTCTCATGCAGGAGCAGCCTGCTTTGTGTGTTTTGTTTACTTAACCTTGAGCATTTTTCCAACAAAAGGGAGGCTACAAACGATTAAAGAAACCTTGGGAACTCTCTAGCACTTGAAAGGCCTTCGTGGCTTCTTCCCTGTGATGGCAGACTTGGTGATAATCAAGAGAGTGTTTTCAGGGGACCCTTCCTGTCCCATCAGCTCCCTGCCCCCAAAGTCCACTGCAAAGGTCCACTGTAATTCACTTCCTCTCTTCAACCTGGAGGGCCTGTCCTCCGTACTTCTTTGTCTCACAGGAAGAATTTCCAGGGAGAGAGTTGACAAAGGAGGTCAAAGTTAACTTTCAAGAATCGACTTTCACCCAGTGATAAGACTTTTGAATCGATTCCTTTCTTCAGGCAAGGTGAGAAAGACCATTACTTAAACATGTAATTGAGAGTTAAAATGAAAAAAAAATTTAACTGAGGAAATTGCATGGTGTGTGTATATACAACCCCAGACATACCCAGATAGACAGACACACTATACACACACACACACACACACACACACACACACACACACACACAAATATGCATTTATGAGGCTTTGAGACTTATAACAACCTCTTCCTCAAACACCCGATTTATACTTTCTACTGCTAGCTTACTTAGGGTACAAAGAACAAAATGCAATATAAAACATTTATTAAAGACTCAGTGGAGAAAAGATTATATTGAAGTATAATAGTTTCCAGGAAAGCAGAATTTAATTCTCGGGCAGGCACAGGCTAGAAGCTCAAATTCTGCCTTTCTGAAAATTATTACAGGGTCAGAGCTTCATAAAAGTGTTCTCATTTGCATATCCAAACGAAGATCTCTCGTATAACTCCCAAGAAAGAGAAGGGTTCATATTAAGTATGATTTCATAGTCTTGTAACATGGGCCCTGCTCACTCCCATGCCTAGGGCACTCAAATATGAATCCCTGCTTGTATTTTCAATAAATCAAGCCAGAAGTATTTGACTGCTCAGAAACTTTCAATTTCTGTGTTCAATTACGGCGCCCATCTAAATGCAATGGTTAACAAGACATGTATGACCTTGAACCAATGGTATTTGTGTTGAGCATGGATCAAAGGCGACCGTGTGTAGTGGGGGAGAGAAATGCAGCAAGATTTATCAAAGTGAGTTCATATTTTTATGAGAAGGAGAATGGAGGCTAATGACACATTCCTATAACTGCACCAAGGCAGAGATCAATTTGGGTTCTTAGGAGCACAACACCGAGCACGACAGGAGCACCATTGAATGTCTGAAGGGTCCGGTGTAGCTGAGGGCTATCAGGAGATGGCACTCGGGTCCCTACTCATAATTGCCTTCACCTTGTGTATATGCTGTCTACATTACTATAAGACAGGTAAAATGCAAATGTAACGACTAGTTATTAGGGCTAGAGCAATGTGTGGCCTAACCAACTGATCCATCTAAAAGATCAGGGAGGGGCTTTGGACAGTGTGTGGAATAAAGGGTGAGATCATGGTATGGTAAGATCACCCTGGCTGAGGGTTCCTGCAGCTTTTGAGTTCCACAGTTCAACCTGCCACAGTGTGTTCTAGATTTCATCATGAGGAAGCCACATAGCTAACTAACACAACAAGCATCCTTCTGCTTAAACTGTCACAACTCCAAGTGTATTGGACTCTTGACCCAGAGACTCATTTTTAGGCCTCCACTCTACCTAAACATTTGCACACAGAAAGAAGCAAGTAAACAAAGTTTTCTGATGTAATATTGTTTATAATAAAGATATTGGAGCTCCTTGATGCCAAGGCCCACAAATGTGAGTCCTGTTCCACCTTGACTAAAAGTCAGAGAGTTTGAGCTTATTCTTGCTCTCTCAAAGTTGCTGACAACAGGTATGTCTACAAACAAGAAATCCTGACATAGGGTGTGGTTAATTAGTATTTTGAGTATAGAGGTAGACCGGCTCCACCTTGACCAAAGGTTGGAGAATTCAAGTCTATTCCTGCTCCTTCACGAAGATCAGTAGAAGGTTCCAGGGAGTGGCTGCCTGCAGTAGTCTAAAGGTGTAGGCATTACATGTCCTGTTTAAACTACAGAGTGCTTGATTGAGAATGCTCTGTTTATTCCTTATATCATGTTAATGAAGTCTGTTGCCTCCCTCCTCCTATTTTGGAGTGAAGTACATAAGCATGTAGAAATAAACGTGGGTGATTTTAGTATTCATTGAATTTTCCTCCCTGTGCTGTTCTGTGTTTCTATCCACTATTTCTCTCATATCTCTGTTCCTTTTGCTTAATAATTCTAGTCTTCATGCTCCTACCCTGGAATGTGTGAATCCCTCCAAGGCTGGACCCCAACAGATGTCACCCCAACGTGTGGCTTATGATACATTAACTATATATAAATAAAGGAATATTAAAGTATGTTATACTTGAGGCTAGGAAGGTGGCTTGGTTGGCAAAAATACTAGTTGCAGTAGCCTGAAATATGGGCTCAAATCTATGTCAAATTTGCTTGTGTCTGTGAGAGACTATACTCTAGCACTCAAGGGTGGAGGAGACGTGCAGACACCAGAAGCTTACTTGCCAGACAGCCTCACTTCCATTCAGTGAGAAACCCTTTCTTTCTTAAAGGAACAAAGAGAGAGCAATAGAGAAAGACACATGTACACCCACGCAGCCATGTGCGTATTACACCACACACACACACATACACAAACACACATACACACATCACACACACATACACACACATACACACCACACACACACATACACACACCACACACACACATACACACACCACACACACACGCATACACACACACATACACACACCACACACATACACACCACACACACACACGCACACACACACCAACAGAAAATAAAACAAAAAGAAAAGAATGTGGTATGCTTATACTAGCAACAAACTATATAGCGGTTGAAAGAAAGTCATCAGAATTACAGTTAATGCTTACTAGTAATTTAGACTTGCCCAAATCATCTCTCTAGTGATTCAGCTTCCTGCAAATGTAAAATGATAGCCAAATGCCCTTCTTTATAGAGCTATTACAAAAATTGCAGAAGGTGCCCTCTGTAAAGGACCAGGATATTGCCACATGCTACACACTGAATTTGCACTATCATGGTTGCTATTTTAGACACACTGCTGTGTAGTATTTTAAAAGATTAGAGTTTACTTGCAATTCTTCATGAAAAGAGCTCTCCAAAACACACTGCGACCAGAGAATGACTGCAGGAGAGTGTATAAGGATGTGTCTCAGTCCGAGTTCTAGTGCTGTGGAGAGACACCATCACCACGGCAGCTCTTAGAAAAGAAAGACTTTAATTGGAGTTTGCCTATAGTTTCAGACATTTCGTCTATTATTGTCCTGGCTGGGAGCAAGGGGCGTGCAGGCAGACATGGTGTGGAGAGAGAGCTGAGAGTTCTACATCTAGATCTGCAGGCAGCAGGAAGAGAGAGAAAGTCACTGGGCCTGACTTGGGATTCTGAATCCCAAAACCCACACTCCATGGCGCACTTCCTCCAACAAGGTCACACCTCCTAATCCCTGTTACTGTAGCACCATTTTCTAATGGCCAAGCTTTCAAATAGGAGCGAATGGAGGCCATTCCTATTCAAACCACTACAGCATGATACTAATTTTTAAGTGCACTCAGGCAAACTTGCATCTGTATAAATGCATAGTAGCAAGGATAGGTGATATCAAGGGTTATCCCCAGAGAAGGGAGTGAAAGAGCTAGAAGAAGGTCTTTCCTCCTTTCTTCCTTTCTTCCTTTCCTTCCTTCCTTCCTTCCTTCCTTCCTTCCTTCCTTCCTTCCTTCCTTCCTTCCTTCCTTCCTTCTTTCCTTCCTTCCTTCTTTCTTCCTTCCTTCTTCCATCCACTTTGGCACTTGGAGATTTGTTCTAGGAGTATAGAATGGCACACCGATGATAAACTTTAAAAAAATACCTTTGGAAATACCATACATAGACAAATAAAGAAGAATAACTGAGTTAGCCTGGACAGGTGAATGTTTACAATGCTGCAGCCAGGTGAGCGTCCAAGGAAAAGAGAGAGTGGGGTTTTCAATCTGTGTTCAAGGGTCCAGCGTGTGTTCTGCATGGGGATGAATCAAGCTATGTGTCTACTGTAGAAGCTTAAAAGGGTCTCACTTTCAGGGCCATGCCATACATGAACCTTAGACCTGGCAATGGTCCTAACACTCGAATGAAAATACGATCATGGTCAAAGAGCTTATTAGTAGAAAGTACGGCGTAAGTCCAGAGTCCTGAAAGGTCCCATCTAGACTTTTTTCTCCCCATCTCCTTCTTAAATTTCAAAACGAGCAATAATTTAATCAGTTAAAGTCTATAATGTTCCCTTAAGTGCAAACTAAACAAAAGTCCCATGTCTTCCCAGCTGTTCACTTTTCCCTTTGGTAATGTCTCCTGAGAAAAATAAAAACAAACAAACAAAAGTCAGAGAGCCACCCACAAGGCTTGATGATAGATAGGCTTTGAATTGTCTAAGGATCTTATGGGGATTTATCCTTTCTTTCATAAGATCGCTTTAGCATCATTATTGGTAGAGTTAACTTTGGCCAGAAATGCAATATGTCATATGTCAATAGGAAAACACCCACAAGAGAGAGAAAGCACAGCAAATATGTTAAAAATTGGTATATATTGGTAAAGTATAAATAGGTTTCCACTGTACTATCTTATTCTTCACATTTTTCTTATTTTTTCAAAAGAAAAGCAGAAAAGTAGGTAGAAGAAATTACTAATGAAGAATCCAAAAACAATGCTGAGTTCCCAACATAAAACAGAGGAACTGGAGTAAACAAATAGGGTTTGAAAACAAACGTCAGTACACCATTGACCAAGAAAACACTTAGCTGTGGCAAAAAGAAGGTATTTTTCTACAACCAGACACTGAAATAATTTTTCAGAAGCAGAAAACAATATAATACAGCAAGATTCTTAAGGAAATTTATACCAGATCGAATGAAGCTCAGATATCCAGGAGGTAAGACAGAGCCATGGCCAACTTGAAAATATACTGTGTGTTTGTGTGCATGCATGTGCACGTGCACGCACTCCTAATATAATAACAGAAATTTACATTTACTGTGGTTTTAAATTATGTAAACTTAGAATCTCTCATCTGATCTAGTAACTTTTTTCTCTCTTGTTTCATCTTTTAGATTAAGTATTTTTAATTATATTTAGTATTATTTTATTATAAATAAATATTACTTTATTATATATTATATTATATTATATATAGAATATTATATATTTCTCTTCTTGCCTCTCTTATTATCAAACATTCTAAATCTAAAATGACTTTCCTGGAATTTACAATATTCTTAACATGTTTAAATCTGATGTGAATGTGTAGTTTGACATATTCTCGAACAAGGCTGTGAGAATGCTTGGGTCTACTTACCTCTCTCTTCCTTGTTCTTTGGGGCTCCGGTGGTGAGATACACACCCCACTGGATACTCTCCTGCTGGATTATTTTTTTCTCTTATTGTTTTCCAGGGACTCTAAAAATACTACATTTTCACATTTTCTTTTTATTCTGTCCACTATCAGTGATATATTGTAAACATTTTTATCCAATCCGTGCTTCTCTTTTAAGAACAGTTTTATTGAGGTATAATGACATATGGTGAACTACACACGATAAGGGCAGTTTGATGAGTTTTGACAGGCTTAGGCAACATGAAACCATCATCACAGATACCCAACACATGGGAAAATTTCTTTGTGTTCTCCTCCTGCCTCACCCTCTTAACTTCCCAAGCCCATCCTCAAGCACCCACTGGTATGCTTTCAATCACTGGAGATGGCTCTGTTCTTCTAGAATGTTACACAAAAGGAATGTACAATATGTACTCATTTTTGCCTGGCTGTTTTACTTGGCAAAACTATTTTGAGATTCAGCCATGCTGTTGCTTCATTCCTTTTTATTGTTCTGCTAAATTGAATCCGATTGCATACACATTGTAAAACTGGCTTATCTGCTCATGTGTTGACGGACATTTTGACTGCTAGCGTTTGCTATTAACAGTCTTCTTAATTTTAGCCACTCTAGTGGCTGCAGAGTGCTATCTCAGTGTACTTTTCTTGTATGCCTTTTCGTGTACTGACTGGCTAAATTTGTCTGCATCTTTTGCTCATTTTAAATTTGGCTGTTTGCATTCCTAGTATGAACCACAAGAGTTCTTTGTTTATTTTGGATGTAAGTCCTTGTCATATAGATGTTTGGAGAACTTTTTTACAGCCTGTTATATCTCTCAAGGAAGATTTGGGTGGGGGCAGGGTTTGCAAAACTGGCTCAGTGGTTAAGAGTGCTTGCAGCCCTTCCAAGAGGCCCTGAATTTGATTCCCAGAACCTACAGAGTCGTTCATAAACTGCCTGTACCTCCAGATCCAGGGTACCTGGTGCCCTCTGCTGGCCTCCATAGGCACTTGCACTCATGCCTATGTACACACACACACACACACACACACACACACACACACACACACACACACAATGGAAAACAATAATCCTTAAAAAACAGAAATAAAAGGGTTTTTCATTTTCTGTACATCTTAGCAAGAACTCATGCTCTGAGAGTTGATTGAGCTAGTCTCAGACTCTGAGTTAATTGTCTATGTTGTTATATAAACAAGGATAATTAGTCGTTTGTGTTTCTACCAGTGAAAGATGCACAGAATACCTTCCCTGTCTTAAATAAAAGACTGTTAACAAACACCGTAAAATCCCGGAGATCATGGTTATAAAGCCTGCTGGCTTTCTAATGGAAGCCCCTCAGAAGCAACAGAATTGGTATCTGCAAACTCTGCAACTGACTTACGGTTAAGAAGCTATGAGTTCTAATTAGTAAACTTAATTCATTGTCAAAATACCAGTTTCAGAAGAATACCACTAAGAGAATGCACTCTGAATTCAATACGGCTACTGGTTCTCCCAGCCACGCAAGGTCCGTGGGAGAGCATTTCATCACCAGGGTCCTGGAAAATCTCAACCACAGCTATCATTGATTCTCACTGAAAAAAAAGTTCCCCTAAAAGCCAATCCCAAGTACTTTCTGTGCTTTTGTGCAAGTGTACATAGTAGAAGAGGAGAGAGAGAGAGAGAGAGAGAGAGAATGAGGTAACGAGAAAGAATGCTGTGATCGAGGACCAGATCTGCATGGTAAAAAGAGAAAACACTTGGGAGATACTTCCAAGAACTCCCCAAGGAGCACCTCCACTAAACTGGAGATACCAATCCATTTTTATAGAAAACCACCGGACAGGAAAATACAGAAAACGTCACTCACGTTACCTGCACCGTGTTCCCTTTTACAAGTACTCACTGCTCGCAGGGCAGGCATCTGAAAGCAAAAACTGCAATAGTGACGAAAAGCTTGATTTCTTAGCATCTGAAATTTAAAAGCCAAGAACGTTGCCTGAAGAATAAAACAAGATTTCCTTCCCCTCCCTCCCTGGGCTCCGACAACACTGTTTTCTTAGGTGACAGTCTCAATTAAAGAATGGTTCAGATCCATGACTACTAAACATAGTAGCGCTCCCAGATTTGGTTCTAAACAAGGAAGTTGTGGGAACAAACAGCTTGGAGTTTTTTGTTTTGTTTTACATACACGTGTATAGCACTAGCTTCTTGCCCAATTCTCTAGTGGCTGCCATAGAACCCTGGTGTACAGGAAAGAGGTAGGGATGCTATGGCGCACACCTGCAGTCCCTGCCACAGCAGCTTGTATGTCTGAGACATGAGGATGACTGGAACTCAGCAATTCAGGGCCAACCCAGGCAAAATAGCTTAGTAGAAAGGAAAAAAGCTCATCAGAATCACAGGGCTGGTGGCTGGCAGCCCCTCTCAGCAAGGTTCAAGATGCTGGTGAGGACTTCTGACTGCTTTGTGTTTCAGAGAAGCAGACGTGTGCAGGAGAGACCCAGACCACACAGTGGGATCTCACTTTAACAGACCCCTCTCATGATAAGGAGGACAATCTCAGATGAACCCACTGCCAGGAGGCAGGCATGAACTCCTTCCTAGAGTGATGAGCTCATAACCCCAAACACTTGGGAAAGGACCTGCTATTTAGCATTGTTACATAGGGGACCAAGCCGCAACATGAGTTTTAGTGAGAACAAATAATATGCAATTTTTAATTTCTCTTATCATCATGTATGGGAGTGGCATGTGTGCGAAGATGTGTGTGAGGTTAGGAGACAGGTCTGTGGAGTCAGTTCTCTCCGTCCACCTTTACCCGGAGATAAATTATGTATTTCAAGGGAAGACGCCATGATGTATGTAACAAACACTTTTGATTCAGGAAAAATATAAGAAAATGTGACGCTTGTGTGTGTGTTTGTGTGTCTGTGCACATACACGCATGTTCACACACACAGAAAGACAAATGAAGTAATTGAGGCAAACTATTTCTGTACCTAAATTATGGCTTGCAAATGTTCATTGTTAGTCATACATATTTTCTACAGGTTGAGTTATTCAAATGCATATTTTTAGGTAGGATTAAAAGAAAAGAGTCATGGGCGTCGGATAATAGATAATTTAGTGTGAACTTATTCACACTAATAATAATAATAGTGGGTAATCAAGTGAATACTTGTGAGCTATTATTTATGGAGAGTTTACATTGGTACAGTTTTTGTATATTGATACAAGTTCAAATTATATTTGTTATTTGTTTACAATATTTGTACACCTATGCAAAGTTATTCTGTCAGATTGTATGCATGCATGTTTCTACCTCTGTTTAAGACATTTTGAATATTGATACAATTTTTAGGATATATTTTCACATTGCATTATATATTAATCTTACCTCTGATCAAGATACTTCTACATTGTTTAATTTTGAGTTCACTATTCTCATTTGCTGCACATTTCTTTACAGATTATTTAATATTCTGATATAAAGTCTTAGTCTTTAAGTTATACAGGTATTAAGTATTATAGGTCAATAGCTATTCATGTTTGTTATACATATAGTCAAATTAATTAGGTTCTTTAGATATATAGAGATTGTATTCTGTCTAGATAGGTAGTCTTCACCACTTCAAGGATCTGTAGAACATAGCATTTAAATAACTCAGAATTCTGTTGACATGAGACATAAATGCTCCTGGCAGTACCAATCTATTCCCAAGAGAATGTTGAGCACTAAAGACACTCCACTTAGAGTTTGTTTTCTTCTTGGCACAATTGGCCTTTGGACAATAAACTGCCCATGCTTCGACCACTGACAAAGTACGTGGTGTCCAGACTGGATAATCAGGACACAAGAGAAAAGACTGCCAAACTTTCCCAAGACAAAGTAAGATGGTTCTATGGCCTCTAAAAATGGTCTGTCAGTTATGCTAGGCCTTAGCCAAAGTTGGTTGCTTCAACATTGCAAATGAGAATTTGGGTGATTGCTCAGGTAGCCAACTGCCTCTGTCATATACAGCTGGCTTTAGAAACTGCTTGATTGTACTTCCTGCCTACTCAAGTAACGTTATCTCCCTTCTCAGGCCTTTGATGGGGTTAAAGATTAGAAAGTCTTAGTTACCTTCCTCTTATGATTTAGCCAAGCCATTTCTGATGCAAGACTTAGACTCTTTAAAATAAAATGTTTATTAAAACATTTATCATTTGTTACTTGCTTAATACTGTTTATGTTGGTTGTAATTTTATACTTGATATCTGTTCCTATTATACATAGTTTTGTATTGGGTTTGGAACTCTCTTATTTAAACAAAAAAGGGAGGTAATGAAGAATCTACTTCAGCCAATGATCTTTAAGAGGTGGGACCAGGTTAGGGCCTGACCTTTTGGGTACCCAGAGAAAAACACTGGGCCTCCCAAGGTTCGCTCTCTCTGTGGTTCCCACACTACACAGCTGAGCTTGGACTTCTCGTTCCTGTTTCATGAATTTGCCCCTTATAATAAAAACATATAATTGGTTTATCTTGGCGTTAGCCTGGTATTTTTCGACCTGTGTTACTTCAGCAGGCAGGTGGAGCTCTGTGAGTATCAGGCTCATCTCCCCTCACCTGACCCTCCAGGGAGAATGAGAGAAAGACACGCTCATCTACCAAGCTTCACTCAGGACAAGACTCAGCTTAGTCACAAAGAATTAATTTTATGTTGTTGTATTTTATTTCCATTCAAGAGAACTGAGCCTATATATTTATGTGAAGTTAAATTTGTAAGAACATCAAACCAAACAGCAAGAGGGTTCGTGTACATGAGACTCTACTTAGAGAAACAGCATTTCTCTCCAACAGATTCTTCTGGGTGCTAGAAGTTTATTCAGTACTTTGGGCATCAGAGAGTAAGCCTTTGTTCTCAGGCATCCGCTGTCATCAGTATTAATTGCCTGGGGCAAGAAAAAAGGAGGTGGGGACTCACGTTTATGGGTACCAAATGCAAGGATTCAGCCTTCCAGCAGTCAAATTCCTCTTCTGAGATGTGCCTCTCTGATAAAATGGCAAACAATTTTAAACTGAAAAGTATTTTTCAAATAGCATGCGTAAAGTTTTCCGAAACCAGAATCCATTCTTGGTGATTGCATAGGGTTTCATCAAGCTCAGGAAAAACACCTTGCACATATTCTCTTAATATTTTGGGAGAACTTAGTCACAGTTACCAGTTTAAATTGTGTTTTAAATGTTAGCCTCTAAAACAGCCTAGACGTATTTCTTGGAGTTTGTGTCACGAAGCTGAATCTTTCCTTGGCAGTGCTCAAGGTGGGGATTCTTAGAGGATCAAGAGAAGAATCTCTTCTGTGTAGATTTTTAGTTCCTCAGGGATTCGAAGATCAAGTTGCTTAGAGACCCCTTGGAATTTGCAGAAAAAGCAGCTCTAATCTTGACGTCTGTAATTACCATTTTATCATACTCTGAAAACTCAGTTTGCTGGCAACTCAGCTGCTCTTTGGAGCCGAATAACGATCTTCCCCCACCACATCCCACATGGAGCTCCTTCCCAAGTGTGGGTGGGGTGTGTGGAACTCTCTCTCGGGGCCTACTGTCTTGGGCAAAGTGTCAGGCTCTTGCTCTGGTTATGCAATGCTTACAAACACCCTGGTTCCACTCATTCACACCCCCTGCAGGCCTTCTAAGCTAGGCTAATGTTTGCCAGGCTCCTGATGCTTTTCCTGTTGGGGTAGCAGACCAACACTTATGCATGCTGAGAGCAGGGGATCAACTGGAGGCTGTGAAAATATCCGTAGAAAACTCTGTTCTTTGGAATGTAGAGGACAATGAGGAATACTGAGAACTCAAGAACAATCGCAGTGGGTTTTTGATCCTACTGCACGTACTGGCTTTGGGGGAGCCTAGGCAGTTTGGATGCTCACCTTAGGAGACCTGGATAGAGGTGGGCGGTCCTTGGGCTTCCCACAGGTCAGGGAACCCTGATTGCTCTTCGAGCAGATGAGGGAGGGTGACTTGATCGGGGGAGGGGGAGGGAAATGGGAGGCGGTTGCGGGGAGGAGGCAGAAATCCTTAATAAATAAATAAATTAAAAAAAAAAGAATACTACCATAAAAAAAACATATCACTGTATCCTACAGAGGACAATTAAAAGTTGTCTTCCTCATTGTTCACTTGGGCAACAAGTTAGATAAATCTGAACTCGACACACACACACACACACACACACACACACACACACACACACAGGAGTTTTGTTGTGACTAAGATACATTTCAGTCACTCCAGTACTTGGGCCTGAGACACACAAGTAAGTGCCTGAATGAAATACCAGTGAAAGCTATCACGCCAACATAAGGAGAACCTCTCCCTCATCTCACCTGGAAAGGGTCATTTGTCACCTTGACTGCACAGAAAAAAAAACTGTTGGAGAGAGGTCTCGGGTGTCTTCTTGAATTACTCTGAGGCCCAGTGCCTTCACTAAAGGTGTCACAGTAAACAATATGGAAATGATCCTGCTACTTGCAACAAGCTAATGAGGGGACAGAGGAGACGGGGAACAAAATTAATAATGATTAGAGGGTCCATAGGGTCACTGGGAATGCACCTGATGAAACTTCTGAGAACATTAGTGGCTTTTAAGCTCAGCCTGAATTGCAAATGTTTAGGTTATAGCAACATATTTAAGTTTTAGGGTTTTTATTTTTGGGGGGGGTTGCTTTTTCTTGACAATAATAATAATAATAATAATAATAATAATAATACCTCCTTCATTCCAGTTGGGTTTTCATAACACACCTCTCGAAGATTTGACTTGATAGCACACCCTTGGCTTCTACCTACTTTGATTCTAAGTTTCATTTTAAAATGCCGTTATGCTACTCAAATTCATTTTAGAGCCCTAAGTGGCAAATCTAGACCCATTAGCTATAAGTGATATAAAAATACCCAAAAGATGTTCCTGCAGGGACTGAGCTGGCCTTTTAGACAGAAATAATGAGTTCATTGCTGCTCCAGCTGCCGCAGGCTCACACATCTCAGCGGCTATCAGTAACCCAAATCATCCGACAAAATGACTCCGCAAACACGTGTGCCGGAGCCCAGTCATGCAGACTCTCAGGCAGGGGCTCGTCCGCCCAGCTCTGCTGTGAACTCATCAGCCCGCAGTCCCCACGCTCGGGGTGAGGAGCAGACATATTTCTTGCCAGGAAGTTTATCTATTGAGAAGCTGCAGCTTATTCTTCACCTCACATTTTATACCTCAGAGTGCATAACCCTTGTGATTTATGATTGGAGTCAACGGAGATGACCGCCTGGAGGTGACTCCATGTAAAGTTCTGTAATATATAAAATAACCACTAGTCATATGATCTCGTGATAATCATTTATCCTCCCTAAATACCCATTTTTATATATAAAAAAAGAAGAAATCTAAGCAGAAGAACCCTAAGTTCTAATATTAGTCTTCTAAGATTCCATTGAAATGACACAGATAATATTTTTGTAGGGTAAGATATTAACCATTTGTTTAAACGGAGGAAGGAATCACATGGGAGGATGCTGAGTTCTGTATTCACTGGAAATGGCTTGGTTGCAGTGAACAAACACATCAACAGTGGTCTGAACAGACAAAGTTTTATTTTTCTTGCATACCAAGAAGTCTAGAGCAAGGCTTCAGCTGGCTTTGGCTCAGTCGTGGCACAATATCAGGGTCGGCATACCTTCTGTCTCCCTTATCTTGTAGCTTCTGGTTCACAAGCTGGACACTGGAAAGGCGAAATATTCATGTTTTCAGAGCTCAAAGGATAACCGGAAAGTTTGGGGAGAGGGCAGTGTCACCCCAGCCCTGGCATCCATATGCCCAATGAGTCTGGAATGTTTGGGTTAAGGCCATACCACAGCCCCTGACATCCAAATATCCAAAGAGTCTGGAACGTTCTGGTGGAAGCTCCATCTCAAGCCCCCTCCCCTGGGAGTTGCCTCAGTCCAGACTCCACCTCCAAGAAAGCCCTTCAAATGACGATCGCTCCCCAGAGATGCTCAAGATGACTCCCACAGTGTATTTAAATTGTACCCCAGAGAACAACACATGGTTTTCCGGTCTTCCTTCCCCATCTTCTCTCCGGGGAACTGGAGGGCCACCCGGGACCATTGGTAGCCATTAACTCTGGGCTTTTTCTAATTCGGTTTGATTTTGTCTGATTTGGATTATTGTGTTGGTGCAAAGGTTTATCAAGGTGCAGAAACTTTTCAGGCAGCAGTGCCAGCCAGGTTTGATCTAACTGGAAAGCAGAGCATTTTAAATATTTTAAAGTTTTATTTTATGTGTATGGATGCCTTGCCTGCATGTATGTCTGTGGACCCAACACAGGCAGCATTCTCAGAGGTCAGAAGAGGGTACTGGATCTTCTGGAACTGGAGTTACATATGGCTGTGAGCTGCCGCGTCATTGCTGGGAGTTGAACTTAGGACTTCTGGGAGACCAGCCATGCTCTTAAACCCTAAGTTATTTTTCAAGTCCCAGAATAGCAATTTATCGAAAATCCTACAGCAGCCAGTTCCTCATATATCACAGGACCAAGTCTACATCCAAAGGCAACTGCAGAATTGAGGGTTTTAGCTGCAGCCTAAAGAGTGGAGATCTCAGTTTCTTCAGTGTTTCTTGGGTCAGCCAAGCAACCATGCCTATCACAATGATTTCAGCACTATATGTTTGTACCCATTTGCATTTCAATTACTAACATGAGCACATTTACTCAGGCCTTCTCCATGATAAAGACAGAACCAAAATCAAATGGCAAAATCACGAAAATTTGTTGAGCTATAGCTATAGGAAAGACGAGCAAGGAAAACTAGTGCTGAGTCAGTCTGGAGGCTTTAACATTTGTCAGAACCAAATAAGGCTAATAGTTTAATGGTTTTACAATATATGTTTTATGATTCTCACAACAATATGACTTATTGACTAAGTCTCAGACTGCGGTGAATTATAAAGGGGAACCCCTGCTGCGGCATATTTAGTATGATGTGTCACATATCGGAGGCGTTTTCCTAAGCCGTCTACATCTTTTCTTTCTTCCTCTGTTCCTTCCGCAATTACCGGGTTCCTCTGAAACCCGTTTTCCTCTCATGAAGTTTCTTTATTCCTTCTCTGCACGGTGGCTGTGTCACATCCTCCATGGAGGGCAGTGTGAGGAATACAGACCCAAGACAGACTGTCTGGGTGACATCCCAACCGCATCCCTCACACTTGCATAGCCTTGAGCGGATTGCTCGACCCCTGTGCAGCCCAATTTCTTCACTTATCAAATGAGACAATCATACTAATTTCGCAGAGGATTGTTGTGAAAATGGAGCGAATTTTTATGATGCACTCAGTTCGGTGGTAATCGGGCAGCATACTAAATAAATGTCAGCTATTTTTAGGGTATAGAACTATGTCAAACATTTTTTATTAATCCGGAATGTGTAGGTGGACATGAACATCTTTTAAATATTTGATTTTATAAATGGCTCATCCATTAATATCCTAGAAAATATATCTTGGACTAGTATCTTCCTAAAGATATAGTCCTCAGTGTACTTTCTGGGCTGAGATGTCTACATGGAAAATCCGCCACCACCTCCACACCACTTCCATAGAACTCATTCTGGTTGGTTGGCTGCAGCTTGTCTTGTGTTTTGGCATAACTGTTCTTCCACAGTGATAGATAATACCTTTGCCACGCTGGTCAGTAACAAAAAAGTCAATACTCCTTTAATTTACATTCCTTTGGACAGTGAAAAATAATTATAACTTTTAAAGTGGTTTTAACCATGCACGTTTTTAATTATTTGATGACATCGTTTGGAGTTTAACCGATTTTTTTTTCTATTGTAGGAGTTACTTGGCCTATATGTACTTGAAATGGAGGACTCCAATGCCAATTTGTTTTATTTTACTTTTTACTGTTCTCACTGCTACCGAATGCTTCACAGCTGGAAAGGAATACACAGCCAAGAAGGATATTCTACATTTGTAAGATGGGCGTCTCCTAGGATGTGCTTATTTGAAAGAATACAGCAAAAAAAAAAAAAAAGAGGGGAGGAGGAGTACTGAAGAATGTCTCATTTAATGAGAATGGATTAGGGAACACCTGCTTGATTGTAATTTGGAGCAGTTTTGTTTGACTTATTATTATTTTGACTTGTCTGAATCGCTGGGAAGAAAGAGTCGGACTCCTGCGTCACACATTCGGAGGGAACAGAAGTCACACAACAGCAGCCTTTTCACGACGCTCTGCAGGATCACTTGCCTCAGCACCAGCATGTAATCCAGCACCTGATCCTGACAGTTCGCACACTAAGGCTAGGGTTGCTAAAGAGACAGAGGGCACAGCTGCATCTTTCGAACACCCTTCCCCGGGGATTCTTACACACCAGCATCAGCGCTTCAGGAAATGCCAGCTAGTCAACAGGGCTTTATTTAATTGTTCACCTGTCTGTCAAGACGATAACTGAAGCAGGTGAACAGTCATCATGTTAACCACTGTCGCGGGGCTAGAACACTGAACTGAACAGAGTCTGTGTTCTAGGGAAGCCTATGTCAGAATGGAGGATACCAACGAGCAAGCAAGTAAGCAAACACTGTGCAAAGGTGGTATGTGCTATTATTAAAAACAAGGCAATGGATGGGGAAAGACAGTGTGAGTGAGTACCTCTTTATATAATGATTTACAATAAATAATTTTTATCTATCATTGTACAAACAATAAAGTAATTGTCCTAAAGACATTGCAATCTTCCAGTTTACCTGAGTTTGGTGCTGGCTTCTCAGCGTTCAGTCCTTACTTCCTTCCATTCCTAATTCCACTGACAATTGGCCATACGGAGTATTAACCAGAGATAGCCTCAAGGAAAAAGGTTATCCTTCTCAAACACGAATGAGCTAATATGTGATAAACAACACAGACAACAGTCAAGCAGTGGGGTGAAATTTGAACCAAGTTGGTGTCAACAGTCTACTCACTCCTAATACAACATCACCTAGAGTCTTCAAAACACTAAGCTTACATTCCACAGAAGCAGCCAGTCCATCAGACAGCGCCAGCAATGGTAAGGTACAGCCTTGAAGGCTTTTCCGGGGAGCCACTAACTTCCTAGTCATTCTGTCACTCAGGGCTTTGGGTCAAAGGCAGGTCTAGGGATGGGAGTGGCAGGAACACACTGAATCTTCATGAGACGTTGAAATGTATTCAACCAAACCAAGACCTGGTCAGGAGCCCTTTAAACCTGAGATCCAACCAGAAGCTTATGCCTATAGTCCCTACCCTGTCAAAAGTGTAGCTGTAACGGTAACAACAATGAAAGCACACATCTGACAAGCAGACTCAGATTATCTGGTAGTTAAGAGTCATCCATACATCCCTGGGGATTCAAGGAAGGTAGACTCCGCCAAGAGCATCAGTCTTTTACCTTGTATCCCTACAGTGACTAGCCTGTGCCCACCGCTCCCCATGCACCCATGCGCTGTTCCCCATTTAGGCATTTAAGGGCTCTCTCTCTCTCTCTCATGCATTTTTTCCAATAAGAAGTTCTACACATTTCATTAGATTTTCAGAGAAGGTTGTGAGCCAATAAATCTTAAGAATGACTGTCTTAGATCAACAATCAACATACTTGTTTAGACCACAAAGTAGGTCAGCTACTTCAGCCTCAGAAGCGGTTAGCATGAACACCACAGGACAGGATTTCCTAACAGGTCCTAGAGCTGCCGTGCTCTTCACAGTGCCCTGTGCCGTCTAAGTTCAGACCTATGGAAAGGATGGTAAGAGTCTCATGTTTTTAAATGCATAAACATTTTTTTAAAAAAAAAATCACTGTGATGACTGTGCTGTCTGGTCATTCATAAAAAGCCACCCAAACCTAATGACTTAGAGGTGATCCTTCCTCAATACCTCTAAGGTCAGTATTATAGATCAAGTTCAGCTGAAGAATTCTTTTGCTTAGCAATTACACATCACTTTCTGCTGTGCCTCTTGAGACAGTGTCTCACTATGTAACCCAAGTTAGTCTCAGACTTAAAATCCTCCCACCTTAGCCTCATGAGTGGCTATGTTTACAGGCTCACAAGAGTAGCTAGCCTACAGGATGGTGCTTGAGAAAGAGATTCCATCTCCTCCGGAGTGACAAGAGGCACATTGCAAAGGGGACACACACAGAAGGATCACACTGGCCATCTTGCAACCCTATCTACTACAGCTGCATACTCAAGAATTTATGGTTAAAAGAATTTGGCATCTGTGATTTGCTGCAAAACTTCCCACAAAAAATATTGGTGAGGAATAGATGGAACCAGAGCTATAAAAAGTAACCATCACTGAAAGTCAATAGCAGGCACTCAGAAGTCACTCACGTGAATGTCTCTGCTTTTGTGTACACATGAAACTTTTGAAATAGAAGTTAAATCATGAGAACACTGCCCTTCCAGTGTTATTTTTCTCCACTTTTACATATGACTAGAATGAGATAGGGGGCTGGTATTCACAAAGGCTTCATGACTATTACAACGTAGCCTTGCAGTGTGATGCAACTATTGTTTACCATACGTCAGAGTCCTTCTCCTCACACTGCTTTCCCATTGGATCGTCACACTGCTATTATTTTTATGCCTCGGGTAAGAAACACTGGGAAGCTGCACGTCACAGAATAACTACTAAAAGCCTGATTTGGATCCAAGAAATGGGGTTCCAAGGCCCTCCATTCTCTATAGTGGAACTGAAAGTAGAAACAGGATTGGCGATGCTGTTAATGGCAGGAGCTCACTTGTCATAGTGCCAGCCTGGGACTTTTAGAGCTGGTGTTTCCTCTGTGGTGGTGTTCCTCTAGCGACTAGTACAAGCATGTCTGGTTTCGCTTGCCCATATGGCATGTTGAAATGACCATTAATATCTCAAAGTCAATTCCGTATCTGAATAGATTACTTAACCTACTTCCTACATAAGGAACAACCCCATTTTTCTTCTGCTACATAATACAGTGTGTCTGTATTTTCTCAACCATGGGGCATTAGGAAAGATTCGCTCAGCTTCTGACAGCAACAATATTTTAAATCAGCAACTATTTGTAAAACTGTTTTTACAAGATTGTTAAAAGAAACCAAATCTAGTAGTAAAGTTTTCCTTAAACTTCTTCTCTAGAACATCTCCACAGTGAATAGATTTACATTAGATGAAGAGTTTCGGGGTTCCAGAAGCGCACATCTGGTAGGGGAAAAGCAAGAAGCCTAACAGAAAAAAAAAAAGGATTTTGACTCTTCAAGTCTGTTTCCAGGAATGAACCAAGTACAGTCGAGGCTTTGTCAGCTACTCTCGATTCTAGATGGAGATGCCGTGTGGCCCTTCTAAACGCTTTCCTGCCCATGGATCTGAGTGGAGATGTCCCAGCTTGAAGCCATTGTCCACCATCTCTGATCCGAAGAAAGAAAGATTTCCCAAAAGAGTAAGGAAATCAGAGAGAGAGATGATTTTACTTCTGTCTCATCAAACCTGTCCTGGGGACTCCTTATTCGTCTCTACGAGCACAGTGTCAGTGCCCAGCACAACTGCAGTTATGAACTACAGATGAAGATTACAGATGGGAGGGAGGGAGAGGAAGAGAGAGAGAGAGAGAGAAAGAGAGAGAGAGAGAGAAAGAGAGAGAGAAAGAGAGAGAGAGAGAGAGCGCGCCACAGTCACAGACAAATTTCTTACTTCTTAATAACCTAGGCCTCAAACTCAGTCAATTACAGTAACACATAAAACAGTCAAATATTTAATTAAAACCATTGGAACTTGACCCTAAATACTTGTAGCTGCATTGTATCAGGTTTCCCAGAAACAGGAATCATAAAACACATTATTTATAAAGAAGGATTTCCTCCCCACCCAAGTAAACGTTTCCCTTGGTGACCAAGCAGCTGTTGCCAGCCACTGGGGGAGAGGGTGGGCGTGGGCGCTCAATTTACCGCCACTCTGTTCTCTGGGAGGAGGCAAAGCTATGCCAACTCCCCAGCTCTCCTTAGCCTTCAGACTTTCAGGGGGAAAAAAATCAAAGGCCATTCTAGCACACTAGGCTGGGCCAATTGGCCATATACTTCGAAGGGGTACTCACTGAGAAAGGAAACTGCTGGGTTTTCTACTTTCAAGTCGGTGTTGCTCAGCCTGGAATGTACTCTGGGTCATGCTCCCAGCATATGCCCTGTGTAGCCATGGCCACCAGGCATTTTTCTTTCACTGTGGGAAAGTGTCAGGTCCGTTTTCTCTTAGTGTGCATATCTGAGTCACAGGAAATGGTCTTCAGAACCTATTAGGGAATGAATGAGGTGTGAGAATTTCACAAAAATGCTTCCCGTCTTTATCAAACGGATTTGCCTTTGTTGCTTTTACATAGATGTTTAAACACTCTAACAAGTTTAAAAGTGATGTGGATTCCTTGGGGGGAAATCAGACATAGAGATAATAAAAGGAATAAAACGGGGGAAGGATCTACAGTTATAGCTATGCATCTTTCCCTTAGAATATGAATTAGGAGGCTTTCATCACTCAAGGTCATCTTCATATTTTCAGAAAGCTGCCTGTATAATGGCTCATAATTTCATGATAAAATCTTGTTACTTAAAAATTAAAGTATGACAATGTTATAATTCTTATTGTAAATAATGGTTATAGAACTCAACCTCAGTGGAGACCAGAAAATACACCTGAAACAGTGTCTATTATATACTAGAGCCCATTAACGATAACGGAAATAACATTGGCCTTGCTTAAAGTCAAAAGATGAATTTAGATCTGAGTTCCGACACTAATCCACGGTGTGATCAAGAATAAATGTTTAACCTCTGCTAAGCTGTTTCATCCCTTAGATAAAAGGCCTAGATTTTATCCCAAGGACTCTTCCAGAGTTAGAACAGATCCAACAGGTAAGCACGTTGTAGACTGTTTAGATGCTGGCAGACACTTCAGATTTCTCAGATTACTAATTCTGTTCTTTGATGAACTTGGCCTAATGGCTACTTTTATTCAACCAATGAAAGCAAGGCCAAAAAAGAAAAGTCAATTAGCAACTTTTCTGCTGGGGACAAATGAATTCATTCTCTAAGCAGATCAAATTGAAATATGATAGAAACGACTTGAGCTCTTTCCTCAAGCCAAGTTATCAGATAGCCCACAACAAGACAAAGAATTCCATTTGATAAAAGAAAAACCACTGGCTCAGCATGGGAGACAATGGAGTAATGTTACAATCTAATCTTGTCTCATAGCGGGGATGACAAACTCAAATGCATATAGGAGCCCAGGCACATAATAAAAATTCTTCTGACACCCACTTCACTTCACAGAAGGAGCAAACCAAACATAACGGAGCAGGCAGCAGTGAGTGGAAAAAGCACACAAATGCAACAAACAGAGCGAGTGAGTCTGACACCTCGAATATGGGTATTGGGATCAAAATGATTAACAAATATGCTGAACTTTTGAAAATAAGCCAGAAATTGAGACTCTGAGTATGCATGTCCCCAATTTCCTAATTTTGTTAAAAGATTCTTCCCCTTGCGTTGCGAATGGGTAAACAGAACAATCTTGGGTTACCATTTTGGACCCCTCTCAACATACATAAAAAACATAACTTCCTCCATTTTCTGTAAGAAAAATTACATGGACAACTAGTGTTAACACTGAAGCATGAAGTCTTGGAAGGGAGGACTTACTGTCCACTATGCTAAGACATTTTCAGTCCTTACATCAGAGAAGATGGATTTTAGAAGCTTCTGCAAACCACTTCCAGTTTGTTCATCTATGAATATTAAATGCAATTATAATAGATCATTACATTGCCTTCTCTGGATGTGCAAGTACTTGTACCTCTTTCCTTTTTCAGAGTTGCCAGCCTAGAAATTTTGGTATTAATTATTCGACTTTCCTGAACCTGAATTCAGGTTGAGCAATTATCCCAAGGCCTGAGGCCCCTCCTCTTCTGCAGCCAGAGAGGCATTAGGAGCACAGCAAAAAGAGATACCTAACACATGAACATTATGGCATTGGCCCCTTTCTCTTGATCCTATGAAACATCTGTACAAAAGAGGGCCAGCTGGTTTACAAACACGTACCATGACGCAGGCCAGCTTCAGCCTTTCCCATTGTCCTCTCAGTATCTAATGCTTTGTGGGAAACAGTGCTGTTAGCAGGCTGTAAGTTTACAGAGCTCCCCTGTTGCATTCTTTCCATTGACAAGCTTGGACAGGCCTTGTGGGGAGTTGACACATCACCTATTTCCCTAGTCCCTTCTTGGAGGACAGTACGAGGGCTTGAAGGTTGTCCCTCCAACCTTCAGGCTTCAATTTGCCAGATCATTATAATGCCTGCTTTCAGGAAGCTGTCCTGAAATGCCCCTTTCCCTTTCTTAGCTTTTCTGCTGTTGGCAAAGAAATATACCCAGCATAGGTTTCATTTATGGAGCAAAGGCCTACTTGAGATGATGGGAAGGAAGGAAATTACGGAAATGATCCAGTAGTGAATGGTCTTTTAAATTTAAAGTTGAAGGCATCCATACTTCTGGGGGAGAACCTAAAATCAGCAGATTCTTCAAAACTGGGTCCTTGAGAAGTTTTTTTTTTTTTTTTTGGTTTTTTTTAAATTTATTTATTTATTAAAGATTTCTGTCTCTTCCCCGCCACCGCCTCCCATTTCCCTCCCCCTCCCCCAATTAAGTCTCCCCCCAGCCCGAAAAGCAATCAGGGTTCCCTGTCCTGTGGGAAGTCCAGGGAACCCCCACCTCCATCCAGGTCTAGTAAGTTGAGCATCCAACCTGCCTAGGCTCCCACAAAGCCAGTGCGTGCAGTAGGATCAGAAACCCATTGCCATTGTTCTTGAGTTCTCAGTAGTCCTCATTGTCCGCTATGTTCAGAGAGTCCGGTTTTATCCCAGGCTTTTCCAGCCCCCCTTGAGAAGTTTTTATTGGTTCAGACTCACTGGGCTATGAAGCAGTTCTACCTGGAACTCTGCTGGCTCCAGCCATTGCAGCAGGCATCCAGTAGGTGGGGAGAGTAAGAATTACAAAGTGCAAAAGAAAAGAACAATGAATCAAGTCACGTCTAAAACCATAGACCAGGTTCAAGATAATAAGGTGGCAACTCCCTTGTGGTCAGAGCTGTGACCCTGGAGCTGGGAGCTGTGGGTGCAGCCCAAGCCTAGACTTGGGACCCAGGTCTTCACCAGGTCTTCCTACATTCTGTCTATCTACGGGCTCAACCCTTTCCTCCCCTTTCCTACACTTGACCTTGAGAGAAGGAAAGTCAAAGTATTCATGGACTTTCAAACTCCTTTTTTAATTTTCAAAGTGCTGATCTTTTAGGAGAGGCGGGGTCTTGGGGGAGGTGATGCTACTAACTGAAGCAAAGCCCCTATAGATTCTAAACACACACTCCACCCTGCCTTTTTATGTACACCCATTAGCTGTAAGGGAAAGGGCTCCAACATGGGCTCCAGCCCTGAAATTAATGGCATGCCACTCTCCTTAACATCCGTTCAGCCGCTGACTTTCCCAAGGATGACCCACGCTCTCCCCAACATCAGTTCAGCCGCTGACTTTCCCAAGGATGACCCACGCTCTCCCCAACATCAGTTCAGCCGCTGACTTTCCCAAGGATGACCCACGCTCCCCCCAACATCAGTTCAGCCGCTGACTTTCCCAAGGATGACCCACGCTCTCCCCCTAACATCCGTTCAGCCGCTGACTTTCCCAAGGATGACCTACGCTCTCCCCAACATCAGTTCAGCCGCTGACTTTCCCAAGGATGACCCACGCTCTCCCCAACATCAGTTCAGCCGCTGACTTTCCCAAGGATGACCCACGCTCCCCCCAACATCAGTTCAGCCGCTGACTTTCCCAAGGATGACCCACGCTCTCCCCAACATCAGTTCAGCTGCTGACTTTCCCAAGGATGACCCACGCTCTCCCCAACATCAGTTCAGCCGCTGACTTTCCCAAGGATGACCCACGCTCTCCCCAACATCAGTTCAGCCGCTGACTTTCCCAAGGATGACCCACGCTCTCCCCAACATCAGTTCAGCTGCTGACTTTTCCAAGGATAACTCATGCTCTCACTCCAATTAGTCTGAGCACATACATAAAAAACAAAGGACGTTTATTAAATTTGATTTTCAGATAAATGATAATTTTGTATTATCCATTCCAAACATGGTATGGATGCACTTATAAATATAAAACAAACTTTTGTTTAGCTGAGATGAAACCTGCATTTTGTGAACAAGTCTCCAATGAAGATTAAACAAAATGGTTGGACATTAAATCTGAGAGAACTTAAGAAAAATGAACATTCCATAAGATCTATGAAATTACTAGTGGATAGGAATTTTAACAATGTAGAAAGCTTTTCACTGCCAGAAAAAAAAATGGTAAGGGAGTTATATTGTACTGCCTCTTTAAAAGAGTTTTGGGCGAGGCAATTCTACTACCAGCAGACATTACAGTCACTTAGGAGAGCAGCCAATCATGTTTGATACTTAGATGTGACCCTTAACAGAACAGAATGGAACTTTTTGTAAGGATCTAGGCATTGCTGAAGAACAGTGAGGTTGAGAGGCACTGGGCTACAGAGGTAAAGGAACTCGGGTGTGGCAGAGAGTACATGGCTGCTTCAACGCGAGGCTCAAACTCTGCTGCACACCGAACTCAGGGGATTTGCAAAACCTATGCCAACGCATTCTGATTTCATTAGTACTGGGTACGGTCCGCAGGCATCAGGAGCTGCCAGCACTCTAATGAAGGAGTTTCTAAGGCACAGCAAGGTTTGGAGACCACTCTGCTTAGGATGGGAGCTGCCCTAATGACTTTTGTGGGAGCAGAAATAAAATCTAACCTGCTAACCAAATTATTAAATAAATGAGAAGTTACCTTTCAAGCCCATTTTTCCTGGATTGGCTGGGAGACTCAGACATTATGAATGAGGTGTCATGTACAAGAACTTTAACCTGGTTCTGCTTGTAGGATCCATATTAACCCCTTTAATTAATTAAGCCAGAAATTCTGTGGGGGAAATGATGGTCACACAAGGTCTTTCCATGGTGAAGTGCCTTGAATCAGACATAGCAATGGCCATATAACAATGCTTTGGTCGATTATTGCCACATGTACAACAAGAGGTCCCATATGTTCACAAAGAAGTTGAACAAGTCTAGTCGCTGAGTGGTACTGCAGCCATCCTAAGGGCACAGGATAATGCATTGCAAATGTATCTGTGGTGATGCTGGAAAAACAAACCCATTCTGCCTGTCATATAAATGTATCACACGTTTAATTATACAC
The DNA here is from genome assembly GCF_037038515.1 of Microtus pennsylvanicus. Taxonomy (NCBI): domain Eukaryota; kingdom Metazoa; phylum Chordata; class Mammalia; order Rodentia; family Cricetidae; genus Microtus; species Microtus pennsylvanicus. The sequence goes on from NC_134589.1 coordinate 85,268,163, forward strand.
AGTACATAATACTTGATAATAATAAATGACTATGATTTTGTTTATGAATTTACTATACTTCTTCTAAGTGTTTTGGAGTGCACTCCTGTTTATTAAATAAAAACAATGGAAATAACAGCAGGTGTTGGAGAGATGATTCATCTCTCTCTCTCTCTCTCTCTCTCTCTCTCTCTCTCTCTCTCTCTCACACACACACACACACACACACACACACACTAAAATAAGACATTAAAACAACAACAACTGTTGTTGAGGACTGGGGGTGTCTCCCAGCAGACTTGCTGGCCTCGCATGCCCAAAGCTCTTGTTTCCACCACCAGCACAGAAAATAAACTGTTTGACATTTACTCAAAAACAGCAGCATGCTTTATCCCGGCAGCGGCTTTGTATATCACCTGTTTCCCCCACCCTCCCTCTTCCTGGGGTAGGGTTTCATCACATAGATCAGGTGGGCCTAGATCTTGCAAAGCTCCTGCCTTGGCTTCCTGGGTGCTGATACCATAGGCGTGTTCCAAAGCTATTGACTTCACATCATAACATCAGGAAAGCCATTACGCTACTGACCTACCTGGGAGGTCAAGGTTGTGCAACTGTCCTCTGTGGTGTTCATACGATGACATATTACCACGGTTCTCAGAAGGTGTTCACATGGCTAAACAATTAATCTGTAGTCACACAGATTAAAGAAAACTTGAAAACCACACACTGGCTTAACCAGAAGCTATACTTCATTCCTGTGTGTAGACCACACCACACAGATGGAGATGAAAAAAGAACCATGTCAACCTTCAGCTGTGTTTCACCAGAGGACAAAATACAATGTGGGCTTTGCTAATTTGAGCGCAGTGATAAGGGACAGAAACCTTTCTTGCAAATGGCTAACTGCACACTGATCCTGGGACTGTCTGTGCTCTAACATTTAAATGGTTACTCGCCCCCCAGAGATTCCTCAGCCCTGCGCTGACTTAGAGTGAAAAGAGCATAGCTTCGGTGCCAAGAGCTCATACATCTGCATTTCCAAAGAGGCACGCACTGTGGGAGGATGTGGGCCTCTTCCCAGCTGCTTGGGAAATCTGAGAGCTGGACGAAGATATGAACGTCAGAGAAGACACCTGATGAGTTCCAGAACTTCATTTCAGGGAACTATTTCACAAGACTGGCCGATTTATCACAAGTGGCCATATACAGCCAGCAGCACACAGTATCTTGTGGGTGGTTGATGGGATTCATTTGAAATGAAGCAATGCTTCCAGCATTCTGCCAGGTAGTGGAAGGTTAAGTACAGCCAGTAAAGAATGACTGGAACAAAGAAAGGGACACATCTACTCACAGAGCAGCTTAAAGTCTTATCATCGAGGCAGAAGAAGAGGGAGTTTAGGTGGTCTGTGCAATGTCCATTACCCCCAAAAGAACACTTTCTCATTCTCACAGCTAGAGAAAGATTGGAAAACAACAACAAAACTCTTTTAAAAGTAAATTTACCCTCCCTCTAGACTTTCTTGTGGCTGTTTCTGTGCCCTCGTACTTGCTGCATTGATTACACCATAACTAAGGGAACTTAGGGGTTCTGAAATGATGTACTCAAATAATCTCTAGTTAGGAAAATGAATATGACATATAAATAAACCTGTCTATCTAATATTGATAAAATATTAGAGAACCTTAAGTTCTCTGAGTACAGCTCTTCCCTTAAAGAGAACATAATACGCAGAATTGATATTTACACAAAGTGAGCATATGCCTTAGCCAAAGACTCTTTGCTTTATGGGATTTTCCAATAGAACAAGTTTACATAACGCTTGATAGAGCTGCAAGTCCAGCACCGTGATAGACTGTTTGTCTGGAATGTGAGGGACCCTGGGCTTCATCTTTAATATGCCAAGAAATAAAGAGGAGGGGGAAAGAAAGGAAAGGAGGAAGGAAGGACTGCTGGAACTGTAGAAACAATATCAAATTATAAATTTTAAATGAAGAAATGTTGGCTCCAGTAAAGGGCTACCTATCCTGTTTTGGTAAAGGAAGCGATTAAACTGCTGAGGTATCAAATACCACCACATACTTACTTGGATAACAGACCAAAAGCTACTTAATGTAAGCTAATTAATAAATGTTCAGCATATAAACCTTTTGTAAGATGCTTTGATCTCTTAGAGATCCAAGAAACTATAAATTTGTATTGATCTGCATTCAACATTAGTGATATGCATTTTTAAAAAATTCTTTCGTTAGACTTAACTTTAACTTAACATATCCTGGCACTGTGAGAATTGCTGGGGAAAAAGAATTATAACGAGCAAAACAGATAAAGGTCTTCTCTATGTTCAAAAGATTTACAGCTTACTGCTGAAGGCAGATACAAATGACCACAAACAATTCCTGTTCTGAAGGCTAAGCACAGGGTGCTATGGACCGTACGTGGGAGGTGAGTCCTAGGCTAGGAACCCAGCAAAGGGACCCAAAGGGAGCAATGTATGAATGGAAAGATGGTCTTAATAAGAATGACTATTAGTTATTGATGTCATTACCATTTAAGTTCACAGCTATCTGTTAAGTTAGATGCTTTGATTATCTATCCCCAGGGAAATGGAGGTTCAGAAAGGCCAGCTGCTTGTGATTGTGTCTAGGCTGTAACACAGCATGCACTTCAGTGTCAGCACTAGATTCAGAACATGCAGTGTTATTTCTTTACCTGATTCTTTCATTAGTCATCACCTGACCTCTCCAGAGAAAATGTTGAGACAAAGGAGTTAAGGAGAAATAGAGAAAGACCAGTTAAGGCAGAACCATGGTCAGATGCCTAACATCACAGGTTATTGGTGTGCGTGTGTGTGTGATCTAAGGGACACTAGCAAGTAGTCTCTTCTTCCAACAGTAAGTAGAGTCTGGTTTCTATGACAGAAAGATGCTCCCTTTCAGTCACAGAAAAATTATTTGCCAAGACTGCCACCTAGTGGCAATAGGCAGGAGGTGGCGGTGGTCATGAACTGAATTACAAAATAGTATCCAGCTTCTTATGCAGTAGAGCTGACTATAAAGTATGTATTTCCCAATAGTTTACTCTACAAATAAAATAATAAAATACATTAAGAATTAGGCAGTCTAACCCCCCTCTCTCTATCTTTATCTCTGGAAAGTTTAGTGTGATCAGTGTAAGACCTCAGAGAGACCTTAAGACACTCACTCCCCATTGACTTGGGTCAAATAGATTTAAGCCAAGAGGAGAATCAGTATAACTAGGGAACGTGTTTTATGAGAGAGAATTCAGACATCCTACTAGACCAAGAGCTCCAGTGAATTGTAGCACTGTCTGAAAAAAAAGGGATATGGAATAGGTGCTGGAAAGTGGGTTTCAGTAGAACTACAATTTTGTAAATAATAATAATAATAATAAATAATAAAGACTTTTGTTTTTTATACACATTCAGTAGAAATACATTCTTGTAAAAAACAATAAATAATAAATACTTTTGTTTTTTATGCACATAAGCAAACTAACAAGTTCTGTTGTATTCTTAGGAAGTAAAATATCCAGTCTCTGTAAACACAGTAATCTTAATTCCAATGAGTTCAGACCCTAAGGTTATCTAGGGGGAAAAGTCACTTTTAATATAGTCAGGAGGTCATCTGAATCAAGAGCAAGAAAATGATGACCGACAAGCTGACTGTCTTAGTTAGGGTCACTATTGCTGTGATGAAACACCATGGGGAAAGTGGTTTATTCGACTTACACCTCCACAGCACTGTTCATTACTAAAGGAAATCAGGACAGGAATTCAAACAGGGCAGGAGCTGGTGCAGAAGCCACAGAGGAGTGCTCCTTACTGACTTGTTCCCCCATGGCTTGCTCAGTCTGCTCCTTTATAGAACCCAGGCCCACCAGCCTAGGGATGGCACCACCCACAATGGGCTGGGCCCTCCCCATTAATCACTAATTAAGAAAATGCCCTAACGGCTTGCTTACAGCCAGCTCACATGGAGGCATTTTCTCAAGTGAGGCTCCCTCCTATCTGATGACACTAGCTTGTGTCAAGTTGACAGAATATTAGTCAGTATAATGTCTGAGACCTCAATTTCCTTTACCATTTGCTGGTCCCTCCACTTAGGATAAACTTTCTTCTCCTTCAGGCGAGCCTTTTTACCCATCAAAGAAGCCATCTTGTCTAGAAGTAAGCAGAACTTCTAAATGTAAATTTGGAACTTAACAGTTTGGGTCCACTCAAGCGCAGTCAGATCTATTATTTTATTTTGCTGTTTGGTAATTTCATACATAAATGCAGTGTGTTGTGATCAAACCCTCCTCCTTTCCCGCCCCTCTAGCCCCTCCCCACACCTCCCCACCTTTCCTTTCCAACTTCAGATGTTCTTCTTCTACATCCACCGAGTTGACTTATGCTGCCAGGATGTGCACAAACGGTGAAGGGCCATTTAGAGGAGCATGGGCAGCCCCTCGGTGGCACTTCTAAAGAAAATGGACCCTCCCACCAGCCGATTGATGGAGGAAGGTCATTGGTTAATTAATAAATAAACTGCTTGGCCCTCAGGCCCTCATAGGTTAAAACATAGGTGGGTGGAGTAAACAGAACAGAATGCTGGGAGGAAGAGGAAGTGAGCTCAGACTCGATAGCTCTCCTCTCTGGAGCAGACATGATGAAACTCCTACCCAGGATGGACATAGGCTAGAATCTTCCCAGTAAGCGCACCTTGGGGTGCTACACATATTATTAGAAATGGGCTAGTCCAGGTGCGAGAGTTAGCCGAGAAGAGACTAGATATAATGGGCCAAGCAGTGTTTAAAAAAATACAATTTGTGTGTTGTTATTTCGGGTAAAGCTAGCCGGTGGCGGGAGCTGGGTGGCGAAAAGCAGGCCCGCAGCTCCTTCAACAGCCGATGATGGCCAACTGCTCTGCACTACACTGGGTCTTTGTGACTCACTTGCTTTTGCCTTGGTCTTGTACCTGCAGTCATGGCAGCTTTGAGTTCGTGGGTGGGATGGACATCTCTGTGTCACCGCTGTCATCCCCTACCGTCTCCCCACCCTCTCTTGTGCAATGCTCTCTGGACCTTGAGAGGAAGGGGCCATACAGATTTCTCATTCGGGGCTGGGCACTCTGAGGCACTTATTCTCAGATAGAAGCACTGAAGTGCTGTGAGCAATGGAATGACGGATGTCTCTAGCTCCAGGGCATGCTTGAAGCACTCAGATGGCATGGCCAGGACTCCTATCATCCTCTACTTACATCCCTGTTTTTCATTCCTTTTTCAGGCCATGTGGCAACTGGAAGCTGTGGAGCACAATGTCATGAGGGCCAATATCTTCTCAGGTAGCCACACTTCAGTACACAAGAGAGGGCATTAACACAATCCATTTTCCCAGCAGTCCCAGTGAAAAATCGCATTGGCCATCTTTCAACCCGTTTCTGTACTCAAGAAGATGAGTATCCTAGAGGTTAAAGTACACCGGAACTGAAGGACAGAATCAGCTGTAACGAGTCGACATGGTTGAACATGGATGGAAAGATGAATTGCTTCTAAAATACACAGTGCACGGGGCAGGAAAAACAGGACATTCATCAATACAGTATACTGAGAGAGCACAACATTGCTGAATGAAGACTTTATTTATTCAAACAAACCCAGGATGTAGCAGCTGGGCTCACTGGGAGTTAAAGGGGACGAGACCGCATGCCAGGCTTCATTGCCGTTGTTCCTATCAAGCAGTCAGATCTGCTGCTTGGACAGCTCGTCTATGATCTGTCACACTGGGAGTTGTGACAATCCCATTTCCAGTCTGTCTCCTGTTTCCTCTTTCCCTTGTTAGATCAGAGGTTTTCAACATGTGGGTCATGACCCCTTTGGCCTTAAATAACCCTTTTATAGGGGTGGCCTAAGACCATCAGAAAACACAGGAATTTACGTTATGATTCATAACAGTAGCAAAGAAATAAAGTAACAACAAAAATAATTTTATGGTTGAGGCTCACGACAATATGAGAACTGTATTAAAGATTGCAGCATTAGGAAGGAGAACTCCTGGGTTAGATCCTATTGGCTTATTTATTCCATGGGTTAGGGCAATCTCCACATCCTGCACCCAGACAGCTATTCTCTTTAATTTGATCTAGCTATTCTACAGGCTTCAATGACCACAACCTTCACCTTCACAAATTCTAAAACTTCACTTCCCAGTCCATTCTATCAATCATGGAACTTCACTAACTGACCCAGTTTTACTTCAGACTGCTGGTGTCTCAGAGTTCTATACTTATTTTTTGCCTGGCCCCAAAGTCATCTAGCTTACAGCTCTATTTAACAATGAAAGAACAGGGACATCAAAGGCATCCTCTAAGTAAGAATCATTTGACAGATACCTCTTCCACTGAACTCTAAGCCTGAGTACAGGGACTTTTCCTTTGTCGTACTCTAATAAACAATCACAAAATAAGTTTGCACCAAAATGCATACCTTTCCAAGACAATGCAACACTCCAATATACGTGGGTTAGTACTGTCGCAAGGAAGAATAGTGACAAGTTATTACAGCAGCCAACCCCTACGTGAATAGCTGTAGCAGTAGAAGTTTTAATAGGGGTTTGAGTGGATATTCTTGCTGCTTCTCGGAATTCAGAGACCTTTCCTATGCTTGGTGATCCTACTATCGTGTGAGGAGGAATGCCCCATCTCTTATGTAAAATGAACATGGGGGACACAAGAGATCTCATCCCCACCTTTGGCATGTAGGGCACCTGTGTGACCTCAGTGTGATCTGGGAGATGGGCACTTTAGCACTACAAAACGGGCCAAGTTCATTCATGAAGCTATTCAAATTCGTCTCACTGGTGACATCTAGTGTCTGGTGATGGTATTGGCTGCACTCTATCCAGGGCATTCCTAAACAGTGGCTTAACTGTGTCCCTAAGATAAAATGACAAAGTTACTTTAAAGACCACAGCTGACTTTTATTGATGATGCTAAGATAAGGCAGCTCTCTGAATCACAAGACATTAAAATTACTCCTTTAAACAACAATATGGTGGCATACGCCTTTGATCCCAGCACTGGGAGGCAGAGACAGGCGGACCTCTGTGAGTTCCAGGCCAGCCTGATCTACAAGAGCTAGTTCCAGGACAGTTAGGGCTGTTACACAGAGAAAACCCTGTCTTGAAAAACCAAAACAAAAACAACCCCCCCCAAACCACAACAATATCAGGCAGCATTTGTGGACAGGAAACAAGTGAGGTATAGAGACGTCACTGGTCTCAGCTCAGCATTTACTGATTAGAATCGTCTGCCCACTAATGATGGCCTTGAAGCTTAGTTATTCAGGTGCCAGTTCCCAAAACTTATCCCATGTTACTTTCATGTAGGGGGCCAGTGTAGAAGACTAGCCCAAGTCAGTGCTCTCCCACAAGCCGTGCTTAACAACTACAGGGTGAGTGGCTTCCAAGACTTTGTGAACACAGCCCTTTCCCCTTTGAATCCATTCTTCCTTACTTCCCCCATCTTTTAAGGCTCTGAGTGCCACTGCCTTTGTGACGTTTAAAAAACGAGTATCCAGGTCGGGCAGTGGTGGCGCACGCCTTTAACCCCAGCACTCAGGAGGCAGAGGCAGAGGCAGGTGGATCTCTGTCAGTTCAAGGCCAGCCTGGTCTACTTAGAGCTAGTGCCAGGACAGGCTCCAAAGCTACAGAGAAACCCTGTCTCGGCAAACCAAAACAAAAACAACAACAACAAAAAAAAACCCCGAGTATCCAGACAAAAATCACTCCCTCTTATGCAGGGGCATGTACCACTCATGTCTATATGAATTTATACAGCTCTAGTTTTTAATATAAATTAAATATATGTAAGCAATACATTAAATTGTGAGCAACTCCTCAATGGTACATTTTATCACATCCTCCTATTCTCTGCCTCACTGTGGTCTCTTAACCCTTTACATGAGAGATATATGAATTATCGTCTCGTGAAACAAAGGAGAAAAATAAAGGAGTTCATAAAGATTTTATTTACCAACTAGTCCTGACTGGCTAAGGCTAAAGGTTATCTTCCTGACTCCCGAGCCAAGGAATTTGAAAATAACAGAGGAAACAGAATTTGCTTCATTTAATCAAGAACTCAGGGATGACTACATATGCTTGAAAGATCACTGTTGCTTATCTTAAAGTCAGCTCAATCCTTTAAAGCCTAGTCAAGCTCCCTCGGAAACAGAGGTCTACACATGAATATGAAGGCTGGGAGTCAAGGGGGATGGCAATCAAGATATTAAGGGGGATGCAGGAAAGGGGAGGAGACAACACAGGGTAGAAATCCCTGGTGTGTTGTACTGGCGCAGTTCATATTTGGCCTGCATGTAAAAAAAAAATCACTGGTGATCTTGTCAAGAGACAATTCACTGTACTAGCTTAAGACCAGACCCCAGTTGATGGGAATACCAGAATACTAAAAGAAACTAACCCCAGTGTATTTGCTTGTTTTTTTTTCTCTTTTGGCTCTTTGACTCTTTGGGGGCCCACCACCCAGATTCCAAATAAATACACACAGAGGTTTATTCTTTCTTATGCGTGCCTGGCCTTAGCTTGGCTTGTTTCTAGCCAGCTTTTCTTAAATTATCCCGTCTACCTTTCGCCTGTGGGCTTTTACATTTCTCTATTTCTGTATTTTTTTCTTCCTTATTCTGTGTCTAGCTGTGTAGCCGGCCCCTTCTTTTCTGGCTCTTTGATCTCCTCCTCCCAGATTTCTCTTTCTGGCTTTTTTTTTTTTCCTCTCTGCCTGCCAGCCCACCTGTCCTTTCTCCTGCTTTGTTTTTTTGGCGGTTCAACTCTTCATCAGACCAACCAGGTGTTTCAGACAGGTAAAGAAACACAGTTTTACAGAGTTAAACAGATGCTACATGAAAGAATGTAACACATATTTGCATCATTAAACCAATGTTTCCCAGCAGAAACAAATGTAACACATTTTAAAACTAATATTCTACAACATTCCAGAGCTTGGAAGGCAGAGGCAAGTGGATCATCTGTGAGTTCAAGACCAGCCTGGTGTGCAGAGTGTGTTCCAGGACAGCCAGAGGTACAGGAAGATCCTTTCTCAAAAAATCACCATCATCATAGTAGTAATAGAAACTGGACAGTGAAAAAACCTTCCTTGGAAATTTTGTTATATACATAAAAACGAAATAGGGCTGTGGTTGACTGGAGTCAAGGAAGTTTTGATTAGATTTTGCAATGAGTCATGTCGGCACCTTCATCTACTGATGGGGAGAATTCAGCACTGTGAAACATGACGAGAAAGGAGACAGAAACAAGTCCTTAGATACACAAGACATGATGCCATGTACCAGGTACTTGAATTCTCCAGATTTCCAAGAGCTTAAACTTTTTTTTTTTTAAAAAAAGAACAAGCATATTTACAAGACATTTCTATTTAAATACGCATGCGCCTCAGCTGTCCTGCAGAACAGCTGGCGTTCGTTTGAACAGCAGCTCTATGACTTTGACAGGTCACATTTCTTTGAGGGAGGCTTCGGTTTCCTCTGTGCAAACCGAAGGATGCCGTGGACTTGGCAAGGTGGTCTGCGGGCCTAACTGGGGGTTCCGTGTGGAATGTGGCACTGTCCCGGCACCGGGGAGACAAAACGCCTGAGCTACAGCAGATGACAGCACGCAGGCCAGGGTGGGGTTGACAGGGCCGCCGGGCCACAAGGTGGTGTCAGCCCCACACTGACCAGCGACACTGCCTCTACAATGGCGTTGTTACAGACGACAACAAACAAATAAAATCCAGAAACACAGTTCACGTAAAGCAGATACACTGCAATAAAACGGGAAAACTAATGGGCAGGAGAGCCTAGGTCGCGGGCCGGTCGCCTGCAACTGCGCAGTCGCTGCAAGTCCGTCCTCTTGTTTGTCTCGGAGGCGCGGATTGGACGAGACATCTCGTGAGAAATGCAAGATCTCGCGGGAAAAGTATTCAAAAAATCCCGGCACTTAGTTAGCTCTGGTTCAGCTGAATAAACAGGACGGCTTTTTTCTTTTTTTTTTTTGTGCTGAGGCGGATGTACCGACACGAATCCGGGCGCCCGGTGCTTTCTGGACAAGCCTCTGGTTGCGGCAGCTGGGAAGCGTGAGCTGGGAGGTAAGGGCGAGCGGCGGGAGGGGGGAACCGGGCGTTCGCCAGCGGAACGCCTGCTATCCCGGAACCTGAGTTCTCAGAAGCCGCCGTCCGGGCCGGTGTAGTTTTCGGTCGGACCGGCTAGCTGCCTGCTCGGCTGCCGATAAAGAAGGGTGCTGGGTGGGCTTCATGAATTCGGTGACCTTGAGTCTGAGATCTTTAGTACCGGTTACACCTAGCCAGTGATGTAGCCCGAATTAACATGCTGCAAAATGTAACAAACGCACAATGGGTTCTCACTGTAGCGTCTCATTTTGTTTTACAATGATTCTAGTGTGCAATGGTAACATTTTGAATGTATCGGGTTAAATGTTTTCCAGCGTGCTTAGTTTTGAAGTTGTGGCCCACAGAAAGTTTAAAACCCCATTTGGCTCACATGGTATTTCTGTTGATGCCCAGTCAGCATTCATGTGTTATCTATCAGCTGTGATGCATCTAGTTAGAGGCTTTTTATTATTCCGATAGATAAAAAATGTTTACAAACCTTACTTTGTGCAGTGGGTCAGTGGTGGAAGTGGGCTTAGAACTTAGGTAGCGCGTCCACAGACCTTCCCGTTACTTTAATGACTTACGCAGGTTGTGTTTTTGAGAGGTTGGACAGAAAAGTGGTTAGAACATCAGGCTTTGGAGCTCCGCTTTGATTTCTGTGTCGTTTACCCACAACCTTGTGTCACCTACCATTCTCCCTCAAATCTATTCTAGTCATACTTTCAGCCCACTTCTACCAGAACAGCCCTTGGGCCAGTGATCTGCATATTTGAAATCCAGTGGGCAGTTTCCAAGTTCTCACCTACTTTGACTTAGCACCATTTGCCATGATTGTTCATTCCCACATCCTGAAGGAATTTTGATTATTAACTTCCAGAACATTGTATACCCTTGACTTCGCATATACTTCAAGGATCATACCTGAGAGTGCCCTGTGGTCTTCTTTCATAACAGAATTTAGTTCTGGGTCTTGTGAAAAATTATGCTTATCTTCTAATGAAACGAAATCTTTTTTAAAAAAAATAATAAAAGCAATCTTGCTGGGTGGTGATAGCCCACAACTTTAATCCCAGCGCTGGGGAGGCTGAGGCAGGAGGATCTCTGTGAGTTTGAGGCCATCCTGGTCTACAGAGTGAGTTCCAGGACAGCCAGCGCTATACGAAAAGAAAAACTCTGTCTCACCCCTTCCCCCAATCATATTGACTTTGTCATCACAATTTTTGTAGCATTCAGTCATTTCTCAATACCCACTGTGCTATTGTTGATTAGAGGTATTAGCTTACAAGTCAGGAATAGGATCTAAAAACCCTTTCATTTTATATGACAGTAGTGTTAGCTGTATGTGTTTCTTCTCTCGCTCTGATATCACTACATTTAGTTCCAAGTTCAGTAAATTTTCTCTTTACAGCAGACTGAAAACAGAAAGCATGGAGAGAGAGATCACAGATCTTCGAAGCAAACTCAAAGAGTGTGAAAAGGAGCGACTGAAAGCTGCACAGTATGGCTTACAGCTCTTGGAGAGGCAAACTGAATTGCAGAATCAATTGGATAAATGTCATGAAGAAATGATGACCGTTACTGAGGTAGGATCCTGCACACCTGTTAACAAGGATGTACATGGGGACTACAAACTTGTTTTGTCTAACAACTATTTATTCTTTTTTGAAGACCTAAGTCTTCCCCACCCTAGCATAGTTGAGAAAGAAAATGAACTAAGTGAATTTCCAGGCTTCTTTCCAACAGTGTGCTCTGAGTTTGAGAAGTCAAATAATGCTTTCTCTTTTTGTGTTGCATTTGCTGCCAGGTTTTGTTTAGTCTACACGTGACTTCACTTCTTTTCTGGTTCTAAACATCTAGATGCTCCATGGCATCGCGCCAAGCCTTTAGTTCTGCCTGAAGGCTAAATTAGTGCATTCAGGTACCTGCCATTAACGGACATCTCAAGCTTGACGCAAGAAGAACAACTCGTTCCTTGTCTGCTAACTGAATAGTCTCTTGCTTTAGTAAATGGATTGGCATTCATCCAGTTGCTTGAGCCTGAAGTCAGGAAGGCCCACATTTTATCCATCAACAAATCTAAGGACTCATTTAGTTAGGGTTTCTATTGCTGTGATAAAGCATTATGATCGAAAACAACTTGGGGAGAAAAGGGTTGATTTCATCTTACAACTCATAGTCCATCATCCAGAGAAGTCAGGGCAGGAGCCTAGAGTAGGAACTGGCGCAGAGGCCATGGAGGAGGACTACTCAGTGGCTTGGTCAGCCTGTTTTCTGGTACTATCTGAGACCACATGCCTGGAGTGGCACGGCCCACAGTGACATGAGCCCTCTGATATTAATTATTAATCAAGAAAATCCCTCACAGACTTACCTACAGGTCAATCCTATGGAGGCATTTTTTTCAGCTAAGATCCCCAATCCCCTTTTTCCAGATATGTCTAGGTTTGTGTTCAATTGACTTAAAAGAAAAAAAAAAACTAGCATAGCCAAAGCATCTGCCTGGGATGCTGCTGCTCTACCCAGCCCACGGCCATCTGTCCACTGACCTACTGCTGCAGCCTTCTAACGGGTGCCACCATCCACATTACCATCATACCATTCATGTTGCACACATCCAAGTGGTCATGATATCGTTTCTTTCCTTCTGGAAAACTTATGGGGCTTTCTGATACGTTGTCAATAGAATCTGAGCTCTTTGCTTGGGTATAGACTTCTGTGCATTGGCCTCTGCCTGACTCATCACCCCTTTTCAAACCACTTTGCTTCAGTCTTTCCTATACTGATTTTATACTAGTTGTTCTTTCCTGTGGAGTGACTCATCCCCATGCTTCTTGATTCCATGCTCAGCCTTAGACTTTCAGTTAAATGTCATGTCAGCAGAGCTAACACTGACTGTGTAGTATAAAGTCCAAACTTGCTCTTAAGTCTCTGGAGTGCTGATTGTCTCCAGAGATGCAAACTGCAAGAGAGGAAACTTTGTCTACTCTTATTCTCTGATAAATATTTTTAGAATGACTAAGTCAGTTTAATACTAAATGCTTGGTATTTTAAATTTGAATCTCAGAAGTTTAAATATTACAGGTAAAAAAAAAATCAATAATGGCAGTTGTCATTTTTCCAAGTACTGCTGTTCTTGATAATCACTTAGTGCCAAATTATAAGACAAAGATTGCAGACCTCAGAGTAGAAATAAAGTCAAGTTGCACAACTGTTTTAAAAATACCTCACCAAACTTAGATTTCCTTTAAAAATAAAAGAATTCGGGAGAGGAGCAATATAAATAATTCCAGCCATTTTTTTCTTAATTTAATTGAATTTTATTTATCTTATTTTTGTTTCATTTTAATGTTTTGAAGTTTTTATACAATATATTTTGATCATGTTCTTTATCCATTCCCCAACTCTTCCCAGATCTTCTCCACCTGCACACCCAACTTCATGTTTTTTCTCTCTCTTTAAAAAACAAACACCACCTACCATGGAGTTCAGTTTGTGTTGGCTGACTACTCCTGGGGATGTATGGGTCATGTCCTAGAATGTGACTGATGTACCTATTGTCGCTCCACTGCAGAAACTGATTTTCCCTCTTCAGCAGCTGTCAGTTGCATATATAGCTTCCTGGTTCGGGGTAGGACTCTGTGACCTCCTCCCTTCCTCTGTGGTGGAATTTTGTCTGCCTGGAATTTATAAAGGTCTTGTACGCACTCTCACAGTCTCTGGGAGTTCCTATGTGAGTTCATCTGCCCTACTGCATCTGAAAAATGAAGTCACCTACTACCTCTGGCTCTTCAAGGCTTTCTGCCCCTTCTTCCAAATGGATCTCTGAACCTTGAGGAGAGGGGTGTGATATAAGATATCCCATTTAGGGCTGAACATTCCAAAGTCTCTTGTTCCCTGTGTTAATTCCCATTTACTGTAAGAACTTCACTGATGAGTGTTGATGATATCTTGAACTATGGGTTTTGCAGTAGGTGATTAAGCATTGTTACATTGCTGTGTTCATTTAGCAGAATAGTAATTGTAGGTTTTCTCTAGGGCCTATGACCAATCTAGCCTCAGGCTCTTGGCCTCATTGACAGTGTCAGGTATGGATTTCATCTTGTAGAAGGGAATGGGAGGGCTCAAATCTAAGTAAAAAGACTGGTGATTATTCCCCTAACATTCAAGCCACTATTGAACCCATAGGCCTAAGTTGTAAGCAGGTCATTAAATTGTGGCTCACACGGTGTGTAGCTGGGTGAGACTGTTATTACTTTTCTCCTCTGGTGTTGTATGTAGCACTTTTCAACTCCAGTAGGATGAAACTTCTAGTCGAACACCAGCTAGATTTCTCCATGTCGGGTCTTATGACAAGTTGTGGAGGGTAATCAGTAGCACTGGTAATAATACCCTATAATTGTTGAGGAGCCCATTGGCCAACAGCACAAAAACATGTAACCCATTCCTGATGTTCGGTTTTACTTGGTAGTGTATGATGTCTGATTTGGGTATTGCACCTGCCCCCAGTTACATGGTAACACCAATTAAACTCCTTTCATGGATGTATGCATTTCAGGACGTGTTTACAGTCATTTCTTTCAAACGTGTTGTCTCTTACCATAATCTCTTCTCTACCCTACCTTGTCTTATTTTTTTCCAAAAGTCATTTAGAAGGAATTATAATACCTTTTTTAAACCTTAGCATGTTTTCAATCTTTGATTATTTTGTAAATGGCTTTTAGCAAACAACACTTTGAAAGTAATAGTTTATTCAGTATTTTTCTTTTTTTACCCATTCTGCTGTTTTTTTCAAGGCATTATATAAGGAAGAGCATTTGGTTATCCAACAGTAATGCTTACTGGTAGCATCTGAGTGCCAGTGAAGCGTCCCTGTTTTGTCTTTCTTTGAATAGGGCTTGATAGACCATCATGCTGTGGGGTTTTTATCCTTCTTGATAGTGAACTGAAGCAATTGCTATACCTCCAGCCTGGACATTAACATTCTTCCCCCTACTGTAGTTGTACGTTGAACAGTACAGTTATCCATAAATAATACATGGAAAATTCCATATATAATTTATAAAGCTACAGTGATTGTGTCCTGTTGGGGACACGAATCACTGTCCAGGAGACATGAAGTAGATGATGCTCCTGTAACACTATGTCATTGTGCCTTACACTGGCCACACTTCGCCTTGTCACATGGCTACTATACTGTTTAACATCATAAGAACAGTTAGATTTTGAGAATAAAATCACACATATCTTTTAATTGCTCTTTTTTTTTTTTTTGGATTTTTCGAGACAGGGTTTCTCCGTAGCTTTTTGGTTCCTGTCCTGGAACTAGCTCTTGTAGACCAGGCTGGCCTCGAACTCACAGAGATCCGCCTGCCTCTTCCTCCTGAGTGCTGGGATTAAAGGCATGTACAACCACTGCCCGGCTTTAATTGTTCTTTTTATTATTGTTTATATCATTAATTTCCCACTGTGTCAAATTTAAAATTAAATTTTGTCAGGATAAAGACTATAGATAGTGGGAGGTGCGTGGTATTTGTAGGGTTTGGTACTCTTTAGGATCCAGGCATCAGGCTGGGGTTCTGGAACAAACTCAGGCAGCTAAGATGCAAATGACATCTGAAGCTGTACTGGAGTTTGGATGTCTGGCACGATGATTGTTGGACATGTGTCCCTTATATTCTGTGCATCACAGCATCTGGCATCCAAGAGCGTTTCCTGATGCTGCTTTGGAACTCTGTTCATACATCTTTCCCTTAGAAAGGGTCCTCTTCAAAGTTCTCCCCTGTTCCACTGTGCAGCATCCGTTGCCATCTGGACATTATACACTGCCCCTCATCTCTTAGTCATGGTGATTCACGCTCTCATAAAACATCCCATCCGATAGATAATGCCATAGTGGTAAATCTACTCAGTTGTTGGTAAAATAAGTGTTATATTAGTCAGAATTATGGCGCGCACTTGAGAAGAACTCTTAGCCTCATGGAGTCTGTGTGTTGGACACTTTGATTTAGGAGTGTGGTGAGTGCACACTTGTAGAAGGCACAAACATGAGAGGTTTTCTTTGAGTCACTTTAGTCATCATAGCTCTGCGGGATTCTTTGCATAATATTAAGTAGAATTGAATGTCTCCTTGGTCCTCTGTATAGTGTTTGGCAGGATCTAGTTCTAAAAAAAAAAAAAAAAGCCTCCTCTTAGCCTGCCCTTGTGGATTCTACACTAATCTTGAGGTTAGTGCCGTGTTTTATCTGTTAATGGGTTTGTGACCTGGCACGTTTGCATGGGATGGACAGTTGTTGGGAGGATGGCTGAGTGTCTCTGTGAGGTGCTACCAAATGTCCCTTTACTTTTTCTTGTTGTCTCTCAAGTGGATTTTAAATTTTGGAAAGACTCTGATACTGTGCTATATTAAAGGTAACTTTCCTAATAATCAGTAATTTCCTTGTTTTTGATCAGCTTGAGATAAGACTTGCTTGCTACCTTGATAGTTGATGTTTAGCCAGGGGCAAGACTTTTTTAGGAAAGCCTTATCACTCATCAGTGTGAGGGTTCATTGCACGTGGAATCCGGAGAATGCTCCCTCCGTTACCACCTCCACTGCTGGCTTTCAGGGCACCAGAGACCACAGATGGGAAAGCAGAAGTTGGTCATTTGCCGGGGCCAGGACTTTCCTTCTTCCAGCTTGAGTGTTTTGAGGCCACTGCAGTCTCCAAATACACCTTTTGGGGTTCATTAAGACTGATTAGCAGCAGGGTTGGGCTCCTGGCTCATTTGCTGAAATACTTACCTGAGCATAGTTTTCAGAACCCATACTGAAAAAGCCCATATGATGATGCACACTGATGACTTCCCAGTGCAGGAGAGGCAGAGAGATAGGTGGGTCTCTGGGGCGCAGTTAGTTGGCAATTCCACCTGGCCTACTTGACAGGCAGGTTCTAGGTCAGTGAGTGACTCTGTCCCAAAAATAAGATTGCCTGAGGAACAACATCTGAGGTTGTTGCCTGGACTACACTTACACGCATACACGCGTGCTTTTCCACATGAAAATGCATGTAACCCCGCCCCCAACCCAAGACAGTAAAAACTGATTAACTACAGTATTCCCAATTTGACAAGTGGTTGTTATTTGGATAGCAAATAATGGTTGTGAACCAGCTTAAGATGCTAACTAATATCTAATGATTAAAATTTTGTATGCATCTAAATGTGTTTTCAGGGTTACAACCAGGAGAAGTATGCCCTTCAAAGAGAAGTTGAGCTCAAGAATCGGATGTTAGAAAGTTTGAGCTGTGAATGTGAAGCTGTGAAACAACAACAGAAAACGCAGCTGGAGCAGCTAGAAATGCAGCTAAGCAGAAGCCACAGGCAGGAAGTGAATGACCTGAAAAATAAGGTTTGGATCTGTGTTTCAGAGCAAAAATATCCTGTGTTTGTATGGCTCTTTAAGTACTGGGTGGGGGTGGGGGAGGGCAGAGGAGTTGCTTAAATACTAATGGCCAAAAATAAGTTTTCCCTATCTTAATGATCAAGTGGAAACACTGAGAAATAAGCTATCAAAGGAATTTATATACATACTAGCCTGCTAATGACATGAAATTGCTAATTATTTAAATTTGGTATCTGAATATTTGTATTCGTAATATTGGTGACCAATAAGGCCTCCTTATTGGCTGTGTGTTCACCTTGTAAGATAAGTGACTAGTTCTGTAGCCATCCCTGCCGTTAGTCATATGCACTACTCTGCACACAAACCGGTGCTGTCTTGTGAGTTACTGTGCTTCAGAGGTGAAACTTCATATGTGTTTATGGAAGGAAAAATGTGGACGATCCAGCTCTCAAAAGGACTGTGAAGGAGGTAACCTTATCTCCATTATGACAGACAACGATGCCAGTGGCTAGGTGAACTGAAGAGATTGAACAAAATAAGAACTAGAAATCGTTAGCCACTATTTGAACTGAAGCTGATGACAGTAAAGCCCGGTACTGAGTTCGTGCCCGTGGTCTAGTGATTCCTTATATCCTGGCTCCATTGTAAACACAGAGTGAGCAGCTGTGCAGTGAACACCCGTTCACTCTCAGAACCCCAGCTGCCCTGGGCCTTCAGTTTGCCGCTAAGAAATCCCGGGCTCTGCTTATGCTTCTCTTCAGATGGAGCTTGTACCCTGATTTTCTTTTCCAGATCCTACTCTATGAAAAATTTTAAAGATTTTTTATGCCCTATTTTCTCAGAAGTCTGTCTGTTTTTCAATTTTTAATATTTTGTATAATGTCTTTTAATATTCTCCATGTCTGTTTCCACCTATAATTTTTCATTAAACTACAATATATTTTGAATAATGGTATCAGCAAAATCATATCTAAGTAAGTACGCTTTTGTGTAATACAGAATCATCTTGCCTGTGGCTCTGACAACTAGTAATCCTATTTGTAGCTAATCCGATTTGAGATGTGGATAACTGGAAAAGATATATTCTTATTTTTCATTCCTCCATGGATTTAGCAGTAGCCCTAATTTCCTAAGTAGATATGATAGAGGAAATATTTAGGACTAAGGAAAGCAAAGATAATAATCAAAATGGCCTTTTTATAGAAGAAAGAGAAAATTTTTACAAAAATGGTATTGCCAACAGTCTCAAATCATTTGTTTTAAAATTCTCAAGGTTTGCTCATTATCTTTTTCTTATTTCTCACATTTAATCTGTTGTTGAATCCCAAGAAGTTGATCTATAAAATCTCACGGTAGCTCTTGTCCCTGTAGTCCAGACCATCATCACTGTACTGTGGTCTTCTAACCAGGTTACCCGCTTGAATCATTGTTACCCAGGCCTCTTCAGGGCTCGGGAGGAGGCATACCTGTCATTATATACAGCTGCCTTGTGGTTAGCTATACCACCTTCAGTTGCTTCTAAGAAAACCAGGTCTACTTGGATGACTAGTGCAGGTTATGCCTGAATTTGTAGAACAATATAGGTCTTTGTTTAAAAGACACCTGGCAGGTGAAAGATGTATAGCTTGCAACCCAAGACTCTGTGTTCAGTTCCCAGCACTGTGGGTGGGGCTGTCACTTAGATCCAGTGAGTTTCTGTAGAGGGGAATCTGGAAAATCAGGTATAAACTCTAAATACAGCTTCAGGAAGGAAAGTTCAAAGAAAGCTCAAGGACCCTTGAGTTCAGAGGTTGTGACTCTTTCTTTCTCTTTTCCTGGTTTAGTTAGAGAAACTGAAAGTGGAATTAGATGAAGCGAGGTTAAGTGAGAAGCAGCTGAAGCAGAAGCTGGACCACCAGGAGGAAGTTCTCGCCCACAAATCGGAAGAGCTCCGGCTAATGTCTGAGCAGCGCATGCTCAATAGCATGTCTTCAGAGGTGCTGGCTCTTCAGATTGAGCTAACTGAGATGGAAGGTGTGAAGGTAATTTATATCTCAGGTGTTTTCCATTTCTCATTAGAATAGTTCTGCGTGTTCTTGTAGTTGTTCTTAAGAACAGTTTGAGGACTGAGCTAGTTGTTTACCGTAACCAAAAAGCACTCTGCAGAGTTTTCATGTGGATTAATTCATTCATAAAATAGTTTTCTATTTTAATGACTACTTAAGGCATATTTTATATTATGGAAACTCTGGAGTCATTTATAGGCTTTTATTTTGACACTAGTTGAGTCATAAAAGCCCGATATACAATGTTAGCACAGTGGAAATTAAAATGCTTGTCACTATAGATTTTTCATTTCAATTGTGGATAATTAAAACAAAATTCAAAGGAAAAGGAGACAGTTTCCAAGGTATTTTCATTGGCTCTCTGCTAAAAAAAATCATTAACTAAAAACATTTTAAAATATACTTGGCAACCTCTGGATGGCTTTGTTTTAATGTGAGGTGGGAAGTAATAGAGTGAATGGACCAACTGTGTGTAAGAGATTAGTCAAGAGAACCCTTGTTGTGTTCCTTTCGGTAGACTGCTCTCCAAGAAGAGGTGAACGAGCTGCAGTACAAACAAGAACAACTAGAATGTGCCAATGCTTCCTTAATGCACCGGGTAGACCGGCTTCAAGAAGAAAAGGAGGAGCGAGAGAAGGAAGTGGTGTCGTATTATAATGCCTTAGAGGTATGGTGAGGGTGTTGTCATACGCACAGTTGTTAGTGCCCTCTTGCTGCCCTCTGCTAGCGAAACTCTCTTTTCCATCTAGAAAGCTCGCGTAGAAAATCAAGATCTTCAGGTGCAGTTGAGTCACGCACTTCAGCAAGCCTTGGATCCCAATAGTAAAGGCAACTCCCTGTTTGCAGAGGTACTTGCAAGTGTTCTCATGACCAAATTGGCGAAACCGGCATTTCATTTACTACAAAAACAAGCACGTTAATGTCTTCCAGGTGGATGATCGAAGGGTGGCTATGGAGCGCCAGCTCAACTCGATGAAAGTCAAATACCAGTCACTGAAGAAGCACAATGCATTCACCAGAGAGCAGATGAACAAAATGAAGGTATGGATTCATTGCCAGTAAAGGCTTTAATCTGCGTTGTCTTAGCAGATATATACAGGAAACTGACGTCCTTCAGAAAGTATACTTATGTGATTGTTTGTAGAATTGCGTGATTCTTTATTTTATATTAGAAAGCACCTCGGGAAGGCAGCTGCAAATTGCTTTAGTGGTTCCTCACTGACACCAGGTAGACAGTCTTCTTGTCCAATTGGAATGAGAAAAAGGTGTTTTTTTTTTTAAAATTTTTTGTGCATAGCATGTTCCTGAGCATAACGCCGTTTCCTACTTCATCTAGACTTAGCTCTCTGCTACGTCTCACACAAAGGCTTCTTTTTTATTGACATCTGTACTGCTCATGGCCTCTTATCTCTGCAGCTCAGTAAGCCAAGTTGGGCCGTCTGCATCTGCATCGTAAGGTTCTTTTGTCTTTGTTTCCTCATTCTTATTAAGTGAGAGGTCACAGAGGTGCTCAGAGCAGTGAGGAGGCCACAATCCTGGCTGTTCCAGTCCTTTGGATCTGACCCATCCTCCCACGAGCCCGAGGCTGCTAAGGTAGTAATAGATTGCTAGAAAGGCTCCCTCATTTTCCTCCCTAAGTGTTTTACCAAAGAAATAAGGAACTTCAGTAATTAAACGTGGGAGTTACATGAGCTCCTTGAGGTGGGTAATAGTTTTCATGTGTAAATGGGAAGGTGATAGCCATTCCTGCCTCTTAGAGTTGTTCTGGACTAACATGGAGTAAACACTTACCCGTCCTTGTAGTTAATTTCTGTGAGTAACTTAACAATTTCCTCACTTATTTATAAATTTTAGAACCCCCCCATAGACCCATAGTCTTAATTCAAGTGATGAGTAGCAGGCGATGTTTGGCCTGGCTCAGGTACCGTCTAAATGGCGTGTAGTTCCGTGTCCATTTCACAGCACATAAATAGTTAATGTTAAAGACTTCAGATACCATAAAAGTAGTCAAAATAGTACTTGAAAGATATCCACAACAAAATGTTTGATGCAAATGTTTTCAGATTATGAGATGAAAAAGAATTATTTACTTTCTGGGTTGAATTCAAATCAGTGAAGCACAAAACAGGAATTATTCAGAAATATGCTTACCAGGATTTTGATTTTGGGGGTGATTGTTTTTCTAGTTACAAATCTCCACATTGCTGAGGATGCGGGGGTCTCAAGCTGAGTTGGAGCAGCAGGAACGGTTGTTTGCCATGTTGGAACAGAAGAATGGTGAAATAAAACACCTCTTAAGTGAAATTAAAAATCTGGAGAAATTTAAGGTAAATGTAGCATCTTTTCAAAAAATATAGCCAAAGTTTGAATTGAATGTCTCTATATTTTTAGCTTCTGTAGTTTATTATGCAATTAACCTCCAGTTTCGGTACCAGTTTACCCAATATGTATTTTTTTGAACTCACGGCAGTCTAACCTCCGTCTTATATATAGAATGTGAAGTCAGTCCTGGCATCATTTGTTAAATTCGGCCCCAGTGAGATGCCAGGTTTAATACATAACAAGTTTCTATTTGTGCGTGAATCTTTCGACAGTATCTGTGTATTGGTTGACCTTTGTTTGTTTGAGTTACAGAGGTTTTGGAATATATGATTTTTATTTTTAGACTTTAGTTCCCCTAATTTTTCATCATAGTGTTTTGGTTGCTTTTACAT
Organism: Microtus pennsylvanicus; assembly: GCF_037038515.1. Classification (NCBI taxonomy): domain Eukaryota; kingdom Metazoa; phylum Chordata; class Mammalia; order Rodentia; family Cricetidae; genus Microtus; species Microtus pennsylvanicus. The sequence goes on from NC_134589.1 coordinate 85,290,461, forward strand.
GTTTGCTTTTCTCTTATCTGATGCACACATGCACACACACCAGAAAGAACTATTTGGTGTTGTTTTGTAAGATTATATTACACTTATAAATTTTCAGATTTTTTTAATTACCTTAGGGAGCATTAGTGTCCTTTCATTAAGCTTCTAATGAAAGATTTGAGTTTATATAAGTAGCAGATTTTATAAATGTTAATGATCCCTTAAGTATTCTGTATTGTGGTCATTAGTTTATCATTAAATATTAACTTTTACTTTCATCTCTTAGAAAACTGTTGAAAAGGTAGCAATTTTGTTAAATGTATAGTGTATTATGGGGCGGTGGTGTGCCTACATTAGCTGAGCACTGTACTTTGAAAAGTACATTTACAGTCAGGAAAAGTTGGGTTTTTGCAGTCTCTAAAATTGTTTGCTAAATTTTAAACAAATTTACGCCCTGCCTCAGAGAAATAGAAAGAATTTCCTTCAGTATTGGGGATGGGGGAGTACCAAAGGTAACACCAAGGGTTTTCTCTCCATGTTTTCCACTTTATAACTTTTCTCTGAAGTCCAGAATTGAACCAGAAATCATTGCTTCTTCCATTCTAAAAGCTAGGAGGGGGAACTGTGGGGATGGTGTGGTTGAGAGCCTTAGTTTTGTAATTAAACATGTGTTATTTTATGCCTGTGTCACATTGATCTATTTTGCTTATTTGAAAAGAGAACTACTTAGTCTTCCAACTCCAGAAGACAGGTGAGTTAAGAGTGTGGTTCTTAGCTTGATGACTGTAAATTAGTCAGTTTCTACTTAGTGATGGTTGCTGCTGTTACAGCAAACCTAGTGTGTTGTCTGCTCTGTGTAATAAGAGTTTCTGTTTTCGGTAGACCTTATATGAAAGTATGGAATCTAAGCCTTCCACATCAGCCAGCCCTTGTTCTCTAGAAGACAGCACCTACTATGCAGATTTACTTCAACTAAAGCTTGATAAGTTAAAGTAAGTGTTTGGAATCGTGAATAAAAGATGAAGGGTTTGCTTGCTTATAAGAGTATTACTGACTCATTTTTTTATTTGTTTTTAATTGTCAAAAAAAATCTTCAGAGGAATGTCAATAAAAATATCCTTGTGTAGCATGAGTTTATATAAAATATGCATTTCTTTTGTGTTTAGCATTCAGATTGGTAAGTGAAAAGAACTCTTATATTCTCCATCAAAATTCAAGAATAAATTTCATGTAATTTAAAACTTGAATATATGCATGTGTGCGTTTTGGAAAAAATATTTTCTCCTTCTGTTTTTTTTTTAAAGAATCCATGAAATTCTTGGGGAGGGGCATTGCATTGTTAAGACTTTGTTTCTTTTATTGCTAAAATCTCAGAGAAATGCCTTTATAATACACGAGATTTATTCTACCATGCTTGCACTGTGTGTTATTTTAATATTCTTTAATCATTCTTTTCTGTTACTGTAGCAAAGAAAACGAAAGCACAAAAGGCGAGCTATCCATACAGAGAATGAAGGCTCTGTTTGAGAGCCAGCGGGCCCTGGATATTGAGCGGAAACTGTTTGCGAATGAAAGACACCTGCAGCTCTCAGAAAGTGAAAACATAAAACTGAGAGCCAAGTTAGATGAATTAAAGCTGAAGTACGAACCTGAAGGTGTGCTGCGTAGGCTTTCGCCTTTCAAATCATTACTAGCTCTGAGAGACTAAGATGTTTTGTAGCTTTTTACCAATGTCATTATAAACTGAACTGCGACCCTGTGTCTGGAGTAAAGGTTAGCTGTCAGGTGTGTAAGGAAATTACAACTGGTTGCATGAATATAACAGTGTTCTCTCTCAGGATATCTGGGTTCATACTGAACAGCAAGAACTTGAGTTTCTCCGCTTGAAGATTATAGCATCTTATGGTGTCCGAGAGAGCTTTGAAATTATTTTGAGAAAGGGTCTCACTCTGCAACCCAGGCTGGTGTCACACTCCCGACCTTTACTCTGCTTCCTGAGTGGGGTCATAGATGCATATGACCAGCACAGGTCAGAGTTTCATCTTGTCGAAGCCTCTGATACTGGGTGCTAGACTAGCTAAGTTTGTTTATAGTAGAACTAAGGAAGACTCCTCCCTCCTTCCCTCCTTCCCCCTCCCCGCCCCCATGAATCTCTGGAGGAGCATTCCAGGACTGATGAAGCACTGTACATGTTAGGATTCAGGCTCTTTCGTTCTGGTCTGCTGCCATTCCATTGACCCTGTGTCCTCGGGACCCATCACCAGAAAGGCAAAGAAGATGTAGTTTTGATCTCAAGGGCTGTCTATGTTTCCAACTCCATATGGAAAGTTCTATTTGTTTTTCTTCTGACACATAGTAGTTGGACACATTTTTAGGTACAAGGTGGTGCTGTCATTCATGTGTATTGTGGAGTGATCAAGGTAATTAATGTTTATCACTTTAGTCATATCTCAGAACTACTTATGGTTTAAGTTTAGTATCTTAAACTTTTACACTTTCTTTGTTGTGAGAACTTTCAAACTTCTTCTGTCTGGAATGCCCAGTGTGTTGTTGACTGTAGTCGTCATGCCTTTAGAGCTCCCAGGTGAACGAGACCACATCGTGTCTGTCTTTTAAACAGGTATTTGTTATTGCTGTGGTTAAGCCTGCACATGTGTGTGATGTGTGCTTGGTTCTCTTCTGTCTCTGTGTAGTTCCTGGAGCTTGAACTTGTGATTTCTTTCATTGTTTCCTTTGCTGTTAACAGAAGTTTTCTTTTTAATATGATCCATTTTTTTCTTTTAATTTTTTACTTTTGCTTTTATTGCTTGTGCATTTCAAAGTCTTCTCTAAAGGTCCTCACTAGAGTAGTCCTGTAGCACTGGCTCTTTTCTCCTAGTAGTTTTAGATATTATATTTAGTGAGTAACCCATTTTTAGCTGACTTCGTTTCCTGTGAGAGATGAGGTGTTTAGTAACTAGCGTGTAGTTGCCAGTTCTCTTAGCTCTATTGATGAGAGAACTGTCCTTTCCCTGTTACGTGGATTGGTTAATTCCTCGGCTCTCTGTTCGGCTCCATTGATCAGAGTTCTCCCTATTGTTAACAGGTTTCCTTGGGGTGAGAAAAGATATTTGACGGGGCCTTAGTTTGGGGTTTCACCAAAACAAATGTTTGTATGTTTTTGTTCAGACCTGTTTTTTTTTTTCTAACATGTGATCTTCATATGCAGTAGAGAAGAGTGCATTCTACAGCTGTTGGATAGAATGTCCTATACGTTTCTCTTAGCTCCATTTGAAGTCTGGAGTGTACTTTAAACCCAGAGTGTCTGCTGATTTTTCTCTCTGGGTGATTTTCCATTGTTGTAAGTGGGCGTTGGCATCCCCAGATGTCACTGTCTCTGCTGTCTCTCTAATACTGAGAGATGTATTGATGTTTGTTTGGTGTGTTTGTGTGTGTGTGTGTGTGTGTGTGTGTGTGTGTGTGTGTGTGTGCGTGTGTGTGCGTGTGTGTGCGCGCACGTGTTACAGGCTCAGTTTGGGGCCCCTTTATCATTCTTTACTGTCCTGGTCTCATAGTTTTGATGTGAAGTGTATTTGACTTGACATAAATATCTCACTTTTCTTCCGGGCAGCAAGTGGATCGCATTTTCCACTCACTGATTTCCAGCCTCTGCATATCCTTGCAAATGAAATGAGTCTCACATCGGCAGCATCCTCTGTCCTGTCCTTGTAATCCCTTTAGCCACTCACTCTCTTTTAATTAGATAATGTACCCCATCTGCATCCAGAGTAATTACTGGTAATTAAGAACTTGGTGCTGCTCTATTTCTGGTTTTCTGGTAGGCCTTTTCTTCCTTTCTTTCTCCCCTCCAGACTTCGGTGCCAGGAGGTGTTTTTCAGTCACTATATTTGTTTTCAGTTATAATTACCACACACTTATAAAGAACTATACTGAACTAAAGTGTGACAATTTTGAATACTAAGGCAAAAAGGAAAAATACCTCCTCTTAGCTCCATTTCTCCCATTGCTTTGAGTTTTGATGTCAAAATTCAAGCCGTTTTATGTTTCCTATCCCTTAACTATTGATTATAATTGTTCCTTTGTTAGTGTTGTTTTATATCTTCCTGTTCAATGCATAGGGGGGCTATATGACTATCATGTCTGAATATTTAGATTTTCTCTGATCGTTTCAGGTTTCAAACATCAGATGCCACTCCTCCCCTCCAAAATGTATTTATTTTTATGTGTATGGGCATTTTGTCTCTGCATGTATGTCTTCACATGCCTGGTGCATGCAGAGGTCAGAAGAGGATATCAGATGCTCTGGAGCTGGTGTTAAGGACAGTTGTGAGCAACTATGTGGTTGCTGGGAATTGAACTCAGGTCCTCTGGAAGAACAGCCAGGGCTCTTGACCACTGAGCCATTCTTACTGTTACACCGGCCCAGTATCTCTTGTAAGACAGGTCTAGTCACAGTGAATTCAGCTTTTCTTAGGGAACGGTGTCCATCTTCCATTTCCAAAGATCTGTTTTGACTGGCAGCTCTTTCCCTTCGTCACTCTGAAGTCTGCTGCCAGGGGCATTGCTGCTCCTCACCACCCCCATGCTGCTCTCAGAGTGTTCTTTGTTCTTTGAGAGTTTGACTCTTTGGGTTGGGTCTGACCAAACTTTTGACCTTTCTACAGGAAGGTCGTTTCTTCCTGGGTTTATAAAGTTTTCTGTTCTTCATTTGAATAGACTTTGTACCTTTTGTCATAGTCTAGTTCTCTCTTGGTACCAGCGACGTAGCTTTTCCTTTGGATGGTGTCTCATAAACCTCGGAAGCTTTCTTTCTTCCTCCTTAGTCATTTTCTTTTTCTTGTTTTCAAAGCGCCTGTCTTCAGACTCACTAATTCTGTACTCTGATTGGTCAGTCCTGTTGTTGATATCTTATAATTAACTTTTTATTTACTATATTTTTTTACTTACATTTTTCATTTTCTGCATCTGGTTTGCGTGTTTTAAGCTCTTTGCTCCTCAAACTATTTATTCCCATACATGTCTTTAGTTCTGTCATTGGCACCTTGCTTTGCCATTTTTAAAACCCTCCTTCCTTGATTTTCCTAGTCCCCATCTCTGGATTGATGAACTAGGTGTTCGTTATTATATTCCTTGCCATCTGTGTTTTCCTGTGACTTCTATTTCATTGTTTTGGGGTGGGTTTTTGTTGTTGTCGGTGGTGGTGGTGGTGGTGGTGGTGGTGGGTTATGTTTTGCAATTCTCAGCATACCAACTTCTTATATTCCTCTTCAGCATTTAGAGGTCACCTTCAGCACAGGTTAACTGTCAGTTTTGTGATAGCTCTGTGACTTATCCACCTGGGTGGGCCCATGGACAGCCCTAAGAAGGCACCTAGGACATCTGGGAGAGCCAGTCCCACACTCAAGTCCAAGGGCCACGCGCACTGTGCCTCCAGAAGTATGGGGCCCTTACACAGTCTGGACTATTTGGCAGGGATGAAGGGCCTTGCAAGATCTGGATATTAACTCCTGTTTGCCCGTTTCTTGTTCTTTGCTGACTTGAAGTAGAACAGTCCCCTGGTAGTCTCCCTTGTGGGCCAGTGCAGGAGTGAAACTCCACATAGTGAGTCAGGATGATAGGAAAGTCAAATGTTCCCCTCTGTGAGTCTCTCAGCATAGCCCCTGAATTCTGTACAGAATGCTCTAGTGGCTTGGTGAAGGAGATCACAGTCACAGAGGCCCTTTTGTAGTTCAGTTGCTGTGTGTGTGTGTTCCAGAGTCTTTACCATCTTGCTTTTGTATTTTGGTTTCCTGAGCTCTTTGAGGTGTTTTTGAGTACATGGAAGGATAATTGATGGAAATACAGATTCTACCATCTTCTTTCACCATTCATCTTGGATTTATTTATTTATTTAATTGCATTTATTTAATTTTGAGACAGACTCTCACTATGTAGTCCTGACTATCCTGGAACTCATTGTATAGACCAGATTGATCTCTGCCTAACTTTCTTTGAGATCATCTGTGGGAACTATAGTGAGTCTCACCACTAGGGGGAGGTTGTTGACAATAGATTTTTTTATAGTTTCTAAAACTTTCTTTTTTGTGTGCTTTTTCTCTTTTGTGATTCCAATATGCTCCCCTGATTAAGAATTATCCATTATGAATTTCAAAGATCTGCCAACCCAACAAAGAACACAGGGTTGGGGGGGTCGGGGTGATTCAGAGGAGCAGTGCAAAAGAAAGGGGGGCATGCTAATCTGAAAGCAGAAGTGCGAGCAGGAGCCCCCCCCTTCTTCGCTATAGTACTTCAGACCTTGGGTTGTGTATTTGTTTTTATTAAATGGGCATGCATTTTAATAAGGTTTTTCTTCTCAGAGAAAATTGAAGTGCCTGTGCTCAAAAAGAGGCGTGAGGTGCTGCCATTGGATGTAACCGCCCCAGAAGAGACACCTGCTGCCAGTGCCATCGGGGAAGTTTCTAGACTGCCGCTTCAGAGAGAGGAGAAAGAGTCCTGCCTCAATAGCTTAAGTGGTAGCACTGTGCAGATAGTACCGCCGGCCTCTTCGGCCATTCAGCCAGCTAGCCTCTCTCCTCACAAGAGTCCGCCTCAGGAGACGCAGCCAAAGACGGAGAAGAAATGTGTAAAGCTCATGGACGGTCCAGGCAGTGCTGAGGCCTTACGTGAACAGAGTGGGAACACCCCCAGCTCCCCCAGGTCAGTGTGTCCTTCTGCCTGTCCGCCAGCAGCCTTCTCCATCTTTCCTCTCTCACTGACTGTGCCGTGCTGCTCTGTCTGTTTTCCTGGCCGTGTGTGCGCTGTAAGACTGCATTTGATCTGTCTTCCTTTGGTTCTTAGAGCATCAGGAAGACTAAGGTGACTGCAGGAGCGAAGGGCAATGGATGGCAGTGACGCTAGGCAGTTACACTTCCTTAGTCCATGAAAACAGCACAGCACAGCACACCTGAGGGTTTTGCTGAATGGAGGAAATGCGCTGTTGTTTTTCTCTCAGTTCAGGAGTAGCCATGAAAGAAAAACTTTCTCAAAGGACCTTTCAGTAGTCTAAGGCATTTAGACTTAAATTTTTGGTAAGGCCAGGTAAAAGTTTTTATGGTTTTTGATATCTATACTAAGCTTCAGAAATAGGCTTTGATGCTTGCTTGATATTTTTAAATATCAAAGCTAATTAATTTTATTGTTTATTCCCAAACTTCAAAGCTTGCAGTTTCTGTGTAATTGGGTTTGTGATGGAAAGAGAAAGTGTCAGGTGGCACATGAAGGAGCCAGCGTTCGAAGGGCTCTGTCTTTCGAGAAAGCAAAGCTGATAGAGACAGACAGTAAAAGAGTTAATGTCGCGTTGGCAGCCGAAGGTCCAGATCTGTACAGCAGGATGACGTGCAGGACAGTAGCTGTTGTGGAACTGGCCTAGATGTCCAGCAGCACAGGCATGGGTGAAGGATGCGTGGTTTATACACAGCGGAACTCTGTCAGCCATGGAGGCAGCAAAGCCGCATAATCCGGAGGAAGAGGAATGCAAACGGAGACAAGCATGCTAAGCTGATTAGGCCAATCTGAGTTATAGTGCATGTTTCTCTTATTTGTGGCTCCCAGACTTTTTTTTTTAATGTTTATTTTATTTATGTATTATGTATACAATATTCTGTCTGTGTATATGCCTGCAGGCCGGAAGAGGGCACCAGACCTCTTTACAGATGGTTGTGAGCCACCATGTGGTTGCCGGGAATTGAACTCAGGACCTTTGGAAGAGCAGGCAATGCTCTTAACCACTGAGCCATCTCTCCAGCCCCCCCCCCCAGACTTTATATGTACATAAAACATGCATGTGACATGAAAATAGAAGCAAAATCATCTTTAGGGACTAATGGGAGGAAGGGATAGGCTAGAGCACATGTACCCACACACTTGTACAAAAGTTTTAAAAAGCGATTAAAGAAGATGAAGGAGCCAAATAGTTTTAAGGAGATGGATGGTGTCTACATGCATGCTGTGTGAAGTATTTAAAATAATGCCCTTACACATTTAAAAATTGAGCTTGTTGGTGAGCATCTTCTCCATGAGATGAGCTAGGGCTACATTAATTAGAGTAGGTGCAGAATTAGACATTTAACTGAGATAGCAAGACAGCACACCCCATACCACAGAATTTCCTGGTACGCTTCCTATGATTGTAAGTTCTCAGGGCTAATGAGGCATTCACCAAGAAAAAACATCAGCTGCTACTGTTGTATTATTCTGTTGAATTTCTTAAAATAATGTTTAAATCTATATTGCACAAGAAGTAAACACTTGGTGTTCGAGCACATACACCTTATCCCCAGCGGTTCTGGAAGGGGTTGGGCTGCTCCCTGTCGTGTGTGAAGTCCATGGGTGACAGTTTGTCTCTAGCTGGTTTCTAGATGGCCACTGCATCTTGCTGTCTGTTGTCCTTGTTACTTTTTCTGCTCTTTCTTGCTGGAGAAACATTACATAATGCATGTCACTAATGGACTCAAATTTCTCATTGGAAAATTTTTGTCTGCTTAAACACACACACACATAAGAAAATGTCACAGAGTGTTTGTTTTTTAGTGTGTAAGTCCATCTACTAACTTAAAACACTTCCAACCATATGTATTGCAGGTTTAACCTAGACTCACAGTCACAGAAAAGATGGCCTTGTCGAAAACTGAAGTTCTGTACTTTCGTTATTCACTTAATGAATGTTCTTCCATCTTTTGTTTGTTTTGTTTTGTTTTCGAGACAAGGTTTCTCTGTCCTGGAACTCACTCTGTAGACCAGGCTGACCTAGAACTTACAGAGTTCTGCTTGCCTCTGCTTCCCGAGTGCTGGGATTAAAGGTGTGTACCACCATGCCTGGCAAAAATTTTCATTTAAACATCTCCTGTGCTATTCATTTACTGCTTGCCTGATGGAAACTCTATTTGAAGGGTTTTTGTTGTTGTTGTTTGGTTGCTTGCTTTTCTGTTTTCTTGTCTGAGGCAGCCATCTACTTGGGTAGCTTGGGTTTCATGTTATTTTGTCTTGTGTTCATTAACCTTTTGTATGTGGTGTCAATCTTAAAATGCTGCTTCAGCATTTTGAATTTTGTACTTGGTGTTCTTATGATGTGTATCTCATTTTACCTAATACTTTAACTCAGGCATTGTTTGGCCTTTTTTTCAGATTTAAGGATATTTATTAAACATTTAAAAAAATTAAGCCTACAAACATTAAACATTCTTTTTAAAGTGAGTTATTTAGTATTCATAATGGAGTCTACTGTAATTTTTGCCCTGTGTACATAAGATAGTGCGCCCCTTTTTGGAGGCCGATGTTACTAGGCATTTACTTCTTTTTCTTGACCATACTTGAATTCAGAATATATGCTTTAATGCTTGTAGGTTATCTGCGGAATCAAAGCGTTCAACAGAGGTGAAAGAAAGGAAAGAAACTACAAGCAAATTGGAAAAAGGAGCTTGTAAGAAATCACACACCATCATGTATGTGTCCTCAAAGTCAACCCCAGAGATGCAGTGCCCACAGCAGTAGGAGGCTGTTGCTCTGCGAGGCTTGCTGAAGATCGCGCCTGTGCACAGGATACCCTTGTGGGACATTTGCATTCACCAGTGCTAAGACCTCTGTGACCAAAAACTCAGCTATCCTGTGATTCTAACCCTTCACAGACCTGTGAGTCACAGTGAACAAAACATTACCGGAGGAAATGCTTTTATTTAAACCTGTTTGCTGCACTGGACCGGATTTTGAAAGTTATGTGATAAATAATGTTCCTTAAGAACTGAAAATTGGACAGTACAACATAGAAGGTATTAATTATGTTTTTCTATATACAGTTTCATAAATAAATAAAATTGTATTTTCCTTGTCTTGTAAAAATAGTGAATATAGCTTGAAAATGCATATTATTGCAAAATATTTTAAAGGGTTAAAGCACCTATATTCATATATATAATTTAAATTTTCATGACTCAAACTAAATAATAATTTTGAAACTTAAAATTGCAGTAATTTCTCCCATTTGTATTTTCTTAATTCTATATAAACAAGAATGTTAATGAAAGAGAATGAGAAGAAAAATGAGCGTCAAGGATTCTTATTTACTGGTAACTTAATTGTACATATATTTTTGCTTATCTGTTATGTAACATATATAACTACATGTACAAACACATATAGCAAAATATACTGGATTCTAGTATTACCAAGTTATTTTCTTTAAGTGATTATAGATTTGTTGATAACTTAATTTTATGCGTTATTTTCTATAGGTGAGTTAGGACTCTTCAGAAAACCAGCAAGGTGTATATAGATAGAGAAGAGAAGATTTTGTCTCAAGAATTAGCTCCCAGGCTGTAAGTCTAAATACACAGTGGGGATTGGCAAGCTTGAGAAGAGATAAGCATGACAGTTGGCCTTTCTGTTGTGTTGGCATTCCATTTTATTTAGTATTCTAATTAGGCTTCTCTGAGCCTTTTTGTCAGTCTTAAAGATATTTATCATACATTTAAGTTTTTTTAAGCCTTATCACAAATCACATTCATGCTTTCTACATGTCCTCCAGGTGAATCCCAGAGACCTAGTGCCCACAAAGAATACTCAGTGGGTTGGGAGGTCCACCTACAGCAGGCAGTCTGCTTTACTTTTCATCCCAAAACACACAAATAATGCTTGACCCTGTCCTTGGGCACATTGAGTAGGCATAAAATAAAGACAACGAGAATCTACCTTAAATAAGTCTATTAAAATATGTTAGGTAAGAGCAAAACATCTCTAGCATCCAAATAGATAATAAACTTGCTTATTTTAATTTACAGAAACTGTACTTTACAAAATTAGAATATTCATGTTCAATATCTCACAAAAACAAAATACCCAAAGGCACTAGGTTAAATAACAATTTCAACCTGAGGATAGTATCAAATTAGAGTCCATGTTTAAATGCACGTGAGAAAAGTGTACTTTGGCTTCTTTCAACACTCTTTTACCTGGGTTTCTGTTGCAACAATAGGACATGTTAACCAAAAGCGACTTGGAGAGGAAAGGATTTATTTCAGCTTACAGTTCCACACTACAGTCTACCATTTACTGTTGCTATAGGAGAGAAATTTGGAAGCAGGAACTGACTCAGAAGCCATGGAGGAGTACTGCCTATTGGCTTGTTGCTGGAGGCTTTCTCAGCCTGCTTTCCTAAGGTACCTTTCCTAAGGCACCCAGGGGTAAGCTGGACCCTCCCACATCAATCAATAAAATGCACTGTGGGCCAGTCCTGTGGGGCCATTTTCTCTATTGACTCTGACTTGTGTCAAGTTGACATAAAGCCAATCAGCACACATACAGCTCTTATCTGAACATCTTCAGACACAACACAGACGCCCCCAGAGCTCACCATTAAATAGATGGGAGTGACAGCTGTAGTGCCGGAATTCGTTATCCCATACGCCAGGCGATCTGTGTGTTTGAGTTACTACGTTTCGCTGGACATCTGCCAACTAGGTGCGATAGTTATCCCCATGTTGACGATAAGAAATGTTGATCAAGACTGTGAAAGCTTGCTTGTCTAAGGATTTAAGTGGTAACAATGAGAACAATTAGACAATAATAGAATGGAGTCCTGGAGAAGCAAGCGGCCTAGACTTTGAAGATTCCTAAGACATGGAGAAAATGGTATCACAGGAGAACATTAGAGAGTGAGTGTGAAACATTTTTTCTGGACAGTTTAATAACGTGTATGTGATGTATTTTGATAACTTTCACTCTTCCATTGAGCTCTGCCTGCCTCCCCATGAAACCCAACAATTCTCTCCTACTTTGTGTGTGTATGTGACACTGAGTTTAATTAGAATTGTGTGTATGAATATGGGTGGGGGCTAATTTACTGAAGCGTGAGCAATGTGTGGCTACACCACTGAAGAAAATGATCCCCCTCCTCCCAGTGGCCACTAACATCACTGAGGGGTGGGGCCTTAAGAGCCCATCCTCCATGATGAGACTTCAACAGGCCCAATCCAGGGCAGGTCTTGTGCATTTAACCCCAGCCATGACTAGTCTGCAGCCCTCCTCCCCATCCTCCAGCTATTACACTCTTTATGCCCCATCTTCAGAAAATGTTACCAGGGCCTCGAAATGGGTCCTAATGCCCTATTGGGGGATGAACCTTCAATGGGCACCTACTCTCACCACTGCCAGTTGTGAGTCTACATTAGCCACTGCCTATTAAAAGAGATGCTTCTCTGACAACTGGCATTAGTAATGTCTGTGAATATAAGGATAGGCATTTAGAGGCAGTTGGACAGAAGTGTGCATATGAGCAGCAGTAGGGTCTGTGACATCCCCACCCATAAGTTCTTGACCAGGATTACTGAACTAGGCATGGGCTCCCTCCAGTGAAGCGGTCTTCAAATCCTATCACCAAGTGACTGCTTATTCCCATAATAGTCACACTGCTATTGTACCAGTGGACATATCTTGCTCAGCAAGACATTGTAACCTGAGAGGTTCCCAGCTAGGTAAGACCTTTGATGACTTTCTTCCCCAGAAGCCTGCATAGCACCTTCGAATGCTACCAGCATGGAGAACTTCCAGCTGGGTTCCAGCTTGATTTCATGTGTCCTGAAAGCAGTTTGTGGTTTCTCAGCTGTGGACAGAGACTGCGCTTTTGTTCCTGGCTTCCAAGACCCGAATAATCACACAGAAAGTGTATTAATTACAACACTGTTTGGCCAATAGCTCAGGAATGTTCCTAGCTAGCACTTACAACTTAAATGAACCCATTTCTATTAATCTGTGTATTGTCATGGGGCTGTGACTTGCCAGTAATATTCTGGTGTCTTTCTCCTCCTTTGAGTCTGCCTTCTCTTTCTATATCTGTTTGGGTTTCCTGTCTGGCTTTACTCTGCTAAGCCATTGGCCAAAACAGCTTTATTCATCAACCAATTAAAGCAGGATATATACAGAAGGACATCCTACATCATTCAGCAGTAGGTTCTCACATTCAGTTCTGTTGAGCAACCAACAGCAATGGCAATAGCTGGTATTGTGTGTGAGGTCTCCCTGACTCACAAGGAGACATCTTACACTTGGCACTGAGATTTTCACTTAAACTCTTGGCTTCTTGGGGCAATATTACCTAGCTGCATGTTAAGCTCTCTCTATCTATAAATATATAGAGATATGCGTGTATGTGTGCGTGTGTTTATGTGTATACATATATATTTATTTATTTATAAGCTCTATAGATATATATCTAAAAGCCTACTGGGAACATATTCATTTATAAGTTTTAAATTTATATTTGACATTTTATCAATATATTAACATTAATATATGATCATTATATCAATTGGTAGTTAATATATTAGTATTAATGTATTTACTTATATTTAAAAAGCTTATAAATGAATAAATTATCATTAGGTTTTTATATGTATCGTCCCCATCTCCAGAAAACTCCAATCCTTGTTTAAAGACCTCCACTTCTAGTGTTTACAGCCTGTGCCTCTGGCCTGTTTTAGTCACCTATCCTCTGTAATGACAATTAAAAGAGCCAGATTAATAGTGGAAAGCAGAAGGGGAATTTAGCCATTGTAAAGAGGGACAAAAAGATCTGGGGATCCCCTCTGTGGTAGTTTGAATGAGAATGGCCCCAATAGGACTATAGATTTGAATACTTGGTCACCAGAGAGTGGCACAGTTGGAAAAGAGTTAAGAGGTGTGGCCATGTTGGAAGAAGTGTGTCATGGGGGTGGGCTTGCCAGGCCAAGTGGCTGTTCTCTTTCTGCTGCCTGTAGATCCAGATATAGAACTCTCATTTCCTTCTCCAGCACCATGTCTGCCTGTGTGCTGACATGCTTCTCACCATGAGGATAATGAACTAAACTTCTGAAACTGTAAAGATTTGTCACTCATATTAGTTTAATAAAATGCTGATTGGCCAGTAGCCAGGCAGGAAGTATATAGGCAGGGCATCCAGACTAGGAGAATTCTGGGAACAGGAAAGGCAGAGAGTCAGTCACCATCTAGATGTAGAGGAGGCAAGATGTGACTTCCTTATAGAGAAAAGGTACCAAGCCACATGGCTAAACATAGACAAGAATTATGGGTAGATATAAGTCATAAGAGCTAGTTAGTAATAAGCCTGAGCAATAGGCCGAATAGTTTATAATTAATATAAGCCTCTGTGTTTATTTGGGACTGACTGGCTGTGGGACTGGGCAGAACAGAAACTTCCATCTACAATATTGCTCTCACTGGGAGTTATTTTGGAATTGGGAAGGAGGAATCTCGGTTTTTAATGTTACTTATACTTTTGTTTGGGGGCTTCCTCATCTTGGAGATTATTAGGTTAAGCCCCCCCCCCCGCCTCTTGTTGCCTTTCTTCTTTGAGTGGATGCATTTGCAGTGTTTAGGAGAGACTAGGTTGTAGCTGCACTGAGGTGCTGGCTTCCTCTGTTAGATTGCTGTTCAGGGCACCAGGCCTCATCCCCAGTCCTGCCTTGAAAGTGGAGTACTATCTGCAACAACAGCCACTATTCATTAGGAAGCCCATTATAAAAGTGGAGTAGCAGTTGTTTCCAAAACAATCACTCCTTGAACACCAATTGTCTTAAGGTGTAAAGGGACCCTGTGTACTAATATACCAGTTATTGTGGGAAGAAAAAAACAGAAAGCAAACACAGTTCAACTAGATATTAAGGTTAGGTTGCTAGAAAAGTGGGGGCATAGACAGAAGGGCAAGCAAAAGAAGCAAAAAGGGGGTGATGGTGGCAAAGATGTGGGAGTTTGTATTAAACATAGACTAAAAAAAGGGGGGGGTTAGAGATTGGCAGTCAGAGAGCAGAGCAGTGTCCCAGGAGGTGAGCTACAGAGACCAGTAAACTGGGGCAGCCTTTGCTTTGAGGGGGCCAAAGAAAAAGGAAAGGATATGAGAAAGGAAACGAGAAGGGGAACAAACTCCCCTTCTGTTAATCCTGAAAAAGTGAACGTCCCTGAGCTTGACTTCAGCAGAGCAAGCCCTAAGATCTAGGATAAAAGAAAAAGTTGGGGACGAGAGGATGACTCTGTAAGTAACAGCAGCTGTGCAGACCGGAGCTGAATTTAGATGTCCAACAACCCACGGAAAAAGCTGGACATGGGCACACACACATTTGTAACCCAGGCACTTTTAGGGAGCGAGGACCGCTTTGACTTGCTGGTCAGCCAGCTTACCTAAAAATAGTGAGCTCCACACTCAGCGAGAGACCCTCTTTTAATAGGTCTGAAATGAATGACAGGGGAAACACCCAATGAACTCTGGTCTCTGTATACACACAGGCGTGCACACATCCATATACACACCACACACACACACACACACACACATGCAATTACAACATGCACATAAAGGAAAAAATAGTTGTTTGGATTAAATATTCTAGCCCTGATTTATTCAGTTTTTAGTGGACCATCACTAGAAACCTAGAACCCAGATGGGCAAATGAGTTACCTTTGCCTTTGAAGTGGAGTGTGCATGGGAGGGTGTTAATGTGTCTGCCTTGCTGTATCCGATACATCTTAAGTGTGACATGATGAATATCCTAATGGTGAAGGCTGGGTACCTTAGACTATCTACATTCAAATCCAATCTCCACAGAAAATAATACACGGGCAACTTTCATTGGGCATGGTGGTTAGATATTACTTTAAAAATATTCTTTTTTGATATTTTATTGATTTTGTGTATAGAGATATTTTGCCTGCATGTATTATCTGTGAATGGCCAGTGGAGCCAAGAAGAGGATGTCAGATCCCCTTGGAACTGGGGTTAAGGATGATTGTTAGCTACCATGTGGGTGCTAGGAACTGAACCTGGGTCTTCTGGAAGAGCAGTTAGTATTCTTAACCACTGAACTCTAACCTTAATATTTTAATTTTTTTTATAAAATATAGATCCAAAGTTAAATCTACAAAACAGCATACTTAAAAAGTACTTAGCTCTTATCCCTGCTTCCTCCTTTATCTCAAAGGGTGCCATGTTTGATTTGATTTTATGACCTCTCCTCTTTTCCTTCTCCTAAAGGTTATGGGTAAATATTCATTCCCTTTCTTAGATAAAAATACTATCCCAGTGACATCCAAAAAAAGTACTGGATAGAGTCACAGATCCAAAGGTCAATTTGTCTCACACAACCAGCCAGTTATCTGGTTAGAATTTAGTAAGCAGAATCTGCCTTGTTGGGACTCAGGAAATTGATGGGGGTGGGGGGTGCTCATAGCAGCAGATGAAGCAGGAATAAACTGGTCAGATGAGTGTTGCCATGTAAAGAAACCCCGGATGAATCACAGGTCAACCTCCAGTGTTATGTGTAGAAATAAAACAGCATACACCAACCCTGAATCAAGGACAGAATCACAAGAGAAGTACTTTAAAGAATTTTAAAACATTTTAAGATGAATAAAATATAATACAAGAAAACTACAAGATACAACAAATACGAAGTGCTCAAGGGAAAATTACCAGCAATAAATACCTGCATTTAAAAAGAAAGATTGGGAGCTGGAAAGACAGCTCAATGGCTTAGAGCAGGTGAGGACCAGGGTTCAATGTCCAGCACCCACAGCAGCTCACAACCATCTGTAATTCCTTTCCCAGGGGGTCTGACGTCCCCTTCTGGCATCTGCAGGTACCCTGCAGGCATACATAGAGTGCATAAAGGCAAAATATCCACATTATACATAAAATTACTTTTAAAAAGGTCTCAAATCAATAATATGGGTTTACACATTGCAATGAAAGTCACACTCAAACTAGAGAAGAACGGAAATAAAAAGAAAACAGAGATAAAAACAGAAGAACGGGAGCTGGAGAGATGGCTCAGCAGTGAAGAGCACTTGTTCTTGCAGAGAATCCAGGTTCAATTCCCAGCACCCACATGGCAGCTCACACAGCCAGTAGTAACTCCGGTTCCAGGGGATCTACTGTGGGCACCCAGCACGTATATGCCATACGTATTCACATGTAGGCACTCACACATATACACAAAAATCAAATAAATCCCTAAAAAGCAGTAAAGTGGTAGAATGCATGCAACAAAAGGGTCAGACTTTGAAGAGATTAATAAAATTGGCAAACTTACCAAACAAGGCCAGACCGGTCTACATATTGAGTTCCAGCACAGTCAGAACTATGTGAGTATGTTATCTTTGTTAAGATGAATTACCTAATCTTAAAAAAGGAAAAAAAAATCTAGAGATTTCCGTGACCACTTGGCTTCACTGCTGAACTAACAATACTGTAAAAGCAGTTAACACTGATCATTTTCAATATTTTTCCCTAAAGTAGACTTGTCATTTCCTTATTCTTTGAGGTATTATTTCAGAAGGAACTATTAAACATTCAGAAGAAACGTGGCTGGAAACATCTCCAAATACAGTTAGTTCAGCAGTGTGCAAGAGAATACACCGTGGTCAAGAAGATTCGTACCAGGTGTTCAAGACTGGGTTAAAATATGGAGAGCAGTACAGAACAAACGGAAAGGCATTCTGTGTGCATGAGAGTGATGCGCCTGCCTTAATCTGTCAGGCTGCTGCTGTGTAACAAATTATATGAAGTGGTTTAAGCTCATTTTATTACCCTCGGTTTTGTATTCCGAGAGACTGAAGTTCAAAGGTCCAGGTGAACCAGTATTAGGACACCTCAGTTTCTGGTTTGTAGATGACCTGTGTTTACAAAGTGAAGGGGAGAGAAAGAGAAAGAGAGGGAGGGAGGGAGGGAGGGAGGGAGGGAGGGAGGGAGGGAGAGATCATGTTTCCTCATAGTCACTAGTTTCATTCAGGAAGGCTCCATCCTCATGACCAAATTAACTTCTGAAGGCCCCACTTCCTAATACCATTGCATTGGAGGTAAGGATTCGAACAAATGAACGGGGCCACACTCAGTCCTTGGGTCTGCTCAAGTGATCGGCAGAGCCAGAGAAGCAGCAGAATCCGAATCACCTTTCTTATCTGTAAAAGGAAATCAGATTAAAAATTTTCTGTGGACTATCAAGGCGTCCTCGAGAGCAAAATCCAGATGCTTTAATCCATGTGAGACAGAGGACCAAGGCAACAGAGGACCCTGAACCTCAGAACTTCCCAAGGTCTCCACCACTGTCCCCGAGAACTATAGAAGACTGTGTTTTGATGCACCGACAGAGGAGGGCGCCCTTTAACAGGGAACCTCGTGAACAATGCCCTAGGCTTCCATGGCATAAATAGGCAAAACTAGCTAAAGCCCTTTTATGGGAAGGAAAGAAAAACAAGCCCATTGCAGCTGGCCAACTCTGCTCCCTAACCCCCTACAAAGCGACAGGATAGCATCCCAAACTGGGGGAACGTGATCTATGGGGCATGGAAAGCTCTGTGTTGAACATCCTTAAAAAAAAGTTTGATACGCCAAATACATATTCCAGAATTTAAAACTTTGGAATGCTAACAATACAGCAGGTGTATAAATGTTGCCCTGAAACTATGTGTATATAAACTACACATGTATTTTCTGTTTAGATTTGGGACCCATTTGATACCTTAAACACAGCATTTGAGGGTATGGAGAATAAGAGGATTGTTGCAGATCTGGGTGATCGTTGACCTGGGAAGATCTTATTTTGTTTTTATTTATTATTATTATTATTTAGTTTAGAATGCTCAGCCTTATTCTAGCTCTTATTTTAATCTGTTTATGTCTTGCCTTGGGGTTTTTTTTTAACCTACCTTTTTTCTTTTCTTTCTCTCTCTTTTTTTTCTTTCTTATTTTTCTCTTTTTTCTTTTTTTCCTTTTCTTCCTTCCCTCCTTTTTTCCTTCCCTCCCTCCCTCCTTCCATCTTTCTTTCCCTTCCTCTCTCCCTCACTCCCTCCTTCCATTCCTCCCTCCCTGCCTTTCTTGCATCCCTCCTTCTTTCTTTCCTCCCTTTCTTTCTTTCTATCTTACTTTCCTGTCGTCTCCATGGCTGATTGACAACTGCCTGGCTTTTGACCCCCGTCATCATATCCTTCTCCTCCTCTCCTCATTCTTCTCTTCTTTCTCTTGAACCTCAATTTCTGAAAGACCTTATTTTAAAAGCAAACAAAACCTATGTCAATGTATCAACATAAAAAATCAGTAACATTTTTCATTCCAAGCATTTTTAGTAAGAGATAATCTTTGGTATATGTTTAATCCTCCAAATCTAAAGTCTAAAGTTCAATTAGGCTAGTCCTTTTGCCTTTGTAACCTGACAGCAAATTTCTCTATTACTGCATACACAGGAAGGTATTACTGTCATATAGAAAAGAGATAGATTTTGATCTTGTTTTAGCTAATTTTATTTTGGGTGTCTGGCTGTGGTTTGACACCTCTATGCACAAATCCATTTTGTAGATGATTCTACTGACACCATCTCTGAAATACGCTTTTGACTATTGCGTCCCGCCACCTTGGTCTAATGCATAGTCAGCAGTCCCTGGATGCTGAGACATCTTTACTCGTTCTTCTCACATCGGCTCTTGGGTTATGAGGAATATTTTCCAATTATAAAAATCATCCTTCTTATCTATTATTTCAAACACGTCAAAGAGAAATTTTCAGAACTCTGCACTATGTAAGTTTTCAGTTGGGTGCTGAAAGTTGGGAGTTGTATGGATGAGATCATGTATCTCCGCCCCCTGTGGGATGTGTGTTATCCTTTCTTTCTTTCTTTCTTTCTTTCTTTCTTTCTTTCTTTCTTTCTTTCTTTCTTTCTTTCTTTCTTTTCTCTCTCTCTTATCTCTTCTTTTTTTTTTTATTGAGACAAGGCTTTTCTGTAGCTTTGGAGCCTGTTCTGGAATTAGCTCTTGTAGACCAGGATGGCCTCGAACTCACAGAGATCCGCCTGCCTCTGCCTCCCTACCTCCCTACCTCCCGAGTGCTGGGATTATGGGATTAAAGGCATGTGCCACCGTTGTTTGGCCGTGTGTTGTCCTTCGGTACAGCATTTTCACACTGTGTATACAGTCCTCCCGTGAGTCACTTGGCACCTACCTTAGTTATCAGATTTAGTGTTGTGATCTTGCGCTTGTGTTCAGGTAACCCTTAATGCACTTTCTAGTGGTCCCAGGGTGCAATAGAGTAATCTAACAGAGGCATTGAGGGATAAGGTGTGGGAAGTCAGATTGACCCTCATCCTCTGTCTCCCTCCTTGGAAAGATACATGCCCACAAATGCTTTGCTGTCTTCCTTTACAGCACACAACTGCTCTGGTGTGATTCTTCTAGGACTGAGGCATTATCACCTCAAGAAATTTGTTTTTCCCAGGAATACCTGCCTTCCACCCTTCTGAAAAGAGTCTGTCTGATGAACACACACACAGACAGTGGGGCAGGGAAAAGGGAGGCCACCTCACAGCCCACATCTTGTTTCCTGCTAGTGTTGCCTGCCCGTCCATTGTAAAGGCCTGACCACAGCCACCGTGAGAAAGCCTCAAATATCTTAACCATCACATCAACATGGACTTTGAACAGTCTCAGAAAGGAGTCAGACGGGAGGCAACCAAGGAAACAAGTGAGTCTCCTGTCAATCAGAATGCCCGTTTGCATTTCGACCTTGAGGTCGAGGTTGGGTTATACCTGCTATATTAAACTCTAGGCTCCTTATCCACACATGCACACTAAAGAGGCCTCCCCTTTCTTCCCTGGTGGGATTTCTAAGTTAGGAAGACATACCTTTAAAAAAGGAGACCCACTCATGATTTGGGAGTGGAAAGGGGTAACCCACCCCATGAATATCCTACCTACTTTGTGACTAGTCATAGGACCTTCTTGCAATCCACCACAAAGAGCTCACTATGCTGCTATCCCACACAGGGGCGCCCCACCGCAATCTGTCTTCGGAATATTTGCTTTGTTAAATAAACTTCAGCTTAAAGTGGGTCTCTGCGCTGCATCCTTTCCTTCCAGAAGACCAGGCCTCAAAGAGCCCCAGACAAGATGACCTGAGTGAGCAGGCTTCTCTCCCAAAAGAAATCCTCCCCATTGGACAGAAAATATTGGTCTCCCTCATTTCCAGTACATCTGCCAGAGGTCACAAATCTGTGTACTCATTCAGAGACTAGGTAGGAACCTTAAGTCAGTGCAGCAGACTGTGTTCATGACGGCAGCTCAGGGAGTGCTCTTTCTGAGTTTGGATGATGCGTAATACGGCGTTTTCCAGTTCCATCCATTTTTACTGCAGGTTCAAACTACTTTGAGATTCCATCTCACCCAGAATGGCGACCATAAAGAAAACAAATGACAAGGGCTAGAGAGGATTCCAGAAAGAGGAACCGCCATTCACTGTTGGTGCGAGTGTGAAGTGCTGTAATCATTATGAAAATCAGTGTGGAGTTGCTCAAAGAGCTAAAAATAGAACAACCATATGACCCAGATATATGACTTCTGGGCATGGACTCAAAGGACTCTACGTCTTACCACAGACATTTGCAGATCCGTGTTTATTGCAGCTCTATTTACAATAGCAAGGAAATGGGATCATTAGATGTCTGTCCCCAGATGAATGGATAATGAAGACGTGAAACGTATACATGATGGAATTTCATTGAGACACGGGAAAGGGGATTTAACAGTTCAATTGTTTATTGTTAAATTTGTAAACTTGGATATGAGTAAATATGGGTGAAAACCTAGAAACTAGAGGGAAGCTCATGTGCCAGGAGAAAAGAAAAACTTTTGAGGGGGAGAGGTGGGCAGGATAAGGAATCAAAGTAGGGGAACTTCAGGTTGTTGAAGGATACAGTGGGGAAAGTCAGGGACCTGAAGGTGGGTGGAAACATGGGTTTGGGAAAAAAAACCTACCCAAACTCAGTGTGTCTGAAAATTTCACAAGGAAACTTGTGACTTTGCAAGCTAGTTAAAAATAAAATAATCAAGGGTAAAGACCTAGTCTTCCAACACAAACCTACACCTGCGGCTCTTGGCCACATGTGTGAATGCCACACCCCTTCCCATCACACATCTGGTAGTCTCTCTTATTTCCCCACTTTTGATGGAACACAAGCTCCAACAGTGGTTTATTGTTTTGGCCTTAAACAAAGCCATTGTGTGCACTTAAGAATTGGGGAAACAGAGAGCACTGTGCATGAGACAAACCAGAGCACGTGCTCTGTCTGGAGGACGGCGGCTAACGCCATCTCCATGACTCTGCCACAAGACTCCCGGGCACACGTGATGAAGCTCCGACCCAGGATGGACGAAGGCTAGAATCTTCCCGGTAAGCGCATCTTGGGATGCTACACACATTATTAGAAATGGGCTAGTCCAGGTGCGAGAGTTAGCCAAGAAGAGGCTAGATATAATGGGCCAAGTAGTCTTTAAAAGAATACAGTGTCCGTGTAATTATTTTGGGGCATAAGCTAGCAGGCGGCCGGGGTGCTGGGGACGTAGCCCCGCCACTCATATTACAACACAAGACAGATATCACAGTTATTTAGAAACCAAACATGCCAGATTTTGACTGAATCCCCTCCATTGTTAACCATAAGCACACCATGAGAACCAAACAGAACAGAGGCCATCCTTCAGTTTGGCCTTGCGCTGCTAGTGTTGGGATTTGCTCAGTATAAATGTCTCTAGGTGAGGGTTTTCTTGCTGTCAATCATACTCAGACAAGGATGATGTCGCCACACACAAAATGAGCCTCAGCAACTTTGCAGGAAGAGCATGGCAAACCTCAAGGTGGACTGGAAGAAGCCAGCAGTTCTTGAGCATGGGTATTGCAGGTACAATGGGCAGGATTTAGGAGTTCGGGAGAGCCACTGGAAGTCTTCCTGAAACAGGTCAATCTGGAGGAGAGAAGGAATCCTCTCTGGAGGAAGGGTACACTGTGCAGGCTATAGGCCCTTGTGACATGTTTATGAGTCTTCAGAGAAAACTGTCTGGTTGAGGATGATTGGGTATGTGGTGTAGGGAAGGAGTGGTAAGAAATGGTCAAGGAGACAGGAAGTAAAGCTATAGAGGGGAGTTAGAATGTGTGTGTATTTCATGTTCTTGAAAAACAGTATTCTGATGGATATGGGACCATACATTGCATGCTGTTCATTGGGACCTTGATAGCTTCGTTTTACAACTGAAATAGATCCCATTGCTAGCCCATGGCATGCTCATTAGCAATACTTTTTTGTTTTATTTTATTTTTGTCACAACTTTTTGATTGAGCTATATATTTTTCTCCTCTCCCCTCCCCTATGGTCCCCATGCTCCCAATTTACTCAGAAGATCTGATCTTTTTCTACTTCCCATGTAGATTAGATCTATGTATGTCTTTCATAGGGTCCTCATTGTTTTCTAGGTTCTCTGGGATTGTGAATTTTAGGCTGGTTTTTCTTTGTTTTACATCTAAAAGCCACTTATGAGTGAGTAAATGTGATAATTGTCTTTCTTGGTCTGGGTTATCTCACTCAATATGATGTTTTCTAGATCCATCCATTTGCCTGCAAATTTCAAGATGTCTTTTTTTTTCTGTTGTGTAGTACTCTATCTTGTAAATGTACCACATTTTCCTTATCCATTCTTTGATTCAGGGGCATTTAAGCTGTTTCCAGGTTATGGCTATGACAAACAATGCTGCGTACATGTCCTTGTGGTACAATTGAGCATCCTTTGGGTGTAGACCCAAAAGTGGTATTTCTGGGGCTTGAGGTAGGTTGTTTTCAAATTCTCTGAGAAATCGCCATACTGATATCCAAAGAGGCTGTACCAGTTTGCACTCCCACCAGCAATGGAGGAGTATTCCCCTTACTCCGTATCTTCTCCAGCATAAGCTGTCATCGGTGTTTTTGATCTTGGCCATTCTCACGAATGTAAGATGGAATCTCAGAGTTATTTTGATTTGCATTTCTCTGATGGCTAAGGATGTTGACCATTTCTTTAAGTGTCTTTCAGCCATTTTAGATTTCTCTGTTGAAAGCTCTCTGTTTAGGTCTGTACCCCATATTTTTATTAGATTATTTGTTCTTTTGATGACCAATTTCTTGAGTTCTTTGTATATTTTGGAGATCAGCCCTCTGTCTGATGTGGAGTTGGTGAAGATTTTTCCCATTCTGTGGGCTGCCATTTTGTCTTGTTGACTCTGTCCTTTGCTTTACAGAAGCTTTTCAGTTTCAAAAGATCCCATTTATTAATTGTTTCTCTCAGTGTCTATGATACTGGTGTTTTATTTAGGAAGTGATCTCCTGTGCCAATGCATTCAAGTGTACTTCCCACTTTCTCTTCTATAAGGTTCAGTGTGACTGACTTTATGTTGAGGTCTTTGATCCATTTGGACTTGAGGTTTGTGCATGGTGATAGATATGGATCCATTTTCATTCTTCTACATGTTGATATCCAATTATGCCAGCACCATTTGTTGAATAAGCTTTCTGTTCTTCCATTTTTATGTTTTGTGTTTCTTTGTCAAAAATCAGGTGTGGGGATTGATATCCGGGTCTTCAATTTTGTTTCACTGGTCCTCCTGTATGTTTTTATGCCAATACCAGGCTGTTTTCAGTACATTAGCTCTGTAGTAGAGTTTGAAGTCACTGATTGTGATGCCTCCAGAAGTTCCTTTATTGTACAAGATTGTTTAGGCTATCCAGGGATTTTTGCTTTTCCATATGAAGTTGAGTATTATTCTTTCAAGGTCTGTCAAGAATTTTACTGGGATTTTGATGCATTGCATTGAATCTGTAGATTGCTTTTGGTAAGATTGCCATTTTTACTAAGTTAAGTCTATCTACCCAAGAGCATGGGAGATCTTTCCACTTTCTGGTATCTTGTTCAATCTCTTTCTTCAAAGATTAAAAGTTCTTGTCATAAAGGCCTTCCACTTGTTTGGCTAGAGTTACTCTGAGATATTTTATGATATTTGTGGCTATTGTGAAGGGTCATGTTTCTCTGATTTCTTTCTCAGCCCATTTATCATCTGTGTATAGAAGGGCTACTGATTTTTTTTTTGAGTTAATCTTGTATCCTGCTACATTACTGAAAGTGTTTATGAGTTGTAGAAGTTCCTTGGTAGAATTTTGGGGGTTGCTTATGTAAACTATCATATCATCAACAAACAGTGAGAGTTTGACTTCTTCTTTTCCAATTTGTATTACCTCAATCTCCTTTTGGTGTCTTATTGCTCTAGCTAGGATCTCAAGAACTATATTGAATAGAAAAGGAGAGAGTGGACAACCTTGTCTTGTTCCCAATTTTAGTACGATCCCTTTGAGTTTCTCTCCATTTAGTTTGATGCTGGCTGTTGGCTTGCTGTATATTGCATTTATTTATTTATTTATTTATTGGTTTTTCGAGACAGGGTTTCTCTGTGGCTTTGGAGCCTGTCCTGGAACTAGCTCTGTAGACCAGGCTGGTCTCGAACTCACAGACCTGCCTCTTCCTCCCGAGTGCTGGGATTAAAGGCGTGTGCCACCATCGCCCGGCAATATTGCCTTTATTATGTTTAGGTATGTTCCTTGTATCCCTGCTCTCTCCAAGACCTTTGTCATGAAGGGATGTTGTATTTTCTTGAGGGTTTTTCAGCATCTAATGAGATGATCATGTGCATTTTTTTTCCAGTTTGTGTATATAGTGGACTACATTGACAGATTTTCTTATGTTGAACCATACCTTCATCTATGGGATGAAGTCTACTTGATCATGGTGGATGATTTTTCTGATGTGTTCTTTGATTCAATTTGCCAGTGTTTTCTTGAATATTTTTGCCTCAATGTTCATAAGTGAGACTGGTCTGTAATTCTCTTTCTCAGTAATGTCTTTGTGTAGTTTGGGTATCAGGGTAGTTATAGCCTCATAAAGAGAGTTTGGCAATGTTCCTTCTGTTTCTATTGTGTGGAACAATTTGAGTACTGGTATTAGTTCTTCTTTGAAAATCTTTCAGAATTCTGTGCTGAAACCATCTGGTCCTGGGCTTTTTTTTTTTTTTTGAGCGACTTTTGATAACTGTTTCTATTTCTTTAGCAATTATAGGTCTATTTCATTTGCTTATCTGGTCTTGATTTAATTTTGGTAAGTGATATTTATCCAGAAAATTGTCCATTTCCTTTAAGTTTTCCAATTTTGTAAAGTACAGGTTTTAGAAATATGACCTAATGATTCTCTGGATTTTCACCATGTCTGTTGTTATATCTCCCCTTTCATTTCTTATTTTGTTAATTTAGATATTCTCTCTCTGCTTTTCAGTTAGTTTGGCTAAAGGTTTGTCTATTGTTGATTTTCTTGAAGAACCTACTCTTTTTCTCATTGATTCTTTGTATTGCTTTCTTTGTTTTTATTTTGTTGATTTCAGCTCTCAATTTGATTATTTCCTGCCATCTAGTCTTCCTGGGTGAGTTTTCTTCTTTTTGTTCTAGAGTTTTCAGGTGTTCTGTTAACTCACAAGTGTGGGAGTTTTCCAGCTTTTTTTAAATGTAGGCATTTAGTGCTATGAACTTTGCTCTTAACACTGCTTTCATTGTGTCCCATAAATTTGGGTATGTTGTGTAGTCATTTTCATTGAATTTTAGGAAGTCTTTCATTTCTTCTTTTATTTCTTCCTTGACCCATTGATGATTCATGTGAACATTGCTTGATTTCCATGTGTTTGTGCGCTTTCTAAATTAGTGTTGCTGTTGAATTCTTATTTTAAGCCATGGTGATCTGAAAAGATACATGGTGTTATTCCATTTTTTTGGTATCTGTTGAGGTTTGCTTTGTTACCCTAGTATATGGTCAGTTTTTGAGAAAGTTCCATGAGGTTATAAGAAGAAGGTATATTCTTTTATGTTTGGAAGGGATGTTCTGTAGATGTCTGTTAAGTCCATTTGAGTCATAACATCTGTTAGTTCCATTATTTCTCTATTAATTTTCTGTCTGACAGACCTGTTCAGTGGTGAGAGTGGTGTGTTGAAGTCTCCCACTATTAGTGTGTGTGGTTTAATGTGTGGTTTAAGCTTTAGAAGTGTTTCTTTTACATATGAAGGTGCGCCCTTGTATTTGGGGCATAAATGTTCAGTATTGAGATTTCTTCTTCATAGATTTTTCCTGTGACTAATATGAACTGTCCTTCTTTGTCTCTTTTAACTGATTTTAGTTTGAAGCCTATTTTGTTAGCTATTAGGATAGTTACACCAGCTTGTTTCTTAGGTCTATTTGATTGAAAAATTTTTTCCCCAGAGTAATCTGATGAGGTTGAGGTGTGTTTATTGGATGCAGCAGAAGAAGGGATTCAATTTTCACATCCATCTGTAGCCTGTGTCTTTTTATAGGTGAGTTGAGTCCATTCATATTAAGGGATATTAATGATCAGTGATTGTTAGTTCCTGTTATTTTAGTTTTTGTTGGTGGTGATGTTATTGTGTGTGTTTTCCCCATTTTTGGGATTTGCTGCTGTGAGATCACCTATTGTCTGTGTTTTTGTGGATGTAGTCAACTTCCTTGGCTTGAAGTTTTGCTTCTAGTGCTTTGTGTAGGGCTGGGTTTGTGGCTAGGTATTGGTCAAATCTGGTTCTGTCATGGAATATCTTGATTTGTCCGTCTATGGTGATTGAAAGTTTTGCTGGGCATAGTAGTCTGGGTTTAGCATCTGTGGTCTCTTCATGTCTGTATAATGCTTGACCAGGACCTTTTCACTTTCATTGTTTCCATTGAGAAGTCAGGTATAATTCTGATAGGTCTGCCACTATATGTTACTTAGCCTTTTTCCTTTGCAGTTCTTAATATTCTTTCTTTATTTTGTATGTTTAGTGTTTTGATTATTATATGGTAAGGGGACTTTTTTTGATCCAGTTTATTTGGTATTCTATAAGCTTCTTGTATCTTCATATGCATATCTTTCTTTAGGTTGGGAAAGTTTTCTTCTATAATTCTGTTGAATATCTTTTCTGTGCTTTTGAGTTGGTCTTCTTCATCTATTCCTATTATTCTTAGGTTTGGTCTTTTCATGGTGTTCCATATTTCCTGGATATTTTGTGTTAAGCTTTTGTTAGATTTAATGTTTTCCTTGACAATAGTCTATTTCCTCTATTGTATCTTCAGAGCTTGAGTTCTTTTCCATCTCTTGTATTCTGCTGCTTATGCTTGCATTTGTGGTTTCTGATCATTTTCTCATAATTTCCATTTCTGTAATTCCCTCACTTTGTGTTTTCTTTACTGTCTCTATTTTGATTTTCAAGTCTTGAATTGTTTCTTTTATCTGTTTGATTGCTTTTTTCTTGATTTTCTTTAAGGAATTTGTTGATTTTTTTCTATCAACAAATTTTTGTCTATCTTTTCCTCCATTTCTTTGAGGGAATTTTCATTTCCTCTTTAAGGGCCTCAAACATTCTCCTAAATTTATTTTTTAGGTCATTTTCTTCTCTTTCATCTATATTTGGTCATTCAAGTTTTGTTGTTGTAGGGCCACTAGTTTTTTTGGTGTTGTGTTACCCTTTGCGATGTTGAGTGTGCTCTTACCTTGACTACCCATCATTTCCTCTGATTGGTGTAATTGGGGCTGTGTCTCTGGTGATCAATCTTCCAGGTGCCAGTGGATCCAAGGCTCAGATAGTTGCTCCTTGTGGGGCAGTCAGGGCCTTGGTTCCAGTCACCGTGGAGGCCACTCAGTGTTCCTAAAGGTGGCTTTGCAATCCCTGGGGTCATTTGGGCCTGCTCCCATGTACGTGTTTGCTTGGGGCTGCTGCCACTGAGGTCATTCATCGCCTTGGGTCTGCTCCAGCAGAGTTTGCTGACTCAGGCCTGCTCTGATAGAGGTAGCTGATTCTGTAGAGGTCTCTAGCTCAGGACCTGCTCCCTCAGCAGTGGCTTCCTTGGACCTGCTCCAATGGAGGCTGTTGCCTCAGGCCTGCTCCAGCAGAGGTAATTGGCTCAAGACTTCTCCTGTGGAAGTTGCTGCCTCGGGCCTGCTCAGACCTTCTCTGGCAGAGGTTACTGGCTCAGGCATCCTGTATATGTTCCTGGCTTGGGCCCGGTCCTGCAGAGGTCTCTGGCTTGGCCCTGTTCACTCAGTGGTTGTTCCTTTGTACCTGCTCCTGTGGAAGTCGCTGCCTCGGGCCTACTATGGCAGAGGTGGTTGTTTCAGGCCTGCTCTGGAAGATGGGGCAAAATGTTTTTTAAATGCATTTAAGGCCTGGAGAAATGACTCAGTGATTAAGATAGTGGTTCTCAACCTGTGGGTCACAACCCTTTCATAGGGTCACCTAAGACCATCAGAAAACACAGATATTTACACTGAATTGTAACAGTAGCAAAATTACAATTATCAGATAGCAACAAAAATTATCTTGTGTGTGTAGTCACCACAACATGAGGAACTGTGTTAAAAGGCTGCAGCATTAGGGAAGTTAAGAACCACTAGGTTAACAGTGCCAGCTGCTCTTCCAGAGGACCCAGGTTCAGTTCCCAGCAATCACATGGCAGCTCACAACCACTCTAACCCCATTTCCAAGGGAACTGATGCCCTCTCCTGGTCCTCACAGGCACTGTGTGTGTGTGTGTAAACGGACATACGTGCTGACAAAATACCAGAACACATAAAATAAACTTTGAAAAAGAATAGCAGTTAATGGTGTAGAATAACACATAGGTATGGTCTTCTCCAACCCTTTCTCCTACATTCACTTCTGGATATTGACTGTTTCTGTAATATAGAATTACATGCTTGTGATTATATAAGTACTTTCACAGTACCCTGCACGTGCCTGCAAAGACGAAATATTTACTATCTAGGCTACTTCAGAAAATGTTTGCCAAGCCCATTCATTGGGCTTAAAAGGAGATGATTTTCAATAATCCAGGTGAGCCTGATGCAATCAGTTCGCAGGCTTTAAGGGCAAGGCTGGGGGTCCTTGATAAAGATGGAATTGTTATCTCTCACTTCTGCTTGCATTTTCAGCCTGTCCCACAGAATTAGATAGAAATTTCAGTTTCTGAAAGTCAGCGGGAGATATCAAGGGGATAATGTAAGTACTTTATGAGAGAAAGGCATCTTCCACAATCTGAACTACATATATTTATCTGTGCATATGTGTGTGTGTGTGTGTGTGTGTGTGTGTGTGTATTTTGTGGTGGCTGTTTGGATAAGGATGGTTCCCATAAGCTTGTATATTAGAATGCTTGGTCCCCAGTTGACGGAACTGTTTGTAGCCTGGTTGGAGGAAGTATGTCAGTAGGGATGGGCTTTAAGATTTCAAAAGCCCATTCTAGTCTCAGTTAGCTCTCCTGCTTCATGCTTGTGGATCAGATGTAAGTTGTGATCAGATGTGGATCTCAACTATTGCTCCAGTCCTATGTCTGCCTGGTTGTTTCCACACTCCCCACCAAGAGGGTCATGAACTCTACTACCTTTTTTTTTTAATTGCCTTGGTCATGATGTCTTATCACAGCAACAAAGCAGTTACTAATATATGAGTATTACACTCTATCTATCATCTATCTATCTATCTATCTATCTATCTATCTATCTATCTATCTATCTATCTATCTATCTCTCCTAGCTTTGGTCTTCTGGCAAAGGCCTGATCCCACTGCTAACTGTGAATGATGCTCCTGGGGAACGTGGTCCTCCGTGTCTAATAGCCCTTCCTAGGCTCAGTGGAGCCATTGTGACCATTCCCAAGGGACCCTCAAGATTTGGCCTGTTGACAAGGGACTGTGGGGAGTCATTAGCCACTCTTTTCTGTACTCCCTGGCAGCTGCATGCAATTTTGTCCCAGGTGTACATAGTCTCATAGGCTGAGAGTCGATAGAAGAGTAGGTAGTATGTGATGGTTTAACCTATGCAGCTATAGGAAGTGATCATCCATGCTGGGGTGAGACATTTTAGTGGTGCGGCTGTTTGGGGGGTCACCCACGCTCCTATAAAATAACCCCTCAGCCATGCTTTCATAAGCAAGCCCAACAAACTTTGGTTTGTCAATCTAGACTTGAGAGGAATCATTACGACCTCCACCTAAGCTGTGCTCCCAGGAAACTGAAAAGTCAATACATTAAAATGAAAGGAAATTGGTATTTTTTTAAATATGAAAAGACATTTCAAGAGTTTTATTTATTAATCTTGTGTTCAGTCTATAGAAAATAAGTTGAAATAACTTTACAATACTATAGGTATATTTGTGATACTGTTTTTTTTAGCTTCTATTACTCTTAGTTTAAAAGATTAGATAGTATTCAGTATCAAAATCAGTTTCTTGGAATATTAGATGACTGTTACCATCTCTTCCCATTTAGCTATCACAAAAATACCAATTTCCATCAGGGCCTTACCTATCTGATGGAAATTGGTATTTTTGTGATAGCTATCTGTCAGAGGCGATATTGCCTAGTCTTTCCAAATGTCTTTGGAGTACGACAGAAAAGGGGTTATGGGAAATGATAATGAAGAAAGAAAATTCAAGCAGATTTAGATCACTGTTACCGGATTCCTGAGAGAGATTTTCCTTTTCAGATAGAGTCTATTCCAGGAGCAAAATTCAGATTTTGTCGGGGAATGTCTGTCTGAGCCACCCTCCCTATGTCTTCCCCGGTTTGCTCTTGCTGGTGACAGGGGTGCTCTTGACCTTCCGGCACCGTGAGCTCGTGGTGTGCTGCTTAAGTACTGTCAGAGGGCAATTTCCTGAGCTTTCGTCAGATTCTCCCCTGAATCCATGGTGCAGAAAGGATGCTAACTAAAGTGACTTCTCCATCTCTAGTGTGTCACCCGCTGTGACACGGTCTTCTCCAGTCCTCACAAAAAAGCATGAGGGGTACCCACTCATGTCCCGTCCTCCAGATGAAAAGCCGAATCACGGAGAAATGAAGATCAGCCCACCGAGCGCATGCTTAGTCATTAATGGGGTTGAGCAGTCAGGAGAACCCCGCTCTTGTTGTCTGGGTTGGCTTTAAGCACCTGTCAGGCTTGCAGTCACTTACCTGGGGAAGAGACAAATTGAGGGTGGGCTCCAAGTTTTGTGGTCAACCTTCTAGACCTTAGCAAATTTGTGTGTCCCCGCTGGAGAAGAAGGGGGAGGAGGCAGTGAGAACCCAGAGGAGGGGAAGGCGGACCTTGAGAGAGAGAGTTTAAAAAGAGGAAGGAAGTGGGGCCCTGTAAGGAGCCTAGCCACCCCCAGACAGCTACTTCACTAGAGAACAGAAGGTTCTCAAGGCTCCGGTCTAGCCATGGCCCCTTGGCGCAAAACTGACAAGGAGCGGCACGGTGTGGGTAGGTGTGGGCACCGGGTCTGCAGTGCAGAGGAGGGCAGGTGGCTGGAGGGCCTCTCTCTGGTCGATGTGATGGCTCGCTCGTGCAGCATGGGTGAGGGCAGGGCATGCTGTGCAAACTTAGGTCTGGGACTCAGAGCTTTTCTCCGGCTGCTGCAGCCATTAGACTGAAGGAGAAAACGGGGACGCGGAGAAAGTGTATCCTTGCCCCCGCCAGCTCTCCGGCATCCTCCAAATGAGGTGTCGTCATTATTTTGATATGCAGCCCCGTGTGCCAGGCTTTACATTGCATAGAGCATGCTCCGTCTCTCTCCACCTGCCTATCTTGAAGCCATCACGGCTTCCTCCACCATCTCCAAAGCCACACCATCTGCTGGTTTGCTCTCCCCGTTTCTCTGAACCAGGTGACCCTGATCGGCTCCAATATCCCAGGCATCCGTTTTGGAGAGGAACTGAAGCCCGTGGGTCCTCCGCTAGCCCCGGGGAGCCTTTGAGAGAATGGTTCCTGTCAGATTATCTGAGATTCGCTGAGAAAAGAGCCTCATCAGCCATCTAAACTCCCAGAGGCCTCTGCTTCAAACTGGGCGCGGAAGTGGTGGCTGGGGGAAGGGAGGTGTCAGGTACTGTGACTCTAAGTGGCATCTGTGATGCAATCCTCGCAAACTCTAAGTGAGAATTTGAAAGTTATTTGGGGGATTTCCACACTGCTAGATTGCAGACACCAACCCAAGAGAGGCCTGAGGCAACTCAGAAGTGGGAATGAGAGATGCAGGTGTATGTGTGTGTGTGTGTGTGTGTGTGTGTGTGTGCGTGTGTGTGTGTGTGTGTGTGTGTGTGTTTTCCTGAGCTACTTTGTGGGTGCTCAGATCTATCCATCCAGCACTTTGACACTTTGAAGCACTTTAAGATGAAAGGTTTCTACCAGAGAACAGACAAATCATATCCGCAAGGGGTCTCAGGTTCTCCATCTCTAATGGGAAGTTTGAACTAGACTCAATAAGGGCCACTTTAAAACGCCAAAGCTTCTCCAACTCCGCCCTTCTCAGCAGGAGGTACCCTGCTAGCAATCTAAACGTGAACAGAGGAGAGGCAATAAAATGTGCAGGAGGTGTAGGTGGTTGAACCCTTGTGCCCCAGGGGATGAAAGCTGGCCCGGAGTAGTAGATCCAGAAAGGAAGGGCTCTCAGCATCTGCTGTGTGAAAAGGCAATGGTTCGGGGCAAGGCAAATGGAAGCCGCATCTAAATTAGATTCCTGTTTTCTCACTCTACCACCAGGTAGAAACACTTTCCTATTTCATAGCATCTCACTGTGAAGGACACTAGTGTATTATTAGTTCCACTTTACAGGTGAAGACCCCGAGTTCATGTAACTTGGTGATAATGAGGCTGACTGTTAAATTCCACTGCCTCCAGACCTTCTTAGGCTTTAAGTACTATAGGCGTAAGAATGAGTTAGGGCCTCACACTTAGGGGCTTCATTTTAATTTATTTGGCTCTTCACAGTGCTTGCTGCAGATATAGCTCTTTTCCAAGATAAAATAGACCAGGACTTTAGCTTTTAAGTTTTAAGGAGACACAGTTAAGTCCATAAGAGATCATGTGTGATCTCTGTCATGGCAGCCAGAGTGAGTATCTGAAGTAGGCCCCTTAGGCAAATTTGTATGGCATTTCACTTATGCTCCTAGGGAGGGGAAGAAAATCTCCTTTCTCTCCCTTTCTTGGCTAGTGCCCTGTAAATTACATAAAGGACAGATTAAGAAGAAAAAAAATGAGCAGAAGGTGATTAGCATCCACATCATATTAATGCAGGGAGCGCCCAGGAAAGAGCAGCTCAGGGTTGCTTTGAACTTGCCCTAACGTGGCAGGTCAACAAGGGGAAAGTAGAGTCTCAGAGAAGGGCCGGAATAAAAGGAATGAGTGTGGGCTTCCAATGGATAGGGGCTCACTCTGTGAAGCCCATCTTGGAGCTAACCTTCTATGGTTGCCATAGCCACCAAAGGCCACTGTGGGCAAGCATTTATGTCTGATGTGTTTTCAGAACTGCCTGGTTCTTATCAGATAAAGGATGGTCCTCCAAAGCTTCTCTTTGCAGCTCTCCAGTCTCACTTTCTTCCAGCTTAAAATAATCAAACTAAAGTGGCCTAGTTGGGGGTGGCATCTTTTGATTCCGTAAAGGTGAGATGTTTGTTCTTACCGCTTGTCTCCAGATTGGGGTTTTGAACCCCCTGAGGGGCGAGGAGTGATCTTCCCTGAGCCTCCTTTGCAGATGCTGGCGATGGCTGGCATTTGGGGTATTCCTTGGCTTGCCAGTCCATCGCCTCCACCTTCACCTGGTATTCCCCTTTGTCAGTATATCCCCATCTCTTCCGTTTAAAGGAGCACGCTGAGTCCTCTTAGGTTCGGGGAAGCCCTAATGACCTATTTTAACTTGATTATTTCTGGAAAGACCATTTAGTGACATGAATTCACATTCTAGGGTATGGGGAATTAGGACACTAAGGTCACTCTGTTTTAAAGGGCAGGGACAAGATTCAAATCATATCAGGCTCTGCGGAGCAGAGAAGGGATTCTATCTCATATCCCAGTGGGAAAGATATGGAAGGGTTCTTGTCTACTTCCTAGTTCAGGGGTGTGAAGACCCTTGTAGTCCAGAATTGATGTGGGATTCCTCTATGTGTGCTGTGAATGCCATTGGTTAATAAAGAAGCTGCTTTGGGCTTGTGATAGGGTAGAGCAGAGCAAGGTGGGGGAGGGGGGACTAAACTGAATGCTGGGAGAAAGAAGGTGGAGTGAGAGAGAAGCCATGGAGCCACCAGAGGAGAGAGATGCGAGCTGTCAGCCAAAACCTTGCCAGTAGGCCACGAGCCTCATGATAAACTATTAAATAATGGAAATGGGTTAATTCTAGATGTAAAAGCTAGCTAGCAATATGCTTAAGTGATTTGCCATAAGGTAATTTAAATAATATAGTTTCTATGGGGATATTTCGGGAGTCTGGGTGGCCAGGAAACGAACAAGCAGCCTCATTTGACATAGAACCTTGGTCAGGGCTGTTTTGTTTTCTTTTTCTTTTTTTGTCTGTACCATGGGTTGTTATAATGAAGGACAATATTCATCCCAATAGGTCATTTTAGATATGTGTGGCGTGCGAGCAAGTGAGACATTTTAAGGCTCAAGAAAATAACCTAGAAATTCAGGAAGTATGAGCAGTCAGGCCTCCCAAAGGTCATGAACTGGAGAAGTCCTAAAAACATATGCCTTCTCTCCTGACTTTCCAGCCTCTCTAAATACCTCATCTCTGTTCTCCAGGTTATCCTTGTCACCCCCTCTGATTCCATCACTCTCTCTTAACACCCCTGCCTGCAATCTGTATGAATTTGTGTTTCATGCAGCCACTGAATCTTCTGTGTCCCCAGAGGGAAGATCCAGAATGGTGGCCTGTTTCATCTTTTCAAAACGACAACCTGTAAAGCAGGCCATGGTTTTGAGAGGGAGCAAGGGTGTTGGTTTGTGGGGGGATTGGAGAGGAAAGGGAAAACAATGTAATTATAGTTTCTTTTAAAAATATTTTTAAAAAAACAAAAACAAATCTTATACTATCACAAGAAATGGTTGTTATCTTGAAGTCTACATTACAGAAACAAAACCCCTTTTATAAAATAAACCGAAACAGCAAAATAATGTAATTGCTTCTTAATAAATATTTAGATTTCGAGTTTTAAATCGGCCACCCAAGTCACTGTCAACCGAAGGACAGACTCGACTCCCCTCAGGGTGCTGTCCCTGCATGGTTCAATTTGTTATGACTCTAGTTAAGTCATATGACTAGATGCTACTATTCTAGTTACTATGTTACATATGGACTAGTTACATATGTTACTCTTCTAGCTAGAGGTACGTGGAGGGGAGAATGCTATCTGCATAGGAGGCAAGCATGTAACCTGCTTCACTAACAGCTAGAGCCAAATCGCCTTCAGAGGACCCAGTTCTACCACTCTCGTTGTCAAGGCAACAGGAAACTCTTATTTACCCACTTGCTCACTCACTCGTTCCTTCTTCACTTATTTCCGGTATATTTGTTTGATATTTCCCAGGTCCCAGGCATCGTGTTAGTCACCGAGGCTATTAGAATTAACCCTAAATGGTCCCTGCCCTTTAGGAACTTACAGTCTGGTAACAAAGACAAAGGAAGTTTGTGGGTCAATCAGCAAGCTTACAGTTAGAAATTGTGTTGTGCCCTGTTGAGATAAATGAATACTTGTCCATAGATGGATACATTGTGGAGAAGAGTTTTAGCATGGATCAGCTGAGCAGATCTCCAAACACTGGGAATAGAATTCTAGGAGATGCTTGGGGGCATCTTGGGAAAAGAGGTTAACCCTTATCTTGGAACTGGTCTCCAAATATTCATCTGATGCAAGAGAAACACACAGATTGAAAATGCAGTTCTTTTCCAATGCTCTGGTGGCTGCCTCCTCCTTTGCAAAATTCCAGACACTCGAGGTCATTTAGACACACCCTTTGGGTTGGCTGATTTGGTCCATGTAAGGAGATTGCCCTACTACTTGGATATACAGGAGCCTCATGAGTCAATATCCAGCTTGGCTCCAACCACCGAGTCTAGGTTTGAAGGAGCATTGGAGAAGGGTGCATTTTCCAAACTCAGCCTTCTTTTGAGTTCAACATCCTTATGGTTTTGCTGTATTTTGAGACAGGAAGTGTAGTGCCGCAATGTCCTACTCATTTCTGGATGTCTGGGTTTGCTGCTGCTTTTAAAGCTTGCAGTCCTTTAATCATCAATCACACATGGGCACCGTGGTCTGCATTTTGCAGCACATACTGAGCAAATGGGGGATGACGTTGTTTTTGTTGCCACCCAACTCCAGCAGGATCTGTGCAGAGATGCCCCAAATGTTCCCTCTAATAGGGACTTGCTCCTGTCCCCCTTCTTGTCATTGGTATGAATTGAGCAGCAGTCAGGCTGAGTCAGTGAGCTGCTGAAGACATATTGTATTTTGCTCTCAGAGAACATCCTTTGTCTCCCTGCCCCAGCAAGGATGCTGCAGGCTCCTGCACTGGCTTCAGTGACAGAAACGAGGCCTGGAGGAGTGGGATGCAACTGTCACAAGGATGGATACTGTTGTAGATTTCTCTCCAGCAACTGATGAGAGAATTCAGAGTTCTGATAACACATGGTCCTTAGGCCAAGGGCTACTATGGCAGAAAGAGGGTGACACGTGGTGGGGCAGACCCTGAGACACCCTGACAGGCAGGATCAGTGACTGCAGGGTGACAACACCCGTTCCAGCTGAGTGCTGAGGTTTTTCCTGGTGTCTGTTACTTTCCTGTTGCTCTGAAGAGACACTGTGACCAAGGTGACTTACAAAATAACGAATTCAATTTGGGGCTCATGGTTCCAGAGGGTTAGACTTCGTGAATGTGGCAGCAGGCATGCTGTCGTGGCGCTGGAGCAGGAGCTAAGAGCTTACACAGAGAGAAAGCTTTCTGAGATTGGTGTGTGCTTTTGAAATCTCAAAGTCCACCCCCAGTGATATGTCCCTTCCAACAGGGCCTTACTTCCTAAACCTTCCCAAATAGTTCTACCAGCTGGGTACCAAGCATTCAAACATATGAGCCCCTGGGGTCCGTTTTCATTCAAACCAGCACACCCAGCAAGTGAGATTTGTGTGTGTGTGTGTGTGTGTGTGTGTGTGTGTGTGTGTGCTGACTTCACTGGCTGCAGCGGTAAGGGAACTTCCTAAGGGAAGAATATTCTGGTTGGAAAGCAAATGCAATGCAAATAATGTCTCAAGGAGGAAGTCGCTTTGATGTGTAGGAGGCCAGGGTGACCGGATCAGAGGTGGAAGTGTAAGGACGGATTCTGTGGGAGGTGGTCGTAGGGAGTGATGACTTGTGGGTATCACGGGGATTTTATAGCTGATGGACAGGTCGGGTGAGGTATTTTGGGGGTTGGAGCAGAAGAGAAAAATGCCACATCTTACACTTGGGCTGACGGTGTCATGGAATGTGACAAGAAGGGAGTTAAGTGTCATAGC
Source organism: Microtus pennsylvanicus (assembly GCF_037038515.1). Classification (NCBI taxonomy): domain Eukaryota; kingdom Metazoa; phylum Chordata; class Mammalia; order Rodentia; family Cricetidae; genus Microtus; species Microtus pennsylvanicus. The sequence continues at coordinate 85,328,672 of NC_134589.1, forward strand.
AGAGAGGTTGCTGAAACAGCTGCTGCAGGGACCTAGATGTGAGGTGGCAGTGGCTATAGGTGTGTTGACATGGGCCTCACTGCTGGACATATGTAGTGTAGGTGGAGCAAGGGGGTTTTCCTCATGGGTTAGACACGGGTACGAGAGACAAAGAGAAGTCCAGGATGGTCCTAAGGCTTCCAGCATAGACAACTGGAAGTGCCACAACAGCGTGTGGGGTTTCTCTACTCATTCTGGATCTACGTTGTCACCAGCCTCCTTATAGATGGCAACTTGCCTCACGCGTTCACAGCCTGGTGGGTATAGAAGGGCATGTGTGACTGTGTCCGAACCTCACCGGTACCCAGGAGGAGGAGGATGTGTTTTACCTTCACAGGTGAGGAAAATGAGGTGGAGAAAGGTTGCCAGCTCATTTTAGATTCTTTTGAAATCACACCTGCGCTGTGGTCCACTTTCTTTCGCCGTCACAGAACACCACAGACTGGGTAATTATTTAAGAATAGATGTTGATTTAGCTTGTGTATTGGAGGCTGGGAAGTTTGATAACTTACATGGTCAGCTTCTCAGTATCTACTGAGGGTTCTTGCTGCTATTAACATGGTGGAGGGTGAGCATCTGGACTAACTCAATTCTTCCTTCTTTTGTGTAACTCAGGCCTTCTTTGGCTTTACCCTTACCATGTCATCTAATCCTAAAACAAGAATTTGGGGTTTACAGTGCCAACCCATGGGCATTTGGGGGCCACATTGTCTATGAATTAGGGAAATATACATTGCCTTTCCAGTAGATCCACTCAGAGGGCAGCCGCTCCTTTGGGGATTCATTCTGAGTCCATCCAGCCCAAGAGTAATAGGAAAATGGGAGGGCAAGAATCTAATTATTTAACCGTGGTTTTCCTTGAGAACCCAGCAGAAGCTGCTGGTCCCTCTTTCCAGAGAGCATGTAGGTGTGTAGTCTGTTATAATTCATCCACTCCCATTACTGGAAGCTAGTTAAGGCTCCCGAGAAAGCATAGTCAGTACCCACTCTATAAAGTGCCCCAGTGGATACAGTCAAGGCTCTATTCAGATCAGTTCAGTTCTATGAGTCCCTGTTGGGAATGAATAGTGGATACAGCATTCCCTGCCGTTGGGGACGACAGTTCAGTAGCAGATCTCTGCACGAGGCAGCAAATAGTGTCCCAGTCACTCTCAATCTCCCGTTTCTCAGGTTGGGGCAGGTGGACCCCTTGCTTTGCATTACCGTGACTCCTGTTACGGCGCCCATCACATCCCGTTGCAGTCTTTCATTGAGTTGTTTGGGACCTTTCATAGAATATGAGTCCAACAAGGCAAGACTGACCCTCTCTCTGGTGTAGCTGTGTAAGACGCTTCTTTAGGTGTCGATTGGATGGATGTGTGGGAGGATGAGTAGATGGATGGGTATATAGATGGACAGATAAGTGGATGGATGGGTAAATGAATGCATAGATGAGGTTGGGACCAGGGAGGTAGAATTCGAAGTTTTCCCATTTCTGGGTCTTATAATGTTCAGGTGGATGGTTACCCATCTTCCCTCCATCTTTTCACCCCATCCCTTTCCTTGCAAGAGGCTATGTCCTTCTAGAGCACTGCAGCTCTTGAACTCCTTTTTGATGCTGAGCCCTTGCGATTGGCCACTGGACCAAGCCCGCTTGTTTACACCCTGGAGTTCCATCAAGATGGCCCTGCAGTGTCGCTACACATCAAGCTGTCTTCCCCACCTCCCTGTCCTCCATACCCCTCCTCCCACTCTTCTTCTGCCCTTTGCCCATGCTCTGTTCCTCCCCATAGCTCTAGTCTCACTTCCCTCATAGAGCCCTTTGCCCTCTGAGAGCCCACAGCTGCTGTGCCTGGAAGCTTGGCACTACAGCGTTCAGGCAGCTCCTTGTTTCTTGCCTGTGTAATCTCTACTAGATTTCAGAGAGTCTGGGAGAACCAGAGCTATTTACTTCTCTGACCTGCAGGATTTCCCAAATTGCCGGAGACTTTGGATTTCTGCAGAGAGGGCCGATGTGGTTGATTTTGTTACAATCCCTCTTTCTAATACTATAGTTATACGTGAGAGTAAGATCAGGTGTGTGCGTGCGTATCCATGCCTGTGCCATGGAAAGTCCACATCATATGCCAAGCAGGATTTACCCTTCCTTGCTCCAGTTGACACTGTGAGTCACACAGCGGTCTCTTCCATTATACAGCCGTGGATCAGTCTGTCTTCTGTTGCTGTAATAAAATACCCAAGGCAGAATACTTACAAACAAGAGAGGTTTGTTTAGGTCACAGTTTTAATAGCTGAAAACCCGAGACTGCTCATGGGCTTTGTCTATGCAGCAGCAGATGAAGACTTCAGGGCCCCCTGAGCCTCAGTGGTCAGAGTGGAAACAAGCAGCGAGAAGCCAGGCACTGGGAAGGGACCAGGTGGTTCTTTTCTTTTTAAATTTTATTTAACTTTATTTGATGTACATTGGTGTGAAGGTTCCAGATCCCCTGGAACTGTAGTTACAGATGGCTGTGAGCCACCATGTGGGTGCTGGTAATTGAACCCGGATCCTCAGGAAGAGCAGACAATACTCTTAACCACTGAGCCATCTCGCCATCCCCACGGGTGGTTTTTTAATAACAACTCTCTCTGGGGAGCAAATAAGTCCCACTTATTTTCAGTGCCTCAATGACCTAACCTTCTTCCACCAGGCTCTGCCTCTTCAAGGTTCTACTATTTCCTAGTGTTGTGTCACTGAGACCCCACCTCCTGGATGTGAGCATCTTGGTACACACTCAGTCTCTGTGTAAACCATAGAGGATGGCTAAGCAGTGTCTCTGGACTCTACCTATTAGAAAGTACGTTTATCCTTCTACATGGTCCTGAATTAGGGCAAAGATAAATACCCTTTACCACCTGAGGGAAAAACAGCCCCCAGCAGACCCAACCTGATTTCTATTGGCTGGGTGGGATCACCAAAGACTACACAATGATGTGCAGCCCCAAGGGCTGTTGTCACGATCCAGGGAGGGCCCTGGAACTCCTGGAGTAAGGTGACAGGCCCATCTTTGTAAGAGGTGGGGTATGCAGAGGTGGAGACCAAATCTCTGAGGCCAGCCTGCTTGCGTAGAAATCCTGGGTTGGCTCCATCTTCACTGAGTCACATTGTGCTTAATCTTGCATTGCCTCAGTTTCCTGGTCTGTAAATTAGAGATAACAATTATGCCCACCAACAGTAGCATAGCAAAGATTTAGTGAAAGTGAGCTGCCCTGGTGTTTCTTTGAGGTCTCCTGGCTGGTGAAGGAACTTCTCCCCCCCCCCCCTTTCTCGTTCGGATGATCTGTCTTGTCCCTCCACCACCTCTCCTTTCTCTTCCCTCCTGCCTCTTCCTCCTCTTCTTCCCGTCTTCCCCATCTGTCAGCCAGGCTGGGGACCATCTCAAGTCATTTGCTGCCTTGCTTCTGGGGTTGGAGCTCTGCTGCTCCCTGCAGCTGCCTTCTCTGGTGCCACATCAGGGCGTAGCTCTGGTGTTGTGCCTGCCCACAGCTTCCAGGACATGGCTCAGGTGTGGCACTGAATGCATTGCACTGGACCCTGGAGATATGCTCATCAGTTCTGTTCCATCAGAGAAGCCCAGATCCGCCTCTAGAAGTGAGCTCCAGCCTATTGCATTCTCTCTCTTTCCCTTACTGGGGTTGTTCCTCTTGTCTAAACTCTATTAACACTTGGTGTTGGCTACAGATTTTGCTTTCAACCCCGTCAGCAAATGTCAGGGCCCCAAATGAGGTACAGACCAATCCTGAGGGGTCACAGGGCACTTCATAGCAGCAATCCTGGGTTAACATCTTCTGAAACAATCTCAAGACCTTCAAGGGAAGACTTCTCTGTCCTTTATCTTCATCCACATCCCCTCCTTCAACAGGGATTCATGCAGAGCCCAGTAAATATTAATGCACGTGTACTGTGTCGTTCTTGGCTTGGGAATTCAGCATCCCTGAGCTGGGGGAAGATAGGATATGGACAAGTCTCGTGTGTATGAAATGAGACATGATGTCAAGAATGGGCTGGTCAGAGAAGGAAGGACTTTGGATTCTTCTGAGTTCAAACCTACCTGCCATGGCAGCAGCTCTCAAGTTATGGGGCGTGATCCCCTTGGGGGTCACATATCAGATGTCCTGCATATCAGATGTTTACATTTATGATTTATAACAGAGGCAAAATTACAAGAAGCAGCAATAAAATAATTTTACAGTCACCACAACATGAGGAGGTGTGTTCAAGGGTAGCAGCGTTAGGAAGGTTGCGAAGCAGTTTTCTACAGCTTTCTAGTGGTGTGACTGCAGGCAAGTCCTGTCCTTCCCTACTATCCCTTCTCCCTTCCATCTCTTCTCCCCTCCCATTGGGCTGAAGCCTTACACACCACTTGCTAAGCTGGTGCTCTGCCATTGAATCACAACCCAGTCTGCTTCTTGAGCCTCTTAGTTTCTTGTGTTAGATGGATGACAATACTTTGGATGATCAAGCAAACTGATGAAAAGGAAAAGCGTTTGCTTGTCTTCTCTCTCACTGCAGCCTCCACTCTCAGAACAGCAGTTAGCATCCAGAAGACGCTCCTGCGATTGTCCCTTAAGGAAATCTCAGTGTCTTTGCCTGGCCTATAACAAGTACTCAGTAAATGTCAATCAACCATTTTCTTGGCAAACTATAAGCTGTGGTTAGAATTTAGACATCTGGATTGTCTGTCTGTCTAGCTCTCTTTCTGGTAGGTACCCTTCTTCCTGTGCCTCAGTTTCCTCACCTATAAACAAGAGGAAATATACTGCTTTCCTAAGATACATTACATAGAGACAGGACACTTGTTGTATTGTGAGTCATAGGGCTATCAGAATGACATTCAATTTTACCTCATTTCTCTAGATTTATTTTTAAATTGTGTACATGAGTGTTTCGTCTGCATGTCTGTTCACCACCTGCATTTCTGGTGGGAGGAGGCCAGAAGAGGGTATCAGATCCTGTGGAATTGGAGATGCAGATGAATGTGAGCCACTGTGAGGGTGCTGAGAATTCAACCTAGGACCTTGGGAACAGCAATCAATGCTCTTCACCACTGAGCCATCTCTTCTGCACCCATATTTGAATTCTTTATGCGCAGAATGCTATTATATCTTCAGGAAGAACTGGTGCGGAACCAGAGGATTCTGTTCCCTAGGCTGACAGGTATCCCATCAAAGCCTCACTTTCACGGTTCTGAGGATTAGCAGTCTGTAGTTTCCATGTGAGTCCCCGTTAAAGTTGGTGGCCTCAGGTGACTCCAGTCCTTGGGAACACCCCTTTGACCCTTGGCTGTGAGAACAACATCTGCATGGGCTCCCACTGACTTTTTGTTGCTGGGGTTCCTGGATGCAACACTTGATGTAGGAGAAACTCAAGTCTTCCGTGCGGAGTCAGACACCCATGATGGGGGACAGGACCACCTGTGATAAGAACGCTAGACTGGGACCTGTAAGTTGGCTGGGGACCAAGGCTATGGGTAAATTCCCCCAGTTGTCTAGATCAGTGGCCATATCAGTGATTCTTCTTCTGAAGTGTCCCTTTCCAGTCTCATGTTTGTATGTTCGTTCATTGTGTGAGTATGTGATTGTATGTGGGAGCCAGAGGACATCATACGGGAGTTACTTTGACTGTGTGAGTCTTGAGGACAGAGCTCAGATTGTCAAGCTTGGCATTAGGGGTCTCTACCCACCAAGCCACCCCACCAGCTCCCGTTCTAGATGATTTTCTGCCTCTTCCATTGCACACTTAACACAGTAACTGTGCCTCTTTGAGTAGGGACAAGTAGACAGACCTTCCCTCAGCCTGGTCAGAGACAACAGAGATAAGCAATCGCACTCAGCAAAGGGTGGTGTTCTGCCCTGAGGTTTCCTGTTAGTCATTTAGAAAATTGAACAGAAGTGGGTACTGGTAAGCAGAGTCACTTCCTTTGTCTGTTTTCCCCTACCAGACGAAGCTTTGAGAATAGAGGTCCTCAGGCTAAGGGAGAATGGGCTTACGTGTGTAAACTTTCATATTTACAGCCAGCAAGTCCTTGGGGCAGATAAATATGTCTCATTAGAGACCCAGTTTGGAAATGTCGCCGAGTCATCTGAAGCGGAGAGCTTTGAACTCTCTGGGCTGAAGTGAGCAGAGAGTGTGAGGGAAAGGACTCTGGATGAAGGCTGCAGGACGCTGAGCAAAGCTCAGTATGCCCCGCCCTCCAAGTGTCTGTACACCACCGACCTGATTTGCTGCCTAGGCAAACCCCCATCTGGGTGGTTTCCTTCAGTGGAAACCGCAGTCACAGTCAATCCTGCAGCCCTGTCAGCGCCAAGGCCTGCCTCTGGGTTGGAGGAGCAGGGAGTCAGTGCAGAGCCTGTTTAGCAAGGACACTAGCACACTGGCGTGTGCCCAAGTGCCAGCAGTCAGTGCTAGGAGAGGACTGTAAGCCGGGCCACAAGGGGAGGGTACGGAGTAAAGCAACAACTTAGTTATGCAGAAGAGAAGCCTCTGGGTCCCGGGGCTCTCTCCAGACTAGCTTTTAGAGAAAGGATTAACTTCATTTAATGATGTTGACCCTCTGTGCCACTGACTGCCAACTGCTAGAAAGTGGAGTTAAAGGTGAAGCTTGGGAGGAGTTAGCGGTGCTCTGAATAGCTGGCTTTTGGGAGATCTTGTAACACTGCTTGGAAGAAACGTGACACACGTTGATGGAGCTCTTAACTATGGCTGGGTGTGCAGTGAGGCCTTTTGTGGCTAATGGTGGGTGGGCCTTTCAGGAATCTTTTGACAGAAAATAAAATCAACATCATTGAGAACGAGGGTGAACACAGGGGATCTTGGCTAACCGGGACTGCAAAGGAGGAAGCAGGTGCTAGAAGGTACCTGTTTTAGATTGCAGGTGGTGTGCGGTTACATCATTTGCTCGTCCGGAGTGGTAATTGACTGTCTTGGAAGGAAAGGGACCAGGCGGTGTCTAGATCTCTCCGTTATTTAGAGGAATCAGGAAGTCTCAGAATGGCTAGTAAGAGCTAGAGAATCCCAGCTGGCTTGCTCAGGTAGCCTGGGTCCAAGGATCAGCTGCAGCCGGCCTCAGACTAGAGCGGACATCTGGATTAGTGTCATTCGGGGGAGGAGGGAACCAGAACTGCTGAGGTTCAGAAAGGCTGTCTGGGTTACAGAAGGACAAAGCGTGAGGCAGATGCACACTCAAGCAGGCAGACCCCAGTCAGGGTTGGTACCAGTTTCGCTGCTCTCTTGACCTCGTTCAGTACACACACTGAGAAGGCCTGCTGCGGCCAGAGCCAGAAAAGGACAGAACTGACCACTCAAGCTGGGGGCTGGGACCCCGCCTCATCCTTTCTAAGCTTCTTCACCTCTTGGGCCTCTTCATCGCCATCTCTGAGAATACTCCCATAGGGAGGTTAGGTGGTAGGGCACACCTTGCCCTGGTCGCCATTCAGTATCCTAGTGATCTTGTCATAGAGATACCGTTAGTGTACTCCTTGTAAGAAAATGAGACCCAGGGAGGTCACAAATGGCAGAGCTGGCAACTTTCTGAGTCACTCGGTTCTCTTTGCTGTGATTGGGAGGAGGTGCATATGTTATAGAGATGGGAGGGTGAAGAAGGAGAGAAGAGAGAAAGGAGTTAAGTTGGGAGCGGGTGTCTGGGATGCAGAATAATCCGAACAAAGCGGAACGTGCATAGGGTCAGGCAAGGCGCAATGTGCTCCCAACTCCGGCACTGTGAGACTATGTGTAATAGATGTAACTATCACATCTCTGCTCTTCATTCCAAGTATGGACATGATTCTTTCCCTACTTGGAAGCAGTGCCATGAGGATTCAAGAGTAAATGTGTAGGAGGAGAGAGCGGAGCTTCGAACAGTGTCTGGTACAAGGGAAATGTCTGTCGAACACCGGTTCTTGTCAGGGGCAATTTGAGTGCACACTGCCTTCCAGGTAAGCAAGGCCTGGTTTTGTACAGTCTCTCTCTAGGATCCCTAAACCCGTGTAAAGTGTAATTTATTTGCTTGGTTCTCCACATGCCTTTCCGGGTAGTCAGAGCTGGCACAATGATGCCAGGTAGCTAGAGCTCACACAATGATGCCTACTTTAGGACAGAGAGAGGAAGTCTGGCCTGCAGCTGGGAGGTGCCTATGGAAGCCAGGCTGCCTGATTCCCCTGCTAGGTTACTGATGACCGGGCGTCTCTGAAGGCATGCTCCACACATGGCCCCCACCTCTCCAGTCCCTGGCTCCCCGAGGCTCAACATTCTTCTCTGCCCTCCTGCTCACCAATACACACTTGTCCCTCCCAGCCATACCTCAGCACACTCAGGTGCTTGGTGCGCAGTTGTGTCTTGGTAATTTTGACCGAACACACAGATCCTCAGCTTGCCTCTTTGAATCTTTCTAATTTGCCCAGTTGTGTGGTGCTGACCGCAGCTGTATCTCCAGCCTAGCTGTAGAAGATTTTCATTTCTCCAAAATGAGTCTACTATCCACTGAGCAGTCACCCCTCGTTCTGCTCCAGTGACCACTTAGCTGCTCGCCAGCTCTGTTTTTCTGTTTCTGATCTTCCATATAAATGGAATGGAGTAATGTGTGGCTTTGGGGGTCTGGCTTCTTTTACTTCGCATGATACTCTTCTAGAACCATCTGTACTATAGCATGTACTTGAGTTTATACTTTTATCTTGTCGAATATTATTCCATTGTGTGCATAGACCGCATTTTGTTTATATGGCTACTGAGAGATATCTGGGTTGTTTTGATCTTTTAGCTTAATCTAATAGCATCCAATGAAAATTCATGTGAAGGTTTTTGGTTTGAACTCTTGTTGACAATTTTTGGGTGTGAGCTGGAAATGGAATTGCTGGGTCTCATATTAATTCTCCTTGCCTCTGAAGATCAGACACACTGTCCCCTAATTGCTACACGTGCCTTGTTCCCATGCTAAGTTTTGGAGATTTCAATTTTTCTGCATCCTTTTCAAACACTAAAAGAACAATCATGGTCACACCTATGGGTGTGAGATGACATCCTGTGGTTCTGATTCGCAGTTCCCTAATGGCTTCAATGTCGAAGATCTTTTCATGTCCTCTTCGGTATTTGTGGGTCGCTAGGGAAATGGGTTTTTAATTCCTTTGTTCATTTGAAAATTGGTCTGTGTTGTCTCTTTGTTGCTACAATGTAAGAGTTCTTTATAAAGGTCGGGACAGTCTAGACTTTTTACTAAGATCTGATTTGCTGCTGTGAGTCTCTCTAATGGCCTCTGCCCATTGCAAAAAGCAGCTTCTGGGAAGCCTGTGAGCAGCACTATTTTATGATATTTTAGAGATATCTAAACATACTTTGATGGTGTGTCTACTTAGTAGCAGTAGTAGGTTCCCTCTAGGGTCTGTAACCTCCCCACCAATGAGTTCCTTTGTTTGTTTGTTATGAGATCTGATTTGCAATTTGATTAGAGCATTTCTCCTCTCCCTTTCTTAAAACCCTCCCGAACACTCCTCCCCACTCTTCTTCAAATCTATGGCCTCCCTTTTCATTGTTATTGCATGTATATATATGTTTATATATGTGCATATATTCCCATATATAACCCATTGAGTTCATATTGTGTTATTTGTATATTCTTAGGGCTGACCAATTGGTGTGCTCTTCCCAGGGGAGGGCCATCTCTCCTACTCCTGACTTTCCTCAGTTGTACGTAATTTTTTTGGGGGGGGGGAATTGGGTTGAGGCCTTGTAGACTTTTCCTTTTCCACTCTGGCATGTTTGTCATAAAATATTGATAAGTTCTGCAAATGCCTTTTCTTCATTAATTAACATGATCATCTAAGTTTTTCTTTATGCTATTGATACAAATATTTTCCTTTTATTGTTTTGGATATTGAACTATTCTTGCATTTCCAGGGAAATTCCTACTTGTCCATGGTATCTTTTTAATATGTTGTTAGATTCCATTTGCTAATCTCTTATGGATACATGCGTCTATATCTACAAGGGATACTTGTCTCTACTTGCAAATTCCTCCTATAATACTTTGTGAAGTATTTCCTCCTTCCTTTTGTGGAAGAGTCTGACAATAGGTATTAGTTATTCCTAAATATTTTATAGACTTTATATTAAAGTGATCTGACATTGTATTTTCTTCATTAGAATGTGTGTGCATGTGTGAATGTGTGTGCACACATGTATGTGTGTGTATTCTATGTACATGTTCATGTGGGTTTTTACACACATGTGTTTGTGTGTGTATAATGGCCAAAGGTCAATGCCAGAAGTCTTCTTCAGTTGCTCGTTACCTTACCTTTTTGGAGACAGGTTCTCTCTGAACCTGGAGCTCACTGACTGAGCTAGTGGCTGGCCAATGAACTCATTGATCTGTCTGTCTCTGCTTCCCCCAGGGCTGGGCTTGCAGATGCATGCTTCCACTCTCGCGCTTTTGTGTGGATGCTAGACACCCAAACTCAGGTCCTCCTCCTTGCTCTTTGGCACTTTACCAATGTTGCTATCTCCATGGGCCTTTGGGGAGGTTTCTGATGACTGAATTTTGATTTTTCATGAGTCAGTGCTGGTAGTTTGAAAAGGGATACGTCCATTTCATCTGGGTTATCTCATCTTTTGGTGTAAGAGTGTTGAAAGCTTTCTCTTGTAAAGCTTCATTGTCGACTGAGCTTGCTGTAAGGGGTGGTGGGCGCTAGAGAACCATTGGCTTATAATTCCTTTCCTTTCTGAAATGTTGCCAAAATGTCCATCCTCACTTTCGCTCTGACTTTGGTAGCCTGAGGCCTCTGCTTCTTCTTAGTCTACCTACGTGTTTGTCACTTCAAAAGGGGCACATTCTGCTTTTGTTGCCTTCTTACTGCATCCTATTCTCTAGCCGACTTCTCATTGCCTAATTTGTATTATTTTCTTTTACCTTTGGGTTTAGTTTGTTTTTCCTTTTGTTAGTTGTTAAGTAGAAATAAAGATAATTAATTTGAAGTCGATGTTGTGCTTCAAGGCAGACATTTACAGCTACGAAATTTTCTAATCATGCTTTTTGCAGTATTCATGGGTTTTGGTAGGTTGTGTTTTCCTTTTAATTGGTCTGAAAAGATTTCCTGTTAGCCTGTGCTTTTTGCACTTGTTTGTGATTTTCCAGTTTTGATTCTGATAGGGATTTCTAGCTTTATTTCTCTGTGGGTGCTTTCTGACCACTATTTCTTCAATTTGTTTTATTCTGCCTGCTTTTCTCTCTCCTCTCCCTCTGGAGCTCCCATTAAGGGAATGCCAGTCATTTGGCCGTAACACATAGATCTCTGATGGGTTCGCTTTTGTTTACCATTTTCTCTTGGTGCATCTGGGTCTGGTTTGATCTTAGCTGCCTTGTCTTCAAGATCACCGATTTTCTCTCTGACCCTGTTGACTCTGCTATTGAAGTTCGTTGATGATTTTTTTCATATTTGTTATTATTGTCTCTGTCCAGAGTTTCTGTTTGATTCCTTTGTATAATTTTTTTGAGATAAGTTCTCACTATGAAACCACACTGGCCTCCCTCAAACCTGTAATCCTCCTGCTTCACCCTCTAGTGCTGAGATTGTAGCTGCAAGCCACCATACCCAGCTCCATTTTTCTAGTTTCTATGCCACCAGTGATAGTCTTTAATTCAGAGTCACTGTTCTTGTTTCCTTTGCTTTGTGTCATATTGTTTTTCAGTTCTTTAAATATATATGAGAGTTGATTTATCCCTTCATCTCCCAAGTCCAATATTTGTTCTTTTACTTGCCCAATTTTCTTTAAATTTATTCTTTCCCATTATCTGGCTACACAGTCTTCCTTCTTAATATATCTCATAATTTTGAATTGAAAACTATATATTATTTTGAAATTTGAATATTAATTATGATGTAATACCCATGAAAGACATGCTTTCCTTGCCCAGAGCCTGCTGTCGTTGCTTAAGCTGGGTGGCAGTGTTTAGATGGTTTTTGACCATGCAATGTGCTGTGTGCAGACTGGAGACTATAGATGCCTGGAGTCAAAAGAAAGGTGGAAAAGGTGGCATGCCTTCAGCATTTACTCAGGCCGCTGCTCTCTGCTCAACCTGACTTCCTGCCCGCATGGCTGTTGAGACTCAGTCAGGTTTCCTCCCATTTCTCTTCGCCTGTGCACAACGTTCATGTTCAGCCTGTCTTTCCAAGCCATTATTCTTGGAAGAATTTCAACCCTAATCCTAAATACCCAGAGTTTGGGGAGGACATCTTTGTTGTTCTTCTTAATGTGTTTGCCCTGGCAGGCGAAGGGAATCGACTCGTCTTTAGTGTTTTGGAGATTGGTCACTGAAAGTTGCTTCTGTAAGTGAGCGTTCAGAGCCATAGATGTAATAGTTGTGCGAGTGCAGGGAACACCACACACATACATGCACACACACACAGACATGCACACACACGCACATGCACACGCATACACACACACATGCATGCATACACGTGCATGCATGTGTGCGCACACACACAGAGCTCAAAACTTTTTGAGACAAGGTAGTTCATGCTCCAGAAACCTATATCAGTGACTCAGGCAGCCATCATCAAGACTACCACTGCCATGGGGAAAGGAGTCCATGACAGTGATACTGCATAGCCCATCCTTCCCTGCAAAGGCACGGGTGATCTCATGTTCCAAATGACAAGAGTCTCTGACAACTCCTGCTCCCAGAAACTAACAGTTTGGATGAGAATGCAGGTTCCCTTGTTGTCCACCCTGCCCCCGTACCTCCCACTACTTGCTGGGGACTAAACCCAGGACCTTGCACTTGCTAAGGGAACACTCTACTGCTGAGTTAAATCTCCAGTCCATGGATGGGAATGGATTCCTGAATATTAAGCACTCCTCCATGAACCCGACATCCATTAGGGAAGAGTGTGACTGTGGCCTACAGAAGCCTGAAGGGTTTGTTCTGGTGAGCTCTAGGTTGCCTGAGCTTGGTAGGAATCAGGTAAGACGTTTTGTTTCGATGAAATGCCTGACCTGACGGAACAACTTCAGAGGAGGGGCGTTGTTTTGGCTCATCGTTTCAAATGAATTTCTGGCCACCATGGGTGGAAAGCAACCAGAAGGGCCCAGTCTGTGGGGGTTGGAAGCTTCTGGCAGTGACTTGTCATATCTGAATGGATCAGGAAGCAAAGGCTGGAATTAGGGAAAGTTATAATCAAAGGCTTACCCCGAGTCACCCGTTTCCACCAGCCAATCCAATAACCTAAAGGCTCACAGCCTTAAACAGCGTCACAGTCTGGTCACAGAGCTTTCAAACAGCAAGCCCATCCCATCCTACATACTGGACAAAGACGATCATGTGGCAACACAGTAGTGGAGAGCATTGCATGTTGGGATTCCGTTGCTGACGTGGAGTAGATGGGCAACAGGAGGCGGCCAAACTTAGAGGGCAAGAGAAGAGTATGGAAGCTGGATTAGAGCTTCCTGGCATTTCTTGTCTTGGTGACTGGGACCAGAATGTCTTCATTTCTGTTTCTGGGCTCACAGCTCCTGTCTCACAATGGGTCCCTGTGAGGAGGGAAGAAGAGAGTATACAACCTCATGCCTGGCGCACAGCAAGAGGCCAGATGTGTAGAGGGTATAAGCAGCCTCCTGGTCACCAAGGCTACAGTGCAGGACCAGAATGGGAAGAGGTTTTTAAGTAAGTCTGGATTGATGCCTGAAATAGGCAGTTGGCCTTTGCATTGACTTTCTATAGCCCACGTGGGTTTCATAAGTGTGAGACGGACTCAAGGCCAAAGCAGCAAGGTGGAGCCAGGAGTGAAGATAGCTAGAGGTCTCACCAACTGTCTCTGTCTTCCATTTAACAGCCATCTACAACTTCCAAGGCAGTGGAGCCCAGCATCTCACTCTACAGATCGGCGATGTGGTGCGGATACAGGAGACCTGTGGAGGTGAGTTGTTCTTGCCTCAGTGGCCCTCAGATGTTGGCGCCTTCACTGTAGGAACCCAGGCACTTGCAGTACTCTCTCTAAGCGTGCACTTGCATGGCATGTTTAAGTACATATTGCTCATTTAGTTCAGTCAGCTTTTTGGGCCCATGGTTTCTGCATCCACGGGTTGAACCAACAAGCGACAGACAATATTGCATCTGCAATATGTATATTCAGTTCCTGTCGTTACATAAACAATGCAACGCTATGATTATTTATATGCCATTGCCACACACTAGATATTAGAAATGGCCTAGAGGTGATTTAAAGTATGTGAGGACCTTCATATGGTCTGCATAGATATGGTACCATTTTATAGAAAGGGGCCTAAGCGTCTGTGGGCTTTGGTGCGGCAATCCTGGAGCCAATCTCGCCGGTATTTTGAGAAATGACTGCAATTAGAGTTTACTGAACAAAAGAAGTGCTTTATTATTTCAGGGATGTGCGTTTCATAACAAAGGCCTAACTGGCTGCCTTGATGTTTGCTATGCTAGGCATTTGCCACAGTCAGGGGACTATGGGACTCTGGGCCTGTGGATCTTCCTAGCTGTAGTTCTTTATTAATATGTACACTATTGTAAAGAAAAATAAGCATCATCAAGATGCAGGAGGGTGCTGTAAGTTATCCTCCTGACTTCGGGAGAGAGGCTGTGTTGTACAGTAGTGTTACATAAATGCATCTCCCGGTGGAGCAGGGGCCCAAGCTGGGGGTGTGTGTGCTGGGTAAAGTGACAGCTCTTTGCTCCTGGAAAGCCATGTGGTCTTGAAACTAAGTGTATATCGAGTTCAGTTCACCCGTAATGGTGGTGATGGTAGCGAGAGGGGGTGCATCTTAATGTCTGCTCCAAGACTAGTGGCCTTGGGCTCATGAGACAGGCAACTGAAAACTATCATCCAGGTTACTGATACACTTGATATTAGGAGTCGGATTAGTGTATAATTACTTAATGAGTTTGTTAATGTGTCACTGGTGACCAACAGACTCTCCCATCCCCCACACCCAAGCTGTACTTCCAGAGTTCTCCCTTGCTGGGCCAGCTTATGGCTCCTCCTACATAAAGGACACAGAGTTCGAGGAGTATATGATTCCTGGGGCTGGCAGAATAAAGGAGGAAGCCGAGACTGGTCTGAGAATACAGCTGTGCCCTCTCCCAGCGACTCCATCAGATGAGGCCCTGGAAAAGAGCACAGGGTGGTAGGGAGAGGTGTGCTAGAGGGTAGGCCTCTGTTGGGACACAGCAGCCAAGAGCCATCTTGTCATTCCCGCACACCAGATGCTACCTTCCATCCTGGAGAACCCAGAATCCTGCTTAGGTCTCCCAGCAGCCCGGTAGACAGGTAGAGTCCTCCATGGTGCTGGATGAGCTGCCTGAGGCCTCCAGGCAGTGGAGCCCCAGCTCTCTCTGCAGATGTGTGCAGATGTGTTTGCACACCGACATGACCTTCATACAAACACCTATAACCTCCCAACAAAGACACACACATACAAATACACAGGTACCCATAAACATAGCACACTTATAAGCACACACAGGATCACACATAAACAGGTACATGTAAAAACAAATGCAAACCAAGAAAACAAGCAAACAGAAAACCTTTCTTTGAGGAGGGTAATTTAGTGTTTCATATTTCAAAGCAACTTTTAAAGGGATCGCTGTTGAAGGAGCTGCGGGCTGCATTCCTGCCGCCCGGCTCCTGGCCGTCTGGCTATCTTATGCCCCAAAATAATGACACACAAACTGTATTCATATAAACACTGCTTGGCCCATTTCTATTAATGTGTGTAGCACCACGAGGTGGTGACTTCTCTTGCCTAACCCATATTTAGTAATCTGTGTAGCACCAGTCTTACCGGGAAAGATTCAGCATGTCTGACCTGGCGGCTTGCTTCATGGCGTCTGCCCTGGAGAGGAGCTGCATGGCGTCTGAGCTCACTTCCCTTCTTCCCAGCATTTTGTTCCATTTACTCCACCCACCTATGTTCTAACCTATCAGGCCAAGAAGTTTCTTTATTAATTAACCAATGAAATCAACAGATTGGTATATGACACTTCCACTTCAGATCGCTACAGAGAAATGAGAGCTGCTTATATGTACTGCATGCTTTGGCAATATTCTTTGTTGGGTTATAATTAATAGGGTACCATGTACTGTGCAGTGCCCAGGACTAGGGAACATTCCAGCCTTGGTTTTTTGAACACAGAAGATGAGCGTGGTTCAGAAAGCGGGTGGGGGAATGGTGAGGAGTGGGTGGGTGAGGGGATACCTTCCTGTAGACTCAGGCCTGTTATTCTGAATTCACCACTCCTTCCCACAGTACAGCCCTTCCTACAGGACAGCCCTGTGGTTCCCACGTCTAATTCTACCCATGGCAGAAAAACTTTTTTATCTTCTCATCAGTTTTAATTACTTTTTATAAGATATCTATTTAAACCAAAGACATATTTTTAAAATATCCTCAGAAGTTAACAATGATTAACTTTGGGAGACTGGAATATGAGTGATAACTATTTCTCACTTTGTGCTTTATGGTTGTTTTCAAAGCATTGGAGTCAGAATAGGGCTTCCTGTCTCTACTAGCTAACAGATTTTGGCTCAGTGGCTTCGCGTTCCTCGCCTGAAGAGTTGTGGTCACACCGCTCCTGAGATTGTTGACTGAATCAAAAAGGGCAGACAAGAGAGGTGATGTAGCACTGGACTTGGCTTAGGGTCAACATTTCGTGTTCCTTGCCTTCATCTGGTGGAGCTGCAAGAGGCCCAGGATGGGTACCTATCTATGTAACATGGGCTCTGATCTGTTGGTAGCTGAATCTTCAGGTTCCTAAAATGGATGAGGTTACCCCCATTTTTTGCACACCATATTGCTTTAAATGGATCTGTCTGCTTTGAGTTCGTGTGAGGGTCCGGTCTCTGAAGTCTTACAGTAATAGTCTGAAGGGGGCGGGAACTTTACCTGACAAAGTTACAGGTCAGGCCTTTGGAAAGTAAAGTCGTGAGGGTGAAGGCCACAAGAGAGAATTCTGGAAGCTTTATAGCGAGTAGATGAAAGACCATACAGATAGAGAGAAACGTAGAGGCTGATGTACGCGCCAAGGTGAACCCTCACCAGAGGCTGCACAGTGCTGTGGGACCTTAAATCTCTAGAACCATGAGCCACAAATATCTGTGCGCTAAGTTCACTCAGTATGAATGGCGCAAGCACAATGGATGGGCTTTATGACAAACATAGCATGTTATGATACAAACCCACGTAGTTCAGGAGGGCGGTCACCTTTCCAAATATTTAGTGACATCCAAAACTCCAGTCTCATAGTCAGTGTGAAGTCTGCTTCCCTCCCTTTCTGCAGCGTTTAAACCCTATTTAAAGGAGTGGCAGAGAGTGCTCTCTTTCTACTATCTGTTTTCCTTACTCAATTAGTCACCAAGATGAGTTAGCTCATGGCAAAAGCTATGCAGCTGGAGACAGACACCAGATGCCAGAGGCATAGTCATGTGATGATGCTCCTGAAAGACCCCCGGTGTGGGGAGACTCTCACTCAAGCCTCAGGATAACACGACCCCCCCTAGTAACTCACGAGAGACCGTCCTTGCTGCAATCACACGAAGTTTATTTGACAGGACAGGAACCAGTGCACTGGGGCTGAGACTCATAACCCACGTAGGGGAGGAGTTTGACTCCGAGTAACTGGGAGAAGGGGTTTTTAAGGGAAGAAACCATAGCCCAGTAATCTGAAGGGGGTAGGGAGGGCGTTATAGAAAATTGCAAAAATACCAGTGATAATCACAAGGGGACATTTCCCTGTTTCTCAAGATTATTCTCAAGATTACAATCTAACTTTATCTTCAGCTAGTTCCTGAAACTGAACTGGCTATTCCTAGATTTCTGATTCTTTTCTACCTGCTTAGATTTTTGGCTCTATTTTTTCCTGCTGGTGGGGGTCTGGATTTATCCAGGTCTTTCACTCCTGGCATGCAAATCCCACCATGCCTATGTGGACCAAGACAACAATTACCTACCTCCAAACCTCTTTCTTTCTTTCTTTCTTTCTTTCTTTCTTTCTTTCTTTCTTTCTTTCTTTCTTTCTTCCTTCCTTCCTTCCTTCCTTCCTTCCTTTCTTTCTTTTTTATTTGTTTTGTTTTTTTGAGACAGAGTCTCATTTTGTAGTTCTCATTGACCTGGAACTGGTTATACAGACCAAGCTGTCCCTGGACTCCCAAAGAGCCGCCCGCCTCTGCCTCTGCCTCCCAAGCACTGGGATTAAAGACCTGGGCTACCATGCCTAGCTGTCTTCTAGATCAGAGTGGAAGGTGTTCTTTTGAGGTAGCCCAGTCTTATTTAGGGTCTTCTTTGTAAGGTCTTCCCGAGGGATGTATGTCCCATGCTTAAACATTTGCTGCCTGGCTTGTCTTTTTTGGAATGACGGGAAAAGTCTCATTCTTTCTACTGATACTTGTGGTCTATCATAGTAGGAAGTTGGAGGGGTGGGACTTCTTGACAGAGAGTCCAAGAAGTGCTTGCATTTCGGTGTCCAGTAAAATAAGGCCATAGTGAGGGGTGAGAGGAGGGGCCGATGTGATATCTTTGGCTGTTATAAAGCTATGTGACGTTGCTGCTGCTTTCTGCAGAGAGTATCTGTGGCATCATTCTGAGACTTACTCTTCTCACCCAGCAATGTCTACAGCTCTTCAGAGCTGGCAGATGCCCACGCCCGGCATGGCTGTGTGGGCTGCAAAGAGCTGGTGAAGGCTTGAATCTACCACATGCAGAGTGGGGTTTACCAGAGCCCGCAGCACCTTCTGTACTAGCAGCGCTGTCAAGGGGTGATCATGACCTGAACAATGGGGATGTTGTGAGCTCTTTCCAGGGACTCTGTTCAAGCAGCACTCTGCCAGGAGCCCTCCTTTGTTCCGACCTGTGCCTGGAGTGGCTGGGTGTGAGCGGGACTCTATTGTTTGAAGATGCTGCTCCACTCTCTGCATTTCAAGCCCAGTTTTCCTGTTGTTTGAATGAGGGTGGGGCTGAGGTGTCAGCGAACTTGAATTCTCTATTCTGTTGTCATGGAAATATGCTGAGAGGACATCAATTAAAAGAACGGTATTCTAAATCTGTAGGTTCTGGAAACAAAATAGAAAACACGTCTAACTTGCTGGAATATGGTATTGGTTTATACTTTATAAAAGCAGTCCGTATCGTATCTACTAACGTTTTGAGTATTTCCCCTACGGCAGGCACAGGGAAATCTCTTGGAAATTTTTGCCTAATTTAATTTTGATGAGACAGGTACTAGGATTATTTCTAGCCAACATATTGCTTATCAATGATCACACAGGCAGTAAGACTAGATGGTCGCTCTAATCCAAGCTTTGATTCCAGCGTGCATACTCGTTTTTAAATGCATGCATTTTATGATGTGTAGCTGAGGCATGAGGCATGATGCTGTGGAATGCAGTCGTGAATGATGACGACAGAGAAGACAATGGGCAGAGCTGTCCATCACCCCACAGCTACCCAGTTTTGGTATTGTTTTATTACCTGTAGTCCTCACGCCGCACATAGCATTCTAGATTTCTACATCTACTACTCATAACTTCTGACCTAGATCTCTTCATTCCCTTGACACCCCCCCCCCCCACTTCTCTATCTTCCTCTATTACCACGGTTTTGTTTTCTAACCCCCCACACTAGATTTTTTAAATTAATTTTTTATTTTTGAGATTATAATTTCCCTTCTATTTCCTTACTCCAAGCTCTCCCAAATACCCATCCCTGCTCTCCTAATTCGCAGCTTCTTCTTCACTAAAATGTGGTTATCATGTGCATATGTATATGTGTATTTGCATATTCCTGAATATAACCTATACGGTTCTTATAATGTTGCTTGTATGAATGTTTTCAGTAACTGAACAACCAGTCAATGTGCTTGTCTCTGGGAAGCCCAACTCTCCCACCCCCAGCCTTTCTTGGTTGCCTGTAGTTCTTTGTGTATGGTTGAGGCCTCTGTAGCCTTTTCCTCGTCGAGTTTGGCATGTCCACTGGTGTTACCCTTGTTCACATTCGGGCTGTCATGTTGGTGAGACTCTAAGAACGGAACTTCTGCTATGACTAGGAGACACAGTCTCACAGCAAACTCCCTGATCCTTTCACTGTTTTGTCATTGTTGTTCTTAGATGCCACACACAGATGAGATCATATAGCATTTTCTTTTCTGATATGTACCAATCTGACTTAGCACATCATCCAGGTTATGTTAGCTAACAGAATCTCTTTTTCAAAGACTGATTAGCATTCAGTTTGGATACCACCATTTATGCACTTCGGTTTCTTTGTTTATTCACCGGTAGGTGCTTCCTTTGCTTTTTACGTTGACTTTTATGAACAGAGCTACTGACTATTGTGAACATGGGAACACAGACCTCTTTTAAGAACTGGTGATGTCATTTCCTGTGGGTAGATGCCTCGAAGAGAGCTTGTTGTTCGTGTGGTAGTTCTATTTTTAAATTCTTTATTAATCAGCACACTATTTTCCATTGTAGCTGTACCAGTCTATCTTTCTTCAATGGTTTACTTGATTTCCCTTCCTCCTGTACCCTTGTCAACATTTATTACCCCTTGACTGTGTGGAAGTATCCTTCTCAAGGGTCAGGTTGTGGCATTGTCTTGTTGTAGCTTTGATTTGTATTACCCTGATGACTAACAATGCCTGGCAACTTTTCATTATGCCCAATGGCCATCTTTGTGTACTCTCTATAGAGATGTCTTGTGCTTTAAATGGGTTGTTTGCTTTTGTACTATTAGCTTACATTAATCCTTCATTAATTTGGATATTTATCCATTATTAGATGAATTGTTTGCAAATATTTTTTCCCAATCTCTAATTTGCCATCTAATTTTGTTCATTGTTTCTTTTACTTTGTGAAAGGTATTTAATCAGAGCCCAGCCCATACTTTTTATTTCTGGTCAAAGAGCTTCTATTTGATCTTGATGTTATTATGTATCTCAAAACACAGGAAACTAGAAGTATTCTCAGATACCCATAACTCAGATAAATAGTAATATTCTTGCTTAAGATATTTCTCAGAAATACTCAGATGTTAGTTGGGCAGTGGTGGCGCACACCTTTGATCCCAACACTTGGGAGACAGAGGCAGGCAGATTTCGAGTTTGAGGCCAGCCTGGTCTACCTGGCAGGATAGCCAGGGCTACACAGAAAAACCCTGTCTCAAAATGAAACAAAACAAAACAAGATCTCAGATGTGGTTGAAATTTGCAGCTTACTATTCCCATGGTCCCCTTTTGTTTTATCCACATGCAGGCCACAGTTATCTTGAAACCGAAATGTCTTCATCCTGTAAAACATTTTGTACCTTTATTAGATGAATTCTTTCCAAATCATGTTATTTATTTATTTGGAATTATGTGTTTATGCGTGTATGGTTGGACATGTTCACTTGAGCGCAGGTACCTACAGAAGCCAGAGATCTCAACTCCCCCAAAGTCAGAGTTGTAAGCTGTCATTAGCCCCCACCCCCACAACAGGGGTACTTGGAATTGAAGTCAGGTCTTCTGCAAGAAGACTTTTAACTGTGGAGCTGTTTTTCCAGCCCCCGTAATCATGTTTTAAAAATAGTTTTTATGACAATACTCTGAGAGGAGGTGTTTTTTTTTTTTTTTCTCAGATGAAAACATTGACGCTTGATTGACATGACCAAGGATCACACTGCCTGGAAGTGGCAGTCGGAGGTTCTTCTTTTGTTGTGGTTCTGGGATATTTAGACTCTCTCCCCAACCCCTCTGGTATATTTCAGGCTGCATTTGTGCTGCAGAAAGGGAGCACACTTTGAAGGGCTGGCATCCCACAGTTGTCCAAATGCATTGTAAGAAACTCCCCCCTTTGCTCGTCTTCCCCCAGGCTACATGTCTTAGCCACTCAGGCTGCCGTAGAGGATGCCATAGACTCTGCATGTTAAGCAGCAGGAATGGAATTCTCTTGTAGAGTCAGGAAATCCAGGATTGAGGTATTTGCAGATGGTGGTGCCTGGTGAGGGCTGGTTCCCCCTCAGCACAAGGCTTTCTTCCTGTTTCTTCATCTGGTGGCAGAGAATGAGGGAGGAATCTCCCCTATGAGATGGCACTACCATCCGGACGAGCTCCACCTGCACGAGCTGAGCATCTCCCAAAGATGCTTACGATTTTGACATAGAAATGGGGGTGGGGGGATGCACAAGTGATTGTTTCATGACAAGGGTTAAAATTATTGAACGTAAAACAGCACTCAGTTTTGACACATCCAGCATCTGATAAGTGCTGTGTTACAGAGACTACGTGTGTTCATGGAACCCTCTCGGGGGTTTTGCCAACAGTTATCTGTTCACAAAGTCTTGACACACACACAGAGACGGCTGCCAGCAGACATGATTAGGGAATTGACATCAAGGTTCAGAGGTGGTCAGCAGGGCGGGAAAGCCCGAGGGCAGTCTTGAAGATGTTGCTAAGGCTGCTGGGATCATATCCCTCTGTTTCTTAACAGTGCTATTTTTATCTGCAAGGTCACCGTACGTAGATCCGTTTCTGAAAATAGGTCACCTAGTGTATGTACACAGTATATACCAGGGACACAATTGGTACTGAATGAATGTGAGTTTTGGAGGCAGAATATGGATTTTTGGGGGTGAGAGTTACCCAAGAGCAAGCTAACTTTTGAGAGTCGGGGGACCTATAAGGTGCACACATGATTGAATCTCAAGGGTCCGCAAAGGCCAAGTCCTTTGGCTCCACCTGATGGCCACCCAGAGATAGATGTGAATGTTAGCTTTGAGTGTGGACTGTTGGTTCTCTATTAATCTCATGATTCATTGTGGATTGAAGTAGCCTTGACCACCATGTTGCTCCAGGCTAGTGGTTTTAAGGGCTCTGACTCTGAATTGACAGACTTGGACTAATGCTGTGTCATTATGATCCCTGCTCAGTACATGAACTGACTTGAGTTTCAATGTCATCAATGAAACAGGGATGACAATACTTAGCTTATAGGATTTCTGCGCGTGTGACAAGAGAGCCTATGTAGGGCTTGTGATTAAAGTGACCGTGAATGGCAGTCAGTAGCAATCTTCTAGAAATATGCTTACACTGAGCTGGCAAACAGGGTCATCGTGCTGCCGTGAAGACAGCAGAGTTCAAAAGCCAAATGCTTAGTTTTCAATTTCAGGCTGTGTGACAATTAGCAGGTGGCTTATTCTCTGTCAATCTCTGTTTCCATTTACAAAACTGAAGCAGTAATAGTGCATATTTATAGGACTGTCACGAAGATTAATCTTCAGTCTGGTAGGCAAGGGCACTACCCCTGAGCTACATCCCCAGCCCACTAAATTTAAAGCTTGAAAAAAAAAATCAACACCAAAATCAATGCCTTTAGCAAAGCAGCTAGCATATAGCAAACACTTAGGGGGTTTAAATCCTCTTGTCCACTGTTAATTATTTTCTATAGTAACTGGCCAATACTTACAAGCAACTTAAAATAGATTGCTGCTCTTCATGAAATAGAAAGAGCTTCCGTCACCAGAAATCCTCAGTTGCAAAGTAGCTTAGAGATTTAGTTTGAGGGCCTCTGAGGGTGAAAGGATGAAATATTAGATGTGAGGATTAGCTTTGTCAACCAGATGCAGCCTAGAGTCACCTGGGAAGAGTCTCCAAGCAGAGCTGCTTCACTGGCTTGGCCTGTGGACGTGTCTGCAGGAGGGAGACACAGCTTAGTGGGGGCAGCAGCATGCCCTAGGCAGGGGATCTCACTGGGTTGGCCTGTGGGCGTGTCTGTGGGAGGAGAGACAGAATCCTGTGTGGGCAGCAGTGTGCCCTAGGCAGGGGATCTTGGATGTCTGAGAGTGGAGAAAAGGAGCTAAGTATAAGTAGGCAAGAAGCTGTGCTCTTTTCTCTCCACCTTTGGCTGTGATACAATGTGACGAGAGCTGTTTGTACTTCCTACTGCTTTGGTTTCCCCACATGCTAGACTGTAACTTGGAGCTGTGAACCTAAATACCTCCACCCTATTTTCTTTCTATCAAAGGCTTTTTTCTTTTTTTTCCCCACAACAGAAACCAAACTAGGACATAACATGACCACCAAACTCCTTCCCCTAAGCCTAGACTTGGCTGCTTCTACATCCAAACACGTCACCAGTTGAGTGACTGTGGAAAAATTGCTCAGTTTCTCCATGTCTTGAGTAGGCTGCTTAGCTGCACCGTGGAATAATGAGGATTCCTGCCCCATATGGTTGTCAAGAAGATGAAAAGGCTTACAGCGGAACAGCTCCTGGAAGAACGCTTTCATTCTAGACTCCAGATTCTTCCTCCATTACTTCCCTAATTTCCTTTCTGTTTTTTTTTCTGTCTCCTTTCTCCGTTCTTTCACTTTCTGCCACTCACAATAGGATCTCTAGGGATTACCACGGCTTCGAAACTTCCCTTGTTGCTGACCTTCAAGCTGGGCATGGCTGGGAGAGTAACTTTGAATTTTGGTCATTTTGGGGGGCGCTTCTGTGAATGTCTGTTGAGAATATATTCCGGTGACAATCTGTCAGCCCAATAATGAGGGTCTGTTAATGAGGCACTTGGCAGGTGCTTCTTATTTACAAAGATGACAAATGCTGCCACGTGGCTGTGCTCCAATCATTTCAAAGGCCAGTGGACTCATTACAGCATGCAGAACTCGCTCTCATTTTGTTAGAGGACTCTTGAGTCATTTGGATTTCGGTTAATTGAGCTTGCTTTTTTTCTTTCTTTTCTTTTCTTGTTCTGCAAAGGGGAGATCCTTTAATGTCCCCAACCCTCTACCTGTTCACCAATGTATGTGTTTGGTAATGACTCATTTCAGAAAACCACATTTTAGATATTATTTGCTGCTGTTAGAATGGTCCATATTATTTTAAGATGATTGTCCAGGTTCATGAACCTTTCCATGCCTAAGTCAGGAGGAGCAAACATACATGTGACCATCAGCGGGTAAATGAGAAAAGGAAGCCTGGCTTGTGGGTTTGAGGCATCTGTCTGCATGATGGGTGCGGAGGCCTCTCTTAAAAGTCACTTGGGACCATGGGGGTCCATTGCACTGGTGGCCACATACCAATTTCTTCTTTCTCAAAAGGAGAAGGGGATCTATGCCAGTATGTTAATGAAACCCTGTACCCGTACATGGTGCTTTGAGATGATGGTGCCCGAAATGTATTTCATGGTGTGGGCTTCTCGGTTTGATCTGTATCAAGGTCTAAAGTGAATTGCAACCATTTCTTTACTAGGTGAAAATAAACAGAGAAAAGCAGAGCAGACAAGTTAGCAAAAGATGCAGAGGAAATGAAAGACCTTTGCCTTTGTTTTCTCTTTGCAGACTGGTACAGAGGGTACCTCATAAAGCATAAAGTGTCACAGGTAAGGTCACTCTGCTTTCATCTGGGACAATAAAGGATGTCTTCACTTGTCCCTGCTGCCCCTTCTGGGCAATTCTTTCCTTGCACTGCTCCTCAGCAAAGTGAGTCCATTCCTTCCTTCATATCTGTACTCTCGGCGCCCACTGCCGTGCCTTACTGTGCAAACACTGCCTCTGCCCCCCCCCATTCTTTAATTTGGTTTCTGTCACCCTCATGTCCTTTTGGCCTTTGCTAACATGCCATTTGCTAATGATTTCCCCTCCCTGGGGTCCCCAGGAAACGGTGCACTACGTAGTTGAAGCTGGTCTCTGCTCTTCCCTTCAGCATCGTGTGGGCACTCACTCATCTCCCCATGTGACATTAAAGGACAGGCCCTGGTGCCCTTGCAGCCATGATGGAGCTGCTCTGTCATGTCATCTCCATGACAGCAGCCACTTTCTTTGCCTGTTTCATTTTTCATAACTTGTGTTCAGCAAAAGAGCTGCATGCCCTCGCCATGCATAAGGCTTGAATTCACAGAGGAATTTCCAAGCAACTGATAAAGTTCCTTCGCCATCTGGACATGGTTAGGAAGCATTTTCCCTGATGCTCAGGGTGGCACAATCTTGCCCTACCCTCTCAAAGGACAGTGAGTTAAACCCAAAGAGGAGAGGTCTCACATCTTAGATGCTCAAGTAAAGCCAAGAACTTGCTTCAGACCCAGGGATCCCCCAATTTCGGAACAGGGGTCACCTCAACCTCCGCTTAAGGCTTGCTGATTCCCTGGAAAAGGGCAGGGATGGGAGAAGCAGAGTCCTTGTTTCTGCAAGTGAGAGGCTCAGACTTCTTTTCTATTGATTACCCTTCTTGCCCACCTGAGAGGATAAGTATCCACGATGGTACTGAAGTAATCCTTTGGGATGTGGCGTGCACAACAGACTGACCTATGCATATGGCTTTGGCATCTATGCCTGCTCCATCTGGCCCTGATTGTTCTTTTGAAGTCTGATGGTTTCAAAATCCAGTAGCTTAGTGGATAACAAACAAAACCTGGGTGGACAATGAGCCGGCTATTTTTCTGTGTTGTGTCTTCCAGCCTGTTTAATTTTGTTTCCTACAGGGCATTTTCCCTACATCCTTTATCCATGTCAAGGAAGTGACGGTGGAGAAAAGAAGGTACTTGTGGGGACCTGGGTGAGAGAGTCGGTTGTTTGAGTGCCCTCCTTGCAAGCATGAGAAGCTGAGTGCAGTTCCTTCAGAACATGCGTGAAAAGAGCTGGGCAAGGTGTCATGTGCTTGTAATCCCCATGCTGAGGTTTGGGGTGACAGCCAGGTCCCTGGGTCCCTCTGGCCACCTAGCCTAGCCCGCTTGTCGAGGTCCATGCCAGTGGGAGACTCTGACTCAAAACAAAAGTAAAGCCACAAAAAGCAAAGGGAGGAGGTTGGCCCTGAGGAACAGTCTCTTGAGGTCCTCTGGCTTCTATAGAAAAAGCGCACATGTGGACCCTCACCTCCGACATACACAAAGAAGCCCTTGTATTACTTTGTCAAGCTAGATGCTCCTGGCTCATGGAAGCCTTTGTCTAGTTAGCTTTGGCCATCTGAGCTGGCAGATGTGCAGGGCCCAGTTCATTCAACTGCGGCATGGCTGTGTGTATTCGTGTCTTCTCTCCATGAGGAGCTAATCCAAATTGATTCTAGCAGGAATCTGATTCTGAGGGGGGATTAGTTAGTTTGGAGAATCCGACTTCTCGCTAGTGGCTGCCTTCGGACCTCATTAAAGTAGATTTGACTAGAATAGTGAGCACGGGGGACGTCCCCCACCAAGGAGGCCATGCAGAGAGAAATTCCATGTATTTGCATGGTGCAGCCTGTGCGACTGCTGCCGGCGGTGGCATCTCTGCAAGCCTCCTTTTCTCCATAGCTGCAGCTTACCACAAAGTTTCCAGCCCTTTCTCTCTTTTGCACCTGGGTCTCAATTCCACCCCTCCTTCTCTCCCACCCTACATAGGAACATAGAGAACATCATTCCTGCAGAAATCCCTCTGGCACAGGAAGTGACGACGACGCTCTGGGAGTGGGGAGGCATCTGGAAGCAGCTCTATGTGGTGAGATACAACCTGTTCCCAGGACTGGAGAGCTGCAGCTTCTACTTGGTTTAAGTTGGGCATTTAGCCCTTAGTGGAGCTTCGGGCCACAGAAGAGGGAGCACAGAAAAGGGAGGACATTGAGACCCAAAGAGGTCTGTGCGTCCACACAGCTAGCAGTGATGGCTATCGTCATGAAGGTCGGGTGGGAGCCTTGTGTTTTTTAAACAGGTGCAAACACTGTTGAATTTGGGTCTGCACGTGAATTGCCTTGATGTCTCTTTATAAAGCCAATCCTCCAGGCTTAGTAACCCACCTCTTTAATATTCTCGAAGGATCTGCCTTGGTGCTCTGCTGACATCCTGAAATATACTCTTGTCATATATTAATTAACTGAAGGCTATTGTCTTCAGATCCACAAAGAGGCTTTGACCCTGAAAAAAACAAAGGCCACATTTCATGTGTTCTTTTCTGTTTCAAAGCAAATTTAATTTAAAATCCTCCTTTGATGCGTCAAAGCTCCCAATGAAAACAATTAGCTAACCAGATGATTAGGCTGAGAGGGAAAATGTCAGCCAAGGCTTACTGCAAATTTGTTATAGCCCGATGCACACCCACTGGTGTGTGCACGCTGTCTGGAGACCCACCTTCTGTGATAAATATTGACACCCCTACGGAAATCTCCTAACCATGGTGATTAGCACATTCAACTCTGTAAGCTTTCCAAAGGTTGTCAGTAAAATTTGGGGTACGTGCTTTCCTGTCTTTCACTGCAATATGGAAGCACCCGAGGCAGTCTGACTTATAAAGAGGCATTATTGAAGGCAGATATCCAGAGCTGTGCTGAACATCAACCTAGCAAGACACAGGGGAGGTGCATGTGTGTGTTTATCTGATCGTTCTCCCTTATCTTGTCAATCACTGGGACTCCATCCTAAAGCCCTCATCTAATCCTAAACCCCTTCCCAAAACCTCTCCTCTAAAAACTCATAACCGGGCTAAGTTCTGACCCTTAGAAGCTCACAGTTGGGATAAAAGTCTACCACATGAAACCTGTGTGCTGCTGTGAGGGCCAGGTCTCAGCAGCTCAGAGAAACTGGAGAGGAGATGTGGGCAGGAACAACTGGAGCAGACACACCGACCCACACGGGTCAACGCTTAATTCTTCATTTTATTTTTCTCTCTGCTGGTTGTTTCTACTTTGTTTGTTTGTGTTTTTGCCTCTTTGTCTTCCTTTTTCTTCTTCTTTCCAGTTGTTTCCCTGTCCCCATCTTTCCTGACCTTATCCGTTTACTTCTTTTCCTCTGTTCCCCTTCATGTCTTTCCTTCTCCTAGTTTCTTCTCCTCTCTCTTGTTTTTCTCTTATCCTTTCATACCTCCAACTACAAAGATTCCTATGCAGGAAAAGATTACCTCACAAGCACAAGTTACCTATTTTCCAAAAGCAAATTATACAGTTTTGCATAAGAAGAAATCACATGAAGATCACGAGTTATGCTTTCCTTCCACAAGTAGTCAAACTTTTTTTCTTCACCCCAAAGCAATGAATTTTTTTATAACTGATTGACAAAGTTTTAAGCAAGCCATGTCTCAGCCGCTCCCTTTGTAGCAGCAGGCAGCTGTTTGTAGTTCCGGTGTATGTAGCAGATTTCTCTTTTCTACTCTAGAGAACCCTTAAAGAGTGGCCAGCTAACCATCTGTTCTCCTTTACACACAATAGAGTCATTTAATTTCCTTTCACAACTTGGTTTTTCTCAAGGTGCACACCCGGGCCTGTGATTAGTTCTGTAAGCTACATGACCAAGGAACTGAGGCCTAACCTTGGGTGTAGGGACATAACTATTCTCTTTAGTCACCAGCCTGCCTTCTCACAGCCAGAATTCTTGGGTCTATAATGCATAAAACTTTCTTGTTTATATTTTTTTATCCTCTACAAATCTCACCTCTAACAAAGGAGAAGGTTACTTTTAGCCTGTGTGTGTCTTTTCTGTACTTTTTAAGATAGATTTATTTATTTGTTTGTTTATTTATTTATTTATTATGTATGCAACATTCTGCCTCCATGTATGACCACCCGCCAGAAGAGGGCGCCAGATCTCATTACAGATGGTTGTGAGCCACCATGTGGTTGCTGGGAATTGAACTCAGGACCTCTGGAAGAGCAGGGAGTGCTCTTAACCACTGAGCCATCTCTCCAGCCCTTTTCTGTATCTCTTATCAGAGCAATGGGCAGAATAACCTAAACCGCTTCTCTAGTCATCTTTACTAGCTGTCCTAACCATGTGTATCTTTTAGGCTAACTCAGAAAGTCCAATTAAATCATAGATCTAACTAATTGTCATTGTTCTTATAAAAAGTCATCTTCATTATGATCTGCAAGCAAATTGCCCAGTGAGGAGTGGGATTTTCCCAAGAAACAATCACACTATACCAGTTACGGTGGGATCTGTTCACATAGTAACCACACCGTGCCAAATACAGCAGGAACACAAACAACAGCAGCAAACAGGAAGCACAGCAGAAGGAGCAAGGGGCATTCTGGATACAACCCTGTCCCCTCCCCCAGGGCTTAGCCTCTCCAGCGTTTAGCTTTGTTATCCAGTAAATTGAACTCCAAAGGTCCATTGCTGACTGCAGCTCCCCTGACATGGTCACTGGCACTTGGGGGTCACTCAAATCATATTTACACAAGCAAGGGAGCAAGCAGTATGCTTGTGGCTTGAGTGGTTTCTTCTTCATCTCCATTACTCTCTTTAAAATGTCTTTGCATAGGTCCTGTGGGAATCTGACATTTTCCTCTAAGAAACGGTTCTATGGCAAGCCAACCATGTCCTCCCTCTACCCTACAGTAGAAATAGTTAAGCATTAGTTATTTCATTATTGTGTCTATGACTTCGGCCATATCTGCACGGCGTATATGTGACACTTAATAACTAATTTGGATATCCTTTTAGTAGATCATTCACATGGAGAATGTCACAGCAAGCCCTGCCATCCCAGTGTCACATTTCTGATTCCTCCAAGCCGAGTGCCTGCGTGACAATTCAGCTAGCCACTGACTGCCTAGAGTTGGCCTTCGACTCTTTAACGTGGTCCTCACTTCAGATGTTAGTTACAGCCAGAGTCCCCCAGGCCATCTGCATTTCTGTTGCCATTGACAACGGACTGAGGGATTCTTACTGCCTCTCCCCTAGTGACCCCCTTCTCACTGTAGGTTTCATAATTCATTAGAATTCCCAGGATATCAGGAAAGTGCTATACTTAAGATGACAACTTTGTTATAAAAGATAGAAAGCCAGGGTCAGCCTGACGGAAGAGACAGGTAGGGCAGTCATGTCCTCTCTAGCAAACCCACCTGTCAGTACACGAGTGCCCTCCGCCTGGGATGCTCCTCCAGCTCATCGCTCAAGAGTCTTAATTAAAGTTGCATTTCATAGACTCAACGCATCATATCATCTGCCGTTGGAGAGATAAGGTAGCTCAGAGGGGGGCTGAAAGTTCTGGCCCTCCAATCAATTATGTGGCTGGTTTTTCTGGTCCCCAGGCCCCATTCTGAAGCTACTAGGGGTCCACCAAAGTTGTATTATTAGCACAAAACTGCCAATGGATGATAGGAGCTCCTTCAAAAGCCATAAAAGACAGTCTTAGTGCTCAGTGTGTTTTAAGGGCTTTATGGGCACTGCCCCAGACCAGAGACAAAGACCAAATATAGATGTTTTTCATTATATCTCAATAATTTTCCTAAATTATTGGTGAATGTACTTGGTACATTTAGAAGGCTGTGCCAATAAATGCAGTAAAAACATGGGCCAGGGATGGACCTTAGTGTTAGAACACTTCCTCAGGCAGGAGTTCCCAAACTGCATAAAATGCAGACAGTGAACTGAGCCCTTGTATGCATCCACTGCTCTCTGTTCTCCCCTTATGCGTGAGTTGTGCCAGCCACTTCAAGCTCCGGCTATCTTAACTTTCCTGCCATGCTGGACGGCGCTTTGCATTTTGAATAGGAATAAATCCTCCCTCCCTTGAGTTGCTGTTTGTCAGGGGATTTCACCCCAGCGACAGGACAAGCAACCAAGACAACAACGGAAGGAAACAGAAACCGAGCATTTTTATTAGGAGCTCATTACAGTGCCTGTCAAAAAGCTCTGAGTCCCAAACCTCCTTTCTCTGTGAAAAGATGAACTGAGCTGAAGAGAGGGTTCCGTGGATAAAAGTGCTTGCTGGGAAAGCTAGAGGACCCAGGTGTGAATCTTCATACCCTATATAGAGTCAGATGTGGAATCATCTGCAGTCCCAGCATTGCTAATGTGAGACGGGGTAGATTTGAAAGGATCCCTGGATGCTCCCAGACTGGCCAGCCTGGTGCACACACCAGACAAACTGCAAGAGACTCTGTATAAGGAGAGGAGCAACAGCCGAGGCTTCCCTATGACCTCTACATACACGCCATAGTACAGACGTGTCTTCATTCATATACCCACACATCTGTAATATACATATAAAAACGCCCACGTTAATATGTATGTGAGAGGAAACCGTGTAGTAATATGGGCGGCAGGGCTGCGTCCCCAAACACCCCAGCCGCCTGCCCGGCCCGGCTAGCTCAGTCGGTAGAGCATGAGACTCTTAATCTCAGGGTCGTGGGTTCGAGCCCCACGTTGGGAGCTATTTGTTGTAATAGGGAGCGGCAGGGCTGCGTCCCCAAAACCCCAGCCGCCTGCCCGGCTAGCTTATGCCCTGAAATAATCGCACAGACACTGTATTCTTTTCATCACTGCTTGGCCCTTAGCTCTGGCCCTTACTGGCTAATTCTGATATCCCAATCAACCCATTTCTTATCATCTGTACAGCACTGGTCTTACCGGGAAGATTCTAGCCTAAGTCCATCCTGGGTCGGAGCTTCATAGCGTGCGTCTTCCCTGGAGCAGGTAGCATGGCGTCTCTCTCTAGCGTCTGCTCTGGAGAGGAAAGCTGTGGAGTCTGAGCTCACTTCCTCTTCCTCCCGGCATTCTGTTCTGTTTACTCCACCCACCTAAGGGTGGGCCTATCCAATGGGCCTAGCAGTTTCTTTATTGCTTAGCCAATGAAATCAACAGATTGATATATGACACTCCCACATCAAAACCGTGTCTTTCTTTTTCTGTTAAACAGCTTGCAAAGAAGACGGGGATTACATGATGGGTCAGGGTGACTTGACACTGTATCTTTGTCCACCTATCCTGCATCCCTCAGAAGCCTGTCTTAGGGAATGGTGCCCTAGCAACAGCCCCTTCTATTGAGAAACAGGCCTTAAAGGACCTGAGCTCTAGAGCTTCCATTATAGTAGGCGTTCATGATGACAGTCCTGTACGACAAGCCCCTTTGTGTTGGAAATTCCCCCACTCCCTCCTTGACCAAATGCCCGCGAGAGAAGGCTTAGGGTAGAGAGATTCTTTTTGGCTCATGGCTTCAGTCATTGGCTCTAATTCTGTGATTTGGCATGACGTCTTCGCAGTAGGAACACATGGAGGAGAAGAGCTGTCTCCATCATGATAAACAGGGAGCAGGAGGTGGGAATGTGGGCTCAGAGACTTGCTATAACCTCCGGTGACCCACCTCCCAAAGAAGAGCCATCAGTAAGGACCAAACATTTAGTACATGCCATTTTGTATTCAAATTGCAACACCTCTCTTGGATGCAAGTCAGAAAACTTTCTTTCTTTAGTTATTTTACATATTTACCAAAATGAATGGAAGTATTTCAAAATGGATTGTCTTTGAGTATCAGCTTTTGGCTATTAGATTTATTTTTTTTTACCTTTATTTTATGTGTGTGACTGTTTTGCCTCTATGCATGTCTGTGTACTACATGCATGTCTGTTCCAGCAGAGGCCCGAAGAGAGGTCACTCCTGTGTGTGTTGGGAATCAAACCCAGGTCCTCTATAGAGCAGCAAGTGTTAATACCAACTGCTGAGCCATGTTTCCAGCCCAGGCTGTTAGAGGGTTTTTTGTTTCTTTGTTTCTAATGAGAAGTGATTGGGATTGCTTCTGCTTTGGAAAGTCTAGTGGCCCAAGGAGAAGGAATGTATTGGTAGCTGAGCATCACTCTGTCTCCACATGCTGGGCAAAGCTGGAGAGAGGTCTGATTGCACCCCTACACACAGAGAGGGCTAGCTTCCTAAATACCTTTGGTATGGGTAGGTATTCACCACTGCTTCCATCTCCCAGGCCAGCAAGAAGGAGCGCTTCCTCCAAGTGCAGTCCATGATGTACGACCTGATGGAATGGCGGTCCCAGCTCCTCTCAGGAACGCTACCCAAGGATGAGCTGAAGGAACTCAAGCAGAAAGTCACATCCAAGATCGACTATGGCAACAAGTACCTCTCGCCTCTGAAAAATCTCCTCCCCTTCCTCAGCCTCCCCATCTTCCTTTTCTCCCTTGGAGAAGCCTAGTTTCATCTTTAGAGTTGGAGTTTGCCACTTTCTGTTTGGGAGAAGGCTGTTACCTTAGCCCTGCGTGTGTGTCGGTGTTATTACACCCTGGAGCATTGCAGGCAGAGTGGAGGCTCGCATATACAGTCGCTATTACTGGGTACCGTGCAGATTTAGGACACTATTTAACCTACTTCCGAGGGATGGGGAGTGCGGCCATGCTCATTCACTTTCGGCTTGGATGCCACTTACCTCTGCACAGATACAGTTTCCTGGTGTGAGGTTTAGCTCCCCCACTTGGAGTCATCTAAGCCACATGCCTCCCCCAATTCACACAGTTACAAACTGTTTACCAAACTGGAATAGAAGCAAGGGTTGGTTGCAATTGGAATGCCCTGGCATTATGGAGAAAATGAAACAAACTGACGAGGCGAGGCTATCCACTGACACTAATAGCAATAACATTAGTGTCGGAACTAACACTCGATTGGCCTGTCTTAAACACCAGGCTGTGTGGCAAGTTTCTTACAGACACTGCTTCACTGAGCTCTTTTAATAACTCTGTAGGGCATGTAGTTTTATTATCCCTATTTTAGTCTTCAATTTAGAAGAAGGAACCGAGGCAGTTAAAGACAGGAGGTTGGGGCTGGAGAGATGTCTCCGGAGTTAAGAGCACTCATTGTAGCTGGGCGGTAGTGGCCCACGCCTTTAATCCCAGCACTCAGGAGGCAGAGGCAGGATAATCTCTGAGTTCAAGGCCAGCCTGGTCTACAGAAATGAGTTCCAGGACAGTCAGGGATATACAAAGAAACCCTGTCAAAATAAATAATACATACATATATACATACATGCATACACACATACATTTATACACATACATATATACATACATGTACATACATACATAAAAGCATCCATTGCTTTGGCACAGAATGCCAGTTTAGCTCCCAGCATATACATGGTGACTCACAACTGCTTACGACTCCAGCTGTAGGAAATCCGACCCTCTCTCTGGACTCTGAATTCACCTGCAGTCACACATGTACATGTATGTGCATAACACATGGACAACAATTAAAAATAATACAACTCATATTTTTTTTAAAAAAGTGAAGTTAGTTGTTCAGAGTTGGATAGTTAGGAAATGTCACCCCAGGGTGTAGATCCCCAGGGTGTAGACCTATGCTACATTGGAAAACTATAAAGCCCTTCTCCCCTTTCTGTTTTTGTTGTTGTTGTTGTTGTTGAATGACTTATTCTACCATACACGTGTGAAGCAATTATACTTAGATTGATTTCGTACTCTGTGTGTGTGCTGCAGAAATAAAAGTCCCTATCCATTAAGGGATACCAGGGGCCACAGTCCAGTTAGTATGCTATGACTGAATGGCTGTGTATTGCCATGAGTTTGGTAACTTAGGAAGCAAGAATATTCTTCACAGATTTGGAGACGGAAGCTAGGAGAAGCTCCCTGGAGGAGATTGTCCTTGGGTCTTGAAGGGTAAAGACGTTTTAAGCTGACAAAAAGGGGGCATGAAAGATCATGGCATGTTCAGAGACCACAGAGAGGGGACTGAACCCTGGGCCTGAGGGAACTCTCTAAAGAATAGGAAGACACTACTCAGTAGTCAGACTCCCCTTCCTTCATCGTGTTCACCAGGATAAGGCTCCGATGCAGAAGGATGAGGCCAGTGTCCACCTGCTTCCCATCCTGGAAGCTCGTCCCTCTGCTGGTCCCCTGATGGCATCTTGGACGTGTGTCCAATCTGTTTTCACAGCATGTCATCCCACAGTGATGGGGTTTGCCATGCAGCTGCTTCTGCCATGGCTGTGCTCGTGTCTTCAGCCGAGCACAGCTGCAGCCGAGCATGTGGGAACTGAGGGTGTTTTCTGCTCTGCAGAATAACCTCCAGATGTTATTTCCTCAATGGGTCTCCTGAGAAGGTCTAGGGTTGTAGAAATGACCAGCATTTATAGAAGATCCTCTTCCCTCCCCTTACTGCCCCTCTGGCTATGGTAGGTATTTCTGCAGCATCTGAAGTAGCCAGTCATCGGCTCTGTCCTGTCTTTCCTCACACCATAGCCCTTCTGCAGCCATCACTGCCTTAGTCATCTCTGATTTTTTGCCTGGGGGGCTTTCTCACAATGGGAACGGAATGAGTGGAGGGTGATAGTGGGAGAAGGAAGAGGAAGACATCTCACCCTAAGCTAGGCTCCCCTCCAGAACAGCCACTAGCCCAGTCTGGTGTCTTCATTTTCAACCTTTCCCTTGGGAAAAGTGTGTGGGGAAGCCCACCACAGAGGCTCAGCTAAGGGGTCCTTTGCTTCTTGCTTCTCTTGCCTGCTGCTTCATTTGGAAGTAAGAGAACTGGGCACTTTACTGTTGCCCTAGTACCTTGGGCTTGTGGCTCCTGTGTAGGATGGATGGCTTCCTTGCAACCAGGAGGCTAGAATTTGGACAGAACTTCAAGGGAGCAAAAAGAACACCAGAGCAGCTGGATCTGAGTCCTGGAAAGAAGTTAAGACTCTGCCATTCCATTGTTCAGATAGCAGAGTTCCATCATATGTAGGGAAGTGTCTTTGGATACAGGCTTATACAATGTATAATACAACCTCCATGTAAGACAGAAATGACAACAGGAAGTGAGTGAGCACTGATGGTAACTTTCTGAGCACTCTCTATCTGGCAGGAATATTTTAATCACCTCCCACCTCCCACTTTCAGCTCATCACGACAATGAGTTTAGAAGGTGGGTACCATCACCATCACCATTTCTCTGATGAGGAAACTGAGGCTCACAGAGTGTTTGGTGCTTTGGCTCCAGAGACAGCTGAGCCGGGAGTATAGTTCCAGGGTCCAAGTGCTTAGAGCTGTGTTCTTCTGCCTCCAAGCGGCTGCATGACTTAGTGAGCAGGGCAGAAAGGCAAAGAGACACTGTGGGTAAGAAGACTTACTCTCAAGAGTAGAGTGGACATAGGCAAGAGGGATGAAGGAAGCAAGGTGTATGACCACTGCCCTGACTAACAAGACTAGCAGAAGTTAAACACTGGGTGTTCCAGGTTCCTCTCCATTGCTATGATAAACCCTAACCGAAAGCAACTCAAAAGTGGAAAGGGTTTACATGGCTTACCCTTCTAGGGCACGGTCCATCATTGGGAGAATTTCAGGCAGCTGCTCAATCAGGAACTAGAAGCAGAAATCAATGAAGAATCCTGCTTTCTGGCTTACTCACTCAAAGGCTCATGCTTCGTTAGGGTTCTTATACAGGACAGAACCACCTGTCTGGGCATGGTGCTACCCACAGTGGGCTGCAGCCTCCTGCATCAATTAGTAATCAAGATAGTTCCCCGCAGACATATGCATAGGCCAGTGGTTCTCAACTTCCCTAGTGCTGAGACCCTTTAATACAGTTCCTCATGTTGTGGTCACCCCAACCATAAAATTATTTCATTGCTACTTTATAACTGTATTTTTACTACTTTTATGAATCATAATGTAAATATCTTAGAAGCAACCCTTGGGAGGGTCATGACCTACAGGTGGAGAGCCACTGACATAGGCCAACCTGCTCTAGGAAGTTCCTCAGTTGGTGACTCTAGGCAGCCAAGTTGACAGTGAAACTACCTAGGACACCAGGTGAAGTGTTACAATGGTTAATCTTGATTGTCACTTGATTGGGTTAATAAACGCCTGGGGGATTAATAAAACACTAGTCCAGGCGTATCTGTGAAGGTGTTCCTAGGGACCTTGACGGCTCTGATTACTAATTTCTTGACATATTCATAGTATAGCAGCATTATTGGAAGGTGAGGAAGGGAAGTATTTCTCTATGGGCTGTGTCCTTGGGAGCTACATCTCACCCTTGTCCCGGCCTGGATCCCCTTTTCTCTCCTTCATGGCTACCATGATATCAACTGCACTACCCCATCATTGCGTGCCCACCAAGGCACATCCTTCATCTCTGAAAGCTGTTTCCACAAAGCATTTGGTCACAACAATCAGACAGTCTGAGTAACACAAGTGGTTAGGAGAGTCTCTGAGCAGCAGTCAGGGAAAAGAGTGGTGAGTGCAGACGGGCGCTGGGAAGGAAGCCTGGAGTGCCTAGCTTAGATTTGTTCCGAGTGTCGCAAAGCCTGGCAAAAGCTAGTTCAGGTTTCCTTTATTCTCTTTCTTTTAAAAAAAAATATTTATGGGGTGGGGGATTTCCTGTTGTACCCCTCCTCAGGTTTGTAGTCTTGAACAGAAGAGAGCAGTGGGGCTCCCCTCTGAGGAGACCTCATCAAAACATCCCATTCCCCAAAATGAACAGACGCTGATTCAGCATAGTGGGGTCCACCTGAAAGACAGCCCCGGCTGCACCCAGGTTCCGAGGGAGAATGACCATGAACAAGCTGTTCCATATCCAAGCAACGAGGAATCCTCAACTGAGTTCTCCAAGTCTCAAGACAGCTGGACCTGGGAGGATGTTTTATTCATCCTTTTTAGAATTGAATCCTCTTTGATCAGTTTCGAGGGGAAGAGCTAGAGAGATCTCGAGGCTAAATTATGTATTGGCTCTGCTCCATCTTTTCTGAGGTCACGTGAGCCTCTGCTCAGCATTAGCTGAGTGCATTTATCCCCCTTGGCATCGCTCTCTGGGCAGCATGGGCAGGCAATGTTATGAGTCATATGTAGCTGGGAGTTAATTTCCTAATGAACGTCCAAATCGGTGATCCTTGGCTCCCTCCAGTTTGTATTTGGATGTGATGAAAGGTGTGCCTCCAATTCTGGTTCTTAAGTAAGAGGAAGCTGTAATCTCCTTCATTTGCCCTTGATATGCCTCTGAAGTCTGGTACTTTGTAATGGAGCCCAACAAGATGACTGTTGGTCTTCTCTGAACCGTTCTTCTGAGCATGGTTGATTGACATTCTCTGACCAGCATCAAATGCAAAAGGAGCTTCACATTACAATCTGCCAACCCGCCCTTCCTTCCAGCCCGATCCATACAGTGCTCTGAAGAGCAGAACAGTTTACAGTACGGGTCCAGAGTGCAGGGGAAGGTGCTGTGTTGGTTTGTGTTAATACTGTGATTTTGAGACAATTAACTAGCTCCCTCTTCTTAGTCTCTTTTAAAGGTGTAAAATGGGAATACTAACAGCGCCTGGCTTTCGGGGTTGAGGGGGGTGGTGAGTGTAGTACCAGCTGAAGAGAGTTACTGCTTGTGACTTTCCTGTCAGTGCTGTTGACAGGCAAAGTGACAGGTGCTGTTGACACAGATCAATGCCAAAGAGCGAAAGCTTGTGGCCTGGAAGCCGAGCAGCCGAACATCAGGCCGTGGGTAGCAATCAATACATCTCAGAGTGCTTTACCTCAACGACCATTTCCATATACTATTGAATAATATGTGAGCACCTATGTATGTGTATGGAGTGAAACATTAAACAAACAGAGACACCACATATGTCTCCTTGGACAACTCCATGTCTCCCAGTCCCAGGCCCTCTGCTTTTCTCATGGGTAACCCATGTCTGTGGTTTGGTCATCTTTTGCATCTAGATCTTTGCTCATAGCTATTCTTATACAAACAACTAGGAAACACACCTGGCTAGGTTTGTCATTGTTCTGTGTTCTGTGGTTTGATTTATTTCACATAAAATGCGCTATTTTTTCACATTTTATTTTGTTCATGGAGATATTTTGCAAAATATGCCAAAACTACATTCTATCTCTGCATGTGCATGTTTTCATGTATGCAGGTACAATGTGTGTGCAGAGGGACACAGGAGAGAGGACAACCTGTGGTGTTATTCTTCAGGCTCCATCCGCCTGTTCTTATTTATTTATTATACACAGGGTCTTTCACTGGCCTAGAACTCATCAAGTTGACTAGCCTGGCCAGCCAGTGAACTCTAGGGAATCTGTCTGTTTCTCCAGCATTGGCATTAGAAGCATCTTCCACCATGCCTGCTTTTGTTCTGTGGGTTCAGAGAATTTAGCTCAAGTCCCCTTGCTTGGAAAAAGAGCATTTTCCTGATTGAGCCATCTCACCAGCCCCAAAATGATACACTTATAAATTCCACTACCTAGTTTCCCATTATTGATCAGTTTCCTTAGCTGCTCCTACGTAGAGGTTCCCTTAGTAGCGGTTTTAGCTTTTAATCAACCCTTTGCTGCAGAAGACATCACACCCTAAGGCCTCTCCAGTGAGTGTCACCTCCGGTTCTTGCCTTACAGAATCCTTGAGCTTGATCTAATTGTCAGAGACGAAGATGGAAACATACTGGACCCTGACAACACCAGCATCATCAGCTTGTTCCACGCTCACGAGGAGGCTACTGAAAAAATCACAGAGCGCATCAAAGAGGAAATGGTGAGCTCTGCACTGGAGGCTTTGGCCAAGCAAAGCTGCCATTGTGCACACTATAAACTGCAAATAACAGGCTAGAAGACTGCACTGTGTGATTTCAAGGGGCCATCTGTCCTCCAACCTGAGATGATCAGCAACAATGCAGGCTTTAAGTTTTTGTACTTAGATCTGTTTAGTCATTAGGCATGCATCCCACAAGTAATTCAACGCCAGGCATGTTTCCCAATCTTGGAGCTTTTAGGTTCTAGAAAAAAGAAGAGAAGAAAGGTAGCAAAGATGTAAATTAATTAATTAAAAGTTAATTGTAGCTGGTGATAAAAGACAATAAAGTAGGCACTGTGAATCAGGGGCTGCTTTGAGAGGACTGGGCAGGAAAGGTCTCTTGGAGGTGTGAAGGAGTAATGTCGAAGCCACCAGTGCTGAGGGGATCTGGTGGCAGGTGCTCCAGGTAGAGGCAGCAGCAAATGCAAAGGCACTGAGGTAAGTTCTGAAGGAATCTGGTGTGGGTGGGGCACGGTGAGCTGTGGGGAGTGGTCTAATTTGCAGAGGTAGGCAGCAGAGTCTGCCTCCAGAGCAGCCTGGGGATTGTGGGAAAAAGTTCAGATGTCAATCTAAGTAGGATGGCAAGCCAGCAAAAGACTTCAAGGAAGATTAAGCCTGGTTTATATTTAAACAAGGCCACTTTAACTGCCGTGTATTTTTATCTTAATTAAAACCTTATTTTTTTTAAGACAGACACCTGCAAACAAAACTATAATGCATCAAAATAAATTATTCATGGATAAGTGCATAAAAATAGATTTGATAGTGAAAATGAAGTGGCTCTGATTATTTGCTGTGAGTTATTGGAAAGCAACTACATTTTTGGACTTGCTTTTATGTAGTAAAAATCACTATCTCTAAGCTTCACTTAGGTGGATGTTAGTGGTGACGGATATCCCTCCCAACAATTGGCATACAGATAATGCTACCATCTTCCTTACAAACTTCTTCATGCACCTTCCTCATTCGAGCCTAGCAATCCATAATTTGTATTCTCTTCCTCATTCTGACTCTTCCAGAGCTTTCAAATAGAATATCCAGTGTTATTTTTCTTGGGCATTTTTGACTTAGCATATTGTTTTGGGAATTCCTTTTATTATGTATACTAACGAACATTTGTTTTTTTTTTTTCAGTGCTGAGCCTGTATATTGCTGGCCTAATGTTGATGTGTTTATTACTGGCCGTACTGATAGCCTACATCACTGTCTGATTGTAGGGTGTTTGGGTAGATTGCCAGTGCATAATGCTACTAAGAGCCATATCTTAGTTAGGGTTTCTATTGCTGTGACCAAAAGCAACTTGTAATACACAGGACACATTCCATCACCAAGGGGAGTCAGGACTGGAACTCAAGGCAGGAACAGAAGCAGAGGCCACGGAGGAACACTGCTTCCTTGCTTGTTCCTCATGGCTTTGCTCAGCCTGCTTTCTTATACAACTCAGGACCACCTGCCCAGGGATACCACTGCCCAGGGTGGGCTATGCCTTCTCCTCTCCATTAGCAATCGAGAAAATTCTTGACAGATTTGCCTATGGGCCAATCTTATAGAGGGATTTTTCTCAGTTGAGAGTCTTTCTTTCCAAGTTGTGTCAAGTTGACATGAAATTAACCAAACACATGAGCACTTACAGATTTCCTTTATAACTTGTGTTTTTTTAGGCCACTAACTTCATGGAGAGTTATGGGTCAGTGGTAATATCTCCCAGGATAGGAAGATGAAAGCAAGCAGGGTCAAAGGGACAACCCTCAGACCGCAGACACTTATGGTGATTGAGCTGGCTGGATGCTCAACTATTCCGGCTTACAGTGGAGGGGCTCTTCGTACTCCAGACGGTGTTTCTGTTGTTTTAAGTGGTCCTCGGGTTACTTGTTATATCTTCTGTTTTTCTTCTTCTTTCTACACTTCA
Source organism: Microtus pennsylvanicus (assembly GCF_037038515.1). Taxonomy (NCBI): domain Eukaryota; kingdom Metazoa; phylum Chordata; class Mammalia; order Rodentia; family Cricetidae; genus Microtus; species Microtus pennsylvanicus. Next base: position 85,370,875 of record NC_134589.1, read on the forward strand.
GTCAAAAGACCAGCCAGATTATGGGATGTATTCGCGGATCTCCTCATCTCCCACCCACAGCCTCTATGTCTTTGTGAGAAACTTCGTGTGCCGAATTGGGGAGGATGCTGAGCTCTTCATGTCTCTCTATGACCCCCAAAGAAATATGGTCATAAGGTCAGTGTGTCCGGTGTGTCCTGGCTTCTCAGCCTGTGGGAAGCTAGACTCGGCAGTGCACAGAGGATCTTTTCCTCTCACCTTTCTTTGTGGAGTAGTTCCTACCAGAAAAGAAACTCAGCTTGCTTCAATGAAAGTGTGGGAAGGACTCCTTTGGAGAGTGTGGGAGTTGGGCGGAAGTGCTATTTGCCCCTGATTTGTTTTCTCAGCGGGTTTGTGGTTATGATAATGTGTCTTGGTTATCAAAAATTGCAAGATTCAGACAAATAGCAATGGGTAAGATAAAAATACCTGTTTTTAAAATGGGAGCTGAGAAATGAATGGTGGAAAATCTCAATCCTCCACAAAAGCTCACATACTCATTCTGCTGTTTGATTTCCCTTAACCCTAATGAGGCTGCTAAACAAACTTACGCCTGAGTTGGCTGTTTGCAAACTGTGAGCGTTGACCTCTCTGGGCCATTGATTTCAGACTTTAATGAGAAAAGTGCAGGTGAATATGGGCACAGCATACCAATGGGCATCATCATGAATGCCTGCCATTGACTGCTCTTGGGTATGAAGGAAGCCAGGGAACTTCTGGGTGACTCAGCTCAAGGACAGGAAACGCCTTTGGGAATCTTGAAGATTGTTCCCTTCTGCCCCATTCATCCCCTTCCCCTGTGCTTGTGGCTCAGCCAATCCTTGCTCTCAGGTGATCTTTATTTGTTTCTATGCAGTAGGGGTTTTGGAGGAATCGTTCCTGTTTGACACATTAAAATGGAGCTGGATTATGATCCTTTTGTGTTTATATGGAAGATGGTATTTTTCTAGTTCAATGTTAGGATGATTAGATGAAGTCACAGGAAGCACCGAGTGAGGAGTGTTGCTTTAGTTAGTAGTGGTTCTCCCAGAGACGGTGAAGCATAGCTGGGCTGTGCAGGAGGGCAGCACCGAGCTCTATATTCGATCTCATTTGAACCTAGAGTGAAATTTCGGTGAAAAGGTGAAGCTCAAAGAGGTCAGAAAACATGCCTGAAGTCACACCTGTTTATAAACAACCGAGCTGAAGCTTAGATCTATGCCCACCTGACTCTAAAGACAAATTATATTCCATTTAATTTTGCCACTCAGATTGTTTTTATGGTTGCCCCCAGAGTTTCAGCACCCTTCTCGCCGAAAGCTAGACTTTATCACACATCTAAGTCCCTGTTATTCAGCTGGCTCAGTCTCAGTGGATATGATACTAGAACTTGGTGCTTACTTGATCACGCCCAGTAGATACTACAAATACACTAGTAGTTCCTGCTCCTTTAGGGCCCTTGCCCCATGTGCCCTAAGTTCCTGGCTATCTCCTAAAAATTGCACTGGAGGCAGTTGTGGAAAGGGGTATTAACAGCACTGTTAGAACCCCTGTGTCCCTTAGATACGTGACAACTTGGATCTGCATCGGTGAGGTTGCCTGGCCCCTGGTCCACTCAGTGATGGATGGCCTCAGCCAGCTTTGTGGAGGGAGGTGATAGATCATTGAGATGGTCACTCTGTTCCCTGATGTACCACCCTGGAAAATATGGTCGATGGGATGTGTCTGAATGATGCCTTTGAGAGTGTTAGGGACACAGGGCAGCCCTTAGGAAGAGCAGGAATGGGGATGGGGAAGCACCAAGATCGTGAAAATGCTAACCAGGAAAAAACAAAGCACAGAAGAGGGGCCTGGAACATTCCCTATGTTAGTCTGACTTGTCTTAGATGCTCCTTTTCTTCCTCAAACTGCACTCTCCACTCCTGCCCACTCTAACAATTTACTGTCCCAGGCAGAAGTTAAGACTTCCTCTGTGGGGGCTCAGATGCGAACTGGAGACAAGTTGTCTGGTACTGATCTTTCCATGTCGGGACCATTTGTGGCCAGGTTCCCAGGATACCCAGAGAGTCCTGGCTGGAAATTGAAAATACTTTTTTGTAGGACAAAAATGTAGCAGCGTGGGCATGAGGCCAGCACTGAGCTTATGTCCCCAAGAGTTTAAGAGGATGGAACAATCCTTCCTCCTCCTCACCTGTGTCAATGGCTCAAACTTTCAGATTCTATCATCAGCTCTTCTGAGCAAGAATGGATGGGAGCAGTTCAGCCTTCTAAATTGCTTTTCTTATTTATGATTACATTTCTCTCCAAAGGAAATTGCTGGCGCCTGCTGTTTAGATGCAGCAAGCTGGTCAGAAAGGGGATTGCTATATGTGATGAAAGGTCCTGGACAGAACCCAGGTACTTCAATACGAGCAATCCATAAATAATCAGGGGAATCACTTAAGATATTATTGAGCCTTCTTGGATAGTTTGCTATCAATCCCACTGAAAATTTTGGCTCTTACCAAAAATGAAAGCAAAATGTAATTGTATACTTAATTTGCTTGTGTTTTGACTTTTGGTTGATTGAAGGCTGGACTCCATATGCTCTAGGTCCATGTCCTTCTTTCAGTTTTGTTCCAGCTACTCTGGTGAACATTGTGAGTAAGTCTGGATGGGTGGAGCGGACTTGTGGTCTTAGCTGTCCTGGAGACTGAGGCAAGAGGGTTGTGAGTTCAAGGCCACTCTGGGGAAAATCAACAACAACAGGCCTGAGGATATACCTCTGTACTTGGGCACTTACCTTGCTTATACAAGTCTGAGGCTTTAATACCCACTGTTTTCAAAATAAGCAAAAGCAAAAACAGCAACCTGACAACAAATCTCCAAACAAACAAGCAAATACCATTCAAACAAGCAAGAAAATATCCATCTGAGTGGAGGGAAGGTGTGTGTGTGTGTGTGTGTGTGTGTGTGTGTGTGTGTGTGAGAGAGAGAGAGAGAGAGAGAGAGAGAGAGAGAGAGAGAGAGAGAGAGAGAGAGAGAGAGAGAAAGGGGGGCTCTAAATAAGGCAGTTTTCTTTCACCTCATTGAATTCTTTTATGCTGCCTACTAGAATAAATTTGGTTATATTATTATTTTAATTTTCTTACTTCAAATTAGTGGGCATTTATTTAACATCAACTGTATGTTTCTGGATGGCATAAAACACCCAATGACTCATCTCAGTAAAGTGTACTATACTTCTAAGTAATATTAGTGCTGCCCCCTCAGACTTTCTGGCCTGCCTGGGTAGACCAGTAGATCTCACCACATGGGTGTATGTGATTGCCAGTAGTAGTCAGTTGGCAAATTATGATGCCTGAATCTTGGGGGACTGCTGAGTAATGGGTTGTCACCATTCCCTCATACGATTATTCACTGAATTTCCATTACTTCAGAATTTTTTAAAAGTTTATTCTATTTTATGAGTATGTGTGTGCCTATTTGTACGCACACCACGTTTGTGAAGATGCCTGCAGAGTCCAGATGAGGGCATTAGTTACCCAGGAACTGGAGTTGCATGCCAATGTGAGCTTCTGCATGTGGGTGTTGAGAACCAAACCTGGGTCCTTTGCAAGAGCAGCAAGTGCTCATAAGCCCTGATCCATCTCTCCAGCTCCCTCCATTAGTTTTAAGAGAGAGTCAAAAATCCCCAAATGATCTACAAGGCCCATTTGCTCTGGGTCTCTGTATAATTTTTCCCACACCACTTAACTCTTAAAGCTCTTTCTCAGATTACATCTATGACTTTTGCCTACATCTTTGCCTCGCCTGAAACCTTTTCTAGTCCGTGCTCAATTTGACTACATGTGTTTTCTTTAGCAAAGATGTCTCTCGCCACCTAGACCAGGGCAGGACTTTGCAACGTGCATTCTTACAATGTCTTGAATGTTTCCTTCACAGCACACTTGCATTATTATGCAGTTGTCAAATAACAGTGGAACAGTTTATTTAAATGGACCGAAGGTGACAACTTTATGGTTCCTCATCCTAAGGCGTCCTGTTAGCAGAAACAGTTGTACCTTCAAAGGACAACTTCAAAAAAAATCCAAATCCTGACTCAGTCTCAGAAGGAGAGCAGGCTGGAAAGGGAGATGCGCTAGTGGGTGTTCTGCAGAGCCTGCTAAAATCCTCTCCTCTCTCATCTCTGACTTTGCCAATAACCTCTACCGAGTATGCAGCTGCTCGGCAAAAATACTAGGCAGCTGCACCAGGATGTTTTAGCAGTTGGGGAGGAAAGGTGTGCAAGGATACACATATGTTCATAATTCGTCCCCCACTCCCAACACAACTTATCCTTCAGAGGGAAGGCTCTCTCAAACACTGCCCTGTCTCCAGTAGCCACTACAGTGCTGAAAACGTAGCTGATGCTCATGGGTATCTCTGAATGGATGCCCCACCTGTAACAGACTGCTACTCTTCCTCCCACAGTGAGAACTATCTGGTGCGATGGGGCAGCAAGGGATTCCCAAAGGAGATTGAGATGCTCAATAACCTGAAGGTGGTCTTCACGGTGAGTGTGTGTTCTCTGTCCACTGCTCTCTACACGCCCAGTGACCTGGCCTTGGGAAAGAGGCTGGCTGGGCATTGCTCAGGATGGAGCAGGGCTCCACACAGAGCTGTGCTCTGGGCTTTTCATGGGGCTTCATTGCTCATGGAGTCATTGTATGTCTTAAAGATGTCATTGGGCGTTGGGAAGATGAGTCTCCTCCTTTGCTCTCTTCCCCTCCCCTGTCTTTCTCACTCTGTACACACAGACAACAGGACCATCTAAGCAAGTGTGCCTCCCTGATCAGCAATGGTTAGGTAACCCGGGCACAGAAGCTACTAGTTTTGATTTGCTCGTTAATTCACAGTAAATCTAATTTTCTTTCTTTGGTTCAGGCCTTTCTGAAAACACTTCTAAAATTCATCAGGAAAAAATATAGGATCTTTCAAGGACACTGGCTGCCTTAGTCAATTGGACATTCTGAATATAATTAAGCCATAGGCAATTAAAGACCTGGCACGTCCTTAGGACCATCCTTCCAAACACTAATACTTAACTAGCATGACTTATATGTAGAAGGATAATGTCAATTGTTATTTGGATGGGTTGTTTCTGAAAGTGAACTTGGTCTTTAGCTCTGAGCAGGGGGCTCAGTAAGCAGAATGAGATAAGGGTTATCATTTCCAGCAGAGAAATCATTTCCTTCTTCACTAAGGAAACAAGCATAGTTTACTAGCTCCTTTGGGGAGAAGACTCTGTACCTCCGTGCTCCATTGCCTGCATTAGAGGGGGAAATTATGGAGGAGGAGCTGGGATGGGTTTTGGCATTGACCAAACTGATGAGTTAGATCCAGAAGTGACCGACATGCTAGATTAACCTACCTTGCTCTACAATAATTTCCCTGTTACAGCCCATTAAGTGCAGTGTCTTATGTTACATTGTGATTAGATTGAGGGTATATTTGATTTATTTTGTTTGTTATTTCCTGAAAAAAAATATGCCAGAGGCATGGAATGGGATCATAGGTCCTAATTGCTGAGACAGAGTTTTCTTGGCATATACAAATGCACTTGATCTTGTATATCTATTGCTAGTTAGAAGGAGGAGCCTATTTATTTGCTTGATAAATAGGAGTGTCCCACGAGGCTTCGTGATTAAACCAGGAGACATATGTTCCACAAGACGGGGGAGGACAGGGAATCAATCAGTGCTTTGCTGTGCAGAGGACCAGCCCATGATACGAGCGTGAAGGAAAAGGCAGGGGCAAGTTTGTGTCACACAGGACTAGTGAGAATGGGATCCTGGCTTCTCAGAATTCTGGGGTGCCACACCTCTGCTCTACAGAACAAGTGAACTAAAGACCTTCAGTTGATTGGTTGGACAGACTGATGTGTCCCTCTCTTGAGATGATTGACAGCTTCATTTGGAGATATGAAAGGTCACGGCACTCTTGTGTTTTGTATGGATTCAAAAGCCACTTGTAAGCTCAGTGCCTGCTGCTAGGGAACAGCTGATGAGGCCTCTGCTTTCAGGTCCACCAATGGGGGTCCTGAAAGAATAATAAATTATTAATAATAATTGACAGAAAATTAATTAATTTTTATTAGTTTTATTTTAAAATGCTTTTACTTTGTTCTTACAAAATTCCAGTATTTGGGAGGGAAGCAGAACAATATAACTTAGAATCAACATTACCTGCTATAATAACCAGAGGCATTAGCATGCCTTCTCTCCCTTCTCTCCTTTCCTGCAGCGTTAGAGTGCAAGAAAGTAGAAAAAACATAAAATAAAATTTTATTAAAATATAATAAATAATAAACAAATGAGTAAAGACACCGTAGCAATGTCAGACAGCAATCCAAATAGCAACGGTAGTTAAGACAGGGCGGCACAATGGTGTATGACTGCGAGCCACTTTCAACTGGGTGTCACAGTGATGCTGACTGAAGTTGAGTGTGAGATACGACCTGGCAGCTGTGGCACTAGTTGGCCTTCTTTCTCTACCCTCTGGATGTTTGCCCTCTCTCTGGTCTCCTATTTGGGGTCAGGATGGTGGCTCCTTGGGCCTGAGAAGCTGGCATAAGGGTCTGGCTGATGCCGATGTCTCATCCATTGGCTCCCTAAGAGTTTGCCCTCTTTGGTCTGCCGTATGGAAATGGGGTGTATCGTGAGGCCCCTGATGCGTTAGCCCAGTCTGGAGCTGCAGGAAAGAAGACTAGGAAGGGAAAGGCATGCTAATGCACATGTTGTTATAGCAGGAGATGCTTTTTAAGTTCTATTGCTTGTCTTTCCACCAAATGTTGGAATTTTGCAAGACCAGAGTAGAGGTGACTGGGGTGGGGGAAGCCTCAGACTGGAGCCTACATTCTCGATAAGGATTTCTTGTTATGTGCCAGGCCAAGAATTCTACCTGGGCTGCAAAGCATGTGTTCAGGCAGTTTGCTGTAGTGTATGGAGCATTGAGATTCTCTAGGGCCAAGGATCCTCCCAAACAGTTCTTAAAGAACTGTATTTTCCTTTGAGGACAAGTGGCATCTCAGGGTGTGGGGAGAGGGGATGATGTCTCCGAACCTTGGTTCTGCATGTATCTAGCGTATTAGTCTGCCAGTGCTGCTGTAATGAAACTTCGTAGATTGGCTGGGTTGACAGACATTTGTTTTCTCTGAGTTCTGGAGACTAGATATCTGGCAATAATGTGTTGGCAGAGTTGCTTTGTCTGAGGTCAATCTTTGGTTTGTAGACAACACCCTTCTTCCTTTTTCATGGTCATGTGTGCATGTGAACTCGTGTGAGTGCATGCGTGTGCGCATGTGTGCCTCCTAGTCTCTGCTTGCGAAAACAGATATTACATTGGATCAACCCACTCTGATGACCTTGTCTTAACCACATTTTCTCTGCAAAGGCAGCTTTCTGAAGGCAGTCAGGCTCTGAGGTGCTGGGGTCAGGACTTCTGTATGTTGGCAGAAACCTTTCCGGTGTCAAGGCCTCTTTGGCTCCTGAATGTCTCACAAAGACAGAAGTCAAAATATTTAAAATATAAATAAAAAAAATCTTGACATAGAGGACAAGTAATTAAGAATGGGTGTCACTATAAATGACTGAGGACAGAGATGTTAATCATGGAGAGAACTTGATTATACAGAGGAATAAGAGACAGGCATTTGGGTAGAGGTATGCTTAGAAAGAAAGATCGAGAGAGAGAGAGAGAGAGAGAGAGAGAGAGAGAGAGAGAGAATTGTACATCTCCAGAGCAATAAAGCAATCTATGTGGATAAAAATAGAGAGACTAGTGAGGAATCAGCTGGCGAGGACAGCTGGGTATATTATGTCTAGCCCTTTCATGTCAGCTTGGAAAGATGAGCGCCAAAGCGGTAGGAAACAGGGAGCTACTGACGTTGGGGGATGAGAAATTAAAAAAAAAAATCAGCATGGCTTCCAAAGATGAGTTCCCAGGAGGTTCTAGAATGGAGCGGTTGAAGGAGTCCTGCAGGTCCTTGGGGTCATACAGGCACAGCAGGCTTCCTCAGGTTGCTCCTGCACTTCTTCTCTTCTCCCTGCCTGTCAGGGTGATCCCAGTGATGGAGGGGACATTGTCCACTCTGCTAGATGGGAAAAGGAGAGCCCTTCATGACTAGGCTTTCGGGAACAATCTAGAAGATAGGTGCTTGACTCTGCAGGGAAGCAAGAGAGCTGGAAAACTCCAACCTTACAGGGTAAAGTTTTGAGCAGAATTCCTCCTTTTGTAGGAAGGCTCAGGTTTTGCTTTGAAGGCCTTAAACATGGCCCACAGATGTTATGGAAGAGAACCTCACTCACTCTAGTCAACTGAGGAGGTTCATACCTTCATAGCAACGTTAAGACTAGTGTTTGACCAGCTGTACATCGTAGCTTAGCCAAATAGGCACATGAAATTTAAGTAGCCCAGTTCCTTGTAGGTAGATGTGGGCCATATCAGGGGCCTGTCTTATACCCATAGACTCTCTTCTCTGTGTCCCCTTCTTCTCACACCACCCACAGTGAGAAGCTGGGGCTGGCTGCTCTGCCTGTTCCTGGATGAGCTTGTCCCCCATGTTTATGCTCACAAGAGAATTAACTCAGAGGGTAAGCTGCTCCCCAGCAAGGGTAGGCCCAGGGTTGACTTTCTAAGCTGACATAATAGCATGTCTTTTTTTTTCTGCCCCAGCTCTTTCTGGCTGGCAGGGAGCCTGATGAAGATGGGGCACCTAAATACACTGCAGTAGAATGCTGAGATGCTCAGGGCATGCCTCTGCAATGCTGCTCCAGTTACTAAACTCCATCCCAGAGTCACCAAGGACCAAAGTCATGACAAGGACCAAGGTCATGATCCAGAAGAATTGTTCTTACAGGGAAAAGTGGGATGCAAAAATAGCAGCATCTTTGAGGTGCTTGATAGCACTGTGAGGGATCAGACGAGATGGTGCAGAGTGGTGTCTCTAGGGTCCTGCCACTCAGGACCTCAGCTGGTCCTTGCCTTCCTTATCTGTTCAAAGGGTGTGGTGACCTCAGTTTCCACCTTTCCTATGACCGATGGTGACACTGCAATGCTAGCCACACTCCTTAGAAATGACCATTGCTTTGTTCCTATTTTACTTGTTTTTATTAAACATATGATTGAAACTGCTTTCTTTTCTCTCTTTATAGGATCTTGGAAACAAAGACCTCAACAGGGATAAGATTTACTTGATTTGCCAAATAGTCCGAATTGGGAAGATGGATCTTAAGGATACTAATATCAAGAAGTGCACCCAGGGGCTGAGGAGGCCCTTTGGGGTGGCAGGTGGGATGACTGATGTCTGCACTTAAATTTTATTAGAGCACACGTTTTTATGTGCCTGAATTTTAAAGATTATTCCTACCCCTCCACCCCTGCAAAATCTGGGCTGAGCAGCCTTTAATAACTACATTTGTGGTGGCTAACTGAAGTCACTGGTGACTGAGTCCAGATTTATGATAAGCTCAGCGAATAATGCGGTCCTAAGGTCTGGCCCAGGGCACCCAGGAGCGTGGCACAGTCTGAGCAGTTGGCGCCTCAGCTCCCTCGCGCTTGTGAAAAGGGACGAACAATACGGTCTGGATCTAATTATGGGGAGCAAATCATTTTGGAAAAAAACATATCCAGGAGAGGAAATGCAGTTACACAGAGTGAGTCATACCATCCGTCTGAATTCCAGATGAGAACGGACATTCAGAAAAGGAGGGCACTGCGGGGTCCTTGTGGGCTGCCGAAGCACATAGCTCCGCCTTTCCCCTGGCACTAGCTGTGAGCACGCCCAAAGCTTCGTCATTCCTGCCCTACTTTTGTGGTTTATGTGCTATTTGGCTATTAGTTGAAGGCACTATTATTTACTTAATATATTTCCTTTTTTAATGAACTCACTTTATTTCACTAAAGTGTATTTTTCTCAAAAGACAATTGAAATACCTGCGACATGGCGATTGGATATGCCAGTATTTTTCTTATTATTAAAAGATAAATTTGGTGGGCTGGAGAGATGGCTAAGTGGTTAGTTAGGAGTGCTTGCTACTCTACCAGAGGACCAGAGTTCAGTTCCCAGCAGCCACATCCGACAGCTCACAATCGTCTATAACTCCAGCTCCAGGGTAGCTGGTGCCTTCAGACCTCTGCACAATTTCCTCTACACATGTACATTAACACACCGATACATCCGTATGGATAAATGCTAAGACGAATATTTCGAAGCAAAATATAAGTTTTAAATCAGGAACCCTTTCCAATTCCTGCATCTCATCCATTTGTCACTTTGAGAGACTCTTTCGTCTGCCATTACATGTCCCCTGGCTTTCTGGTCATCCCTAGTACATTTGCATATTGGCTATGAAGTCAGTTGGCGAGGCTCAAGGGTTCAACAATTCTGTGTACATGCCATGCACATGGTCATGAAAAGAGGGTGTTTCGTTGGATGCTCAGATCCTACAGAGAATCCCTGTCCATGGGTTGTGTGAGTACAGACGAGACTCGGTATACACATCCAACAAGAACCTTGCTACCCAACTCTGTTGTTGCCACCTGTCTAACCATCTCCTTTGCCCTCTACTACACCCTGGGGCCCTCCCTCCAATGTTCCTCCCCTTCTCCCCTGCCGTATAATCCACCCCTCTCACCACCTCTGCTTGACTTAACTATTCGCGCATTTCCTTTATCTTTCTAGTTATGGACATCACTGACATCATCAAGGGCAAAGCAGAGAGTGATGAGGAAAAGCAACATTTTATTCCCTTCCACCCGTAAGTCAGTCCTGTGTCTCTCCAAGTTGCCCATCCCAGTCTCTCTCCAGCCCTGGTTCCTGATCCTTAGTAACGGGTTATGTGGGCGGGGCCTCCCAAGAGAGAGCATCCTGGACCTGCTACTGAACCAGGGACTTTACCGCAGCTCTGGGGAAGAGTGCCAGGCTTGGGGGTGAAGTGGTGGACACGGTCAATGTGACCTGCTTTCCTGGAGCTTAGACTTCACATGGGCAATTAAGTAGATAATCAACCAAAGCTTAAGGCCTTAATTATGAGTGTACCAGGGGCCACGGAGCTGTGAAGGAGCAGCCCTTTGGGAGCGCTTCCATGGAAGCCACATGTATATCTGTGACGGGAGAAGCAGGGACAGCAAGGAAGGTCATTATCTTTTACTTGCTTGAAGATGATTCCACATTGAGAGTAATGTCAGGATTAAGCACCCCCAAAGATCTCCAAGTAACTGTGTCAGTGACCCTAGTCAAGGAGAGTGATTAGGTCTATTGAAGCAGCTGAAGTTCTTGTCACCTTTCAGAGGAGACACATTCATGACAAAGACTTGGGAATCTTTTCTGTGGCGTCAATGCCTGCTACCTGTGGCTTTCCTTGGTTTCTCTCAGGTCTCAGAGCTGCTGTTTGAGAGGAGGGCATTGTGTTTTCCAAGCTGCCACAGGCAGGCTGACTTTGCACCTAAGTCGTGCTGGGGTGCTTGCTCCCTGTGGCAATGCGGGACACGAGACGAAAACCTCGTGGGGGCACCACGTGACCGTTTGTGCTCTTTTCCCCTTTCTAGGGTCTCAGCTGAGAATGATTTCCTTCATAGTCTTCTGAGCAAAGTCATAGCCTCCAAGGGAGACAGTGGAGGACAAGGTATGCAGTTATCATTCAATGTACAAGTATGCTGTATTTACGGAAACCCAGGAGCCTCTGATTCATCAGTAAACAGACCTGGACAGCACGGTGGGAAACCTAAGAGTGTGGGGTCCATAGCAACACAAACCGCCTACTGCAGCATAGGATGGGCATTTCCTTCACACCTAACGACAAAAGGAGCTGCTAGCTCTATGTGTCTGGCACTTTGAAGTTACACATTTGATCTCATCTTTCTCCAAAGCCTTGAGACAGATGGCTGGTGTCCTATCTGCTTTAAGAAGACCTACACTCATAATTACCTGGGGGTGATTATCGGAGGCTGACACCGCCGCAACCAACTATGCTACCCACGCAGCCCCTGGGGCTTGGTGGCTGCATATGTGAATGTATCTGTTATCTTAGTAGTCTCCTGCAGGAGGCATGGGGGAGGGGTAGTGAGCGAACCGGGAGACTGCCATAGAGATGAGTGTTCACGGTGAGAGTTCCCTTCTAGGCCTGTGGGTGACCATGAAGATGCTGGTGGGAGACATCGTTCAGATCCGCAAAGACTATCCGCACTTAGTGGACAGGACCACTGTGGTGGCCCGGAAGCTGGGCTTCCCAGAGATCATCATGCCAGGTGGGACACGGCTGCAGTGAGCAGGGACCGCAGCAGGGGTCCAGCTCGTGTCATTCATTGTCTCCTTGAGAGTCAGCCTCTTTTACTTCATTTCTCTGCCTGAACAAAAGCAATTTTTATTTTTTTTTAAAGGAATCTAATTTTACATACTAATCCCAGTTCCCTCTTCCTCCCTTCCTTTTCCCACTCCCCTTACTTTCTTCCCATCCACCCCTTAGAGAAGGTGAGGGCCTCCCATGGGGAGTCAACAAAGTCTGTCACATCTCTTGAGTCAGGATCAAGCCCCCCCCCCCCGTCCCCCCGTATCTACGCTGAACAAGGTATCCCTCCCTAAGGAATGGGCTCCAAAGAGCCAGTTCATGCACTAGGGATAAATACTGGTTCCACTGCTAGTGGCCCCACAAACTGCCCAAGCCACACAACTGTCACCTGCATTCTGAGGGCCTAGTTGGGTCTTGTGCAGGCTCCCCAGCTGTCAGTCAAGAGTCAGGGAGCTCCCACTAGCTCAGGTCAGCTGTTTCTGTGGGTTTCCCATCATGGTCTTGGTCCCTTTGCTCATAATATCACTCCTCCCTTTCTATGACAACTTTTTCATCCGCAGAAACTTCTCTGCGTGCTCCAAGTAAACACAAACATGGAAATAGACAGACACACACTCTCTCCCACCCATACTTTACAGACACAAGCTTTATTTAATAGGCCTTTTATGGAGCTATGTGACTTGCTTTGCCATTCAGCAACTCAGCACGGATGGCATCTTTATTTTACTCCACATAGAGCGATGCCATTCTGTCTGGCGATGGGGTATTGTCACTCTCTTGAATTTTTATAGTACATTTTATTATCTGAAGGACCCATGCGTGTAGTAATATGTTTAAATAGCATAGGAGGTGGCCAGTGGTTCAGAGTCCCCTCAAATCTTTCGGTGGTTCAGCTCTAACCAGTACTATTAATACATTTATCTCAAAAGGGAAGTCTTGTATTGGCACTCTTTTGATATGACTGTCTGGACTTCATTCTTAGACTTCAACTTGCATCACCCGCTCTGACTGATCCTTTGTTCTCCTGTAGTTGAATGGTGGCCCAGGGCCTGTCCTGTGATTTACTCGTAACTGTTGTACATAACTGAAATCTCTCTCAGTTTCTTCTTTGCACTTCCTTCCTGGAAACCCTATGCTTCTTGACCTCTGCCCTCAGGCTCTGCATACAGGGGAAATTGCTGAAGCCTACTTTTGGGCAAGGAAAGGGCCTATGTATATACAGCACTCTGTGGGCCAAGATCACTTTGCTTGGTGCTTCCCTTCGCTTCCCAGAAGGTGTCACTAGAGGATGGAAATTAAATGATTTTAACAGAGACAACATGGCCAGTCTTGACCACCCTCCCTCGCTTTCTGCTGCTGAGTTTTCTAGCACTCCTATTTTTGCTATCTAGCTTTCTATCCCTCCTGTCAGGTTCCAAAATACCCTTTCTCAACTGCCCTGATTTTAATTATGAATGGTCCTTTCTCCTCCTCCTCCACTCAACCTCTGTGTCTGACTCTGCTGTCTTCTCTCTCCATTCTCAGGGGATGTCAGGAATGATATCTACATCACGCTCTTACAAGGTGACTTTGACAAGTACAACAAGACCACACAGCGGAACGTGGAAGTGATTATGTGTGTGTGCACAGAAGATGGCAAAGTACTACCCGTAAGGGACAGCAGCGCTCTGAGTGACAGGACCCCGATCTGCTCTCTGAAGGATCAGAGCTTTAGGGAAGATGATGGGTCACATGATCAACCTACACCTTGTAGCATGTTTAGTGCCCTAAGGTCGAATAAGATCTCATGTCGGTCTTTCATCTAAGCGTTCGTCAATGTGTATCTCCACATCTTTGTGTGTGCATGTGTGTGCATTTGTGTGTGTCTGCTTTAGCACTTGTTTATAGGTTATTTTTTTGCAGTTAAAATGTTTTCACTGAAACTCAAGCTAGTTGATTCAGGCAAAATCTATGGTTAAGATCAATACAGAGCCCTGGGCTGGCGTGGAGGCTCAGAATGTCTTCAAAGCAGACATTCTCAGCACTTAATCCAACTCCCCAGCTCTCAGCCAGAAATTTGGGTGGAAAGTCTTACTCGCAAATTGGTCTCCAGAGGGTTAGCAGCATGCATTGGAGAAGGCAAAGCACATGGTTATATTTACGCAGCATATGTCCTGTACAATCTTTGTCATGTGTGTTTATATCTGTTTGCTTATGTTTCCTTTAAGGTTGTCAGCAGTTGTGTCCAGTGTGTGGGAGGGTTTTGCTTCTGAATTCTTCCTCTCTGAACGCTTAGCTGAAAATGAGATCAGCTCTCAGCAGAAGTTACAGCGTGGGCAAGCATCCCTCCTAGGCCACCTATAGGGAATCAGATAGCAAAGTAACAGGAAGTCCTAGCCCCAGGGCCTGGAGCTCAGGCCTGGTACTGGCACCTCTGCCTAAACATGACTAACACCCTGAGAACAATAGTCCCTGTATCAGGCTGGGTAGTGACATGAAGCCCATTATCACCTCAAGTTTACAAAGGGAGAACAGAAACTCATGTGGAGAAAAACAGGCCTTATTTACTACAGTTTACAGTGGCAGGGATGGGGATTTACCTTAGTCTCCTCACTACAGAGCCTATGCATTAAGAAGGTTCTCCAAGTTATTTCAAACCTCAAATCGAGGCTTCTAGCTGTTTCAACAAAACCCTGGGGAGGCTCAGTATCCGTTTTCAATGTAAAGAATGTTTTGCAACTGTCCTTTTGTTCTTGAAACCACCACAGTTAATTAATATCTGCTTGAGAAAAACCCTAGCATCTGCCTCATCCCTCCTTTGTTGGATGCTAACACTTTTCTGAAAAATAAAACAGGCAAGACACACGGCTTGAAAGAACACAAAGGAAGACAGGAGAATCTTATCTGAAAGGAAAATTTGCATTTTGTGAACGTATAGATCCTTGCTTTAAAGTTATTTTTGCTCAGTTACCCATCCAGAGAGATTTTAAACTCCAGCCTCATTGCTAAGATATTGATATGACTTGCCTTCCATACTGGCAAAGGACAAATTAGAAGACACAGTTCACAGGTAAACTAACATCTCGCCTTGTGTCTGATCTATTCTTCTGTGTACCCTTGCCACTCTTTAAGACAGACCTGGGGTGACAGACACACTTACTGCAGACAAAGATGTGTGGCAATCTAGGTTCTGAAGAGGAAGGGTAGCTGCCTGGCATGCTGATGGGGGAGTTCAGTTTCCGACATTAGTGTAGTTATGGGGGAGTTCAGTTGACTGCCTATTGAAAATTGCTGGGGGAGCCTGTGGGAGGCTTTCCTTTCCTTATTTGCAGACATGAATATTACTGCCTAATTAAATGTCATGCAGCACATTCAAATGCCCCTGAGCTGTCTTGGTGGGTTCCTGTGGAAATGGTCCCTCTGAAGATGGTTATTTCTCTTCAGCCATCTTTGGCAGAACAGACCTAGTAGGCAGTGTGTGAGGCATACCCCAGCGCCCCATCTGGGGTCTCAAGAACCTTGCTTAGGTGGGAGTATAGCAGAAAAGCTAATGGGATGGTGGGCTCTAGGGTCATAAATCCAGGCTTCAAATACCTATTATCCCTGTGATCTTAGATAGGGTCTTTTATCCTCAGAAACAGGAGGTATAATCTCTTCCTGTGGGGCCGCGAGATAAACACAAGAGCAGATACAGTAAATGGTCTCACTCAACTTCAGGTAACACTAGAGCAGTATGCAGAGATGGCTGATCGGGGGCAAGGGAAGCTTTAGGAGGGAACTGAGGGGGTCAAAGAGGTAACCTAGCTTGACGATAGTTCCCAGAGGCGCTGCCAGGCCAAGCAGGGAGAGGTAGGGGACAATGTGACAACGCAGTGAGGACTGTGACTGTGGGACCAGGCAGCCAAGCTCAGAGCCCAGAACATACTACATTAGCAAAAGGACTTGGACTGATCCTGTACCCAAGAGTCAGCCCTGAATGGGGCCAGTGGTGGCACCTTACTCCTGTGAATATCAGATGAGGTAATCTCCATAATAGGTGCCTGTTACTTTGGTCATTATTAATAGAAAGGCACAGTGAGCACCGGTTCCGGTTTCACCTGCAGGTGTTAATTGGCACTGTCCCATGGTGTGGCCTTGTCATCGAATAGCACGTTGCTTTCTCACATGATTCCTGTGACATAATCTGAGCACGTGATAGTGCCCTGGATTCTCCTGACGAGACAGCTCTTTCCAAGGTCAAGTCTGCACCAAAGCCTCCAGGCTTCCTGATGCCCACTTGGGTTTTCAACTGACATTGTTGACACTAGCTGGGGGCCCTTGTCATTAGTTGAGGGTCATGGGAATGGACAACACGAAGAAGAAAACCTTCTTGAGACATATGTATATATATATATACACTTGTGTGTCATCCCCAAAAAGGGACTCAGGGCCTAGTCAGAGTGTTTTCTTTCTTTAAATTTTTTTAAAATTATTCATTGAGATTTTCACATACGAATACAATGTGGCCTGATTAGATCTACCCCATATGTCTCCCATCAACTCCTCCTAGATGCTAGGATAAACTCCTCTTTATTACATCACCCTCCAAGTTCCATGCACACCTAATGTTTTTAACCACGGCGTTAAATTTGGTTTGATGCTGCAGAGCTATCCAGTGAAGCACAGGCAACCTATCTGGGGCAGCGTCCTTGAAGAAGTGCCCTCACCCAGTAGCTGTCACTTGGCAAAAGCTCTTTAGCCAGGGGTGGACTTTGTGAGTCCTCCCTAGGGTGCTCCCTTGACAATTGGAATATTTATTTCGGTCTCTGAAGGATGGAGCCCGTGATGAGGACAGTGTTCACCATTCTCAGAATAGCAGCAAGACCTTTGTCTCTGGACTTAGGACGTAAAGATTCGCCATCAAGATAGTTTTGTGATATCCCGTTGTCTTCTGTGAGGCAGTTTCTATTTCACCAGAGAAATAGATATGTTTTCAGACTTTATAGGCTGCATGAGAGTCACTGAGGCTACAGAAATGGTGAGCCCATAAATGTCACCGGTATAAATCTTTCTAGGCCAGAAGGCAGGCCAGCTGTTAAAGAAGGAACACTACACAAGGGGCTAGTGGATCTGGGGTGTTGTTCCAACTCTTCTGCTCAGGGCCTCAGTCTACCCAGCTGTGGAGTGGTTCGAACAGAAGAGACCATCAGAGTGAGGTTTGAATTGGGTTAAGTGGTATCTAGTAAGGACTTGACATGGTGTTAGACACAGAGTCCTCCCTAGGGTGTGGAAACCTTTGGGAAGCACATTTCGGCTTACTGCTTCCAGAAGCAAAAAACAGATATCGTCTGCCAACAAGCATGGTCAGTGTTCCCTTTTCCCAGGATGCTCTCCTCCATTTCCGCACAAAGCCAGCTTAAGATGCTTGACTGTCTTCACCTTCATAGAAACTCCTAATTCCTCGGCTGCACATAAAAGTCCTTCCTGTAATCTGTCTGTCTGTCTGTCTGTCTATCCATCTGCTGTCATATCCCGTTGTCACCTGAGCTCCTTCCCTCAAATTTCACCTCAGGTCCATTCCTCTGGAGCTTAACGTAGGTGTGGCCCCAGAGAATGCTCCTCTCTGCTTCTCTGACTCACCCTCCCTTAGTCTCTTACCCCAGATTGTTCTCCAGATCAGTGTCTCTCTGAAGCTGCTACCATCTCCCAGTGCCCAGTAAGAACCCACCCACTGTGGTGCATTAGCTTTGGGAGTCCATCAGAAGGGGGTTACTGTGTGAAAATGTTATGGACATTTACTCTTGGGCAAGAGATAGGTTTAGCAAAACTGGCAGCATGCAGTAACTCCAAGGCTGGCTATGCTTACCATTTACAACAACAGAGCTGCCATGCCCGTGCCTGGCGGGCTCCAGTGCCTTTCAGAAGAGAAGTAATAGAATTTCTGTAGTTAAGCAGCTGTCACTTCCAGGCTGGGGATGACAGTGTAGAAATCCGTAATGTAGAAGGGCTGTCAGGATAGAAGCCTGGCAGAAGGGTTAGCGGAGGCGAGGCTGTCTGTGATCCTAAGATTAGCCTTGGCCTTGGTGCCAAAACTGTCCAAGCTTAGATAATGGCAACGCTACAGTTTTTTTTTCTCTCCATTTTTTGTTTCGGTCAGAATGCAATTTGTGTGGGAGCTGGGGACAAGCCCATGAACGAGTATCACTCAGTGGTGTACTATCAAGTCAAACAGCCACGTTGGATAGAAACAGTCAAGGTAATAATGACATTAACAGTAACAATGGCAGTAAGTATATACTTTGTTTCACAGTAAGTCCGGCACAGTGTTAAGTGTGTTATTGAAGTGATTCACTTATTGCTTACAACCGGCCTGTGAGTTTAAATGCTATTTTCCTCACTTTACAGATGAGGAGCCTGGCAAAGAACAAATTATCATCTTAGCCACAATCACTGTCACTATGTGTTCAAGTTAGGGTTGCAACCTGAGCAGGCAGCACCCAGGGTTCATGCTTTTCTCCGCTAGCAAAGATATTAGGGGTTGGACTGGGGCCATTAGCATTCTGTCTCCCCTTTAGGAGTTAAGTATTGCAAGTAGAACAAGATCCTTCGAGGCCCAGAGTTCGTACTCCAGCTCTGTTATCCCTTCACCAGATGTCAATCAAACACTCAATGCACTGTTTGGTTTTTTGCATTTTTTTTGAGGTTTTGTTGCTGGTTTTTTTTTTTTCCTTTTTAGACAGGGTTTTTATGTAACTGTTGTGCCTGTCCTAAAACTTGCTCTATAGACCAGGCTGACCTCGACCTCAGAGATCTGCCTGTCTCTGCCTTCCGAATGCTGGGAAGTGGCATAACTGTGTAGAAGAAATGATTGAATGCACATAGAAAGCTCCATAAGGGAGCATGCATCCAGTCAGCACGACTTATTCTTGACCGGCTTAGATGATGAGAGGCGGTTTTATGGAATCCAAACTAGATATGACATTTCTTCAAGGGTCAACTCCCCATCACATGGCAGTTGAACTCAGCGTTCCAGACACCTTAATGCCTGCTCCCTTGTTCTAGTTGGTTTTCTGTTGCTATGATAAATGCCAGGACAAAGGCAACTAGAGGAGGGTGGGCTTTGCTTCACCTACCCTTCCAGATCACAAGCTATGTGACGAAGTAAGTGAAGCAAATCAAGTTAGACTCTGGAAGCAGGAGCCATGGAAGAATGCTACTTACTGGCTGGCTCACTGCATTGTGTTCAGCTAGCTTTCTTATATAGCCAAGGACCACCTGCCTAGGGATGGTAGTACCCACAGTGGGATGGACTCTTCCACATCTGTCATCAATCAAGATAATCTCTCACAGACATGGCCCCAGGCCAATCTGGTTGGGAGAATTCTTCAATTGGGAGTCCTTCTTCTGCGGTGACTGAAGGGTGCAGTCAAGTGACAATACAAGGGTATTGATTTAGTGGTGGAGAAGGAGAGCAAGGATGAAGGATGTAGTGATTTCAAATGTGTAGCAGTGTGCTCTTCAAAGTCTTTCTCAGATAAGTCTCCCAGTCCCCCAACATTCTGAAGCTACTAAGTGACATTTCATTAAAAAAGTACTCCCTGATTAAATACATAGGAGGGATACCAAGAAACAGGAGCCATGCCTAGGCTTCAGAAGGTGGCTTCTTCGTTCCAGGTTCTGATGTGGATTGCTGTAGCACGGCAAAGGGAAGAGAATAGTGCATACCCAAGTCTCACTGGCCAGCGGGCTGGCTCTCCTTTTTCCCCATAGAATCATACCTTAGGTATAGAATTCTGTTGAACATACCTTAGCAAGTCTTCATTCTAATCTGGGCAAGTATGAGCTTTGACATACATACTTTTTAGCAATATGTAAGAATATATATGTTCTCCTTTATGGGATGGCTTGCTCAGTTTTGGAACCAACTGGTCATACTTACTGGAGGGGTATGGAGAGATGGCATAAACTTTATTTAGCTCTGAGTTACAGAAGTCATCATTCGTGAGAGTATGGGGACCTCTGAGGCAACTCTGCAGCCTCAGAAACAGTAACTTAGCATTTGTCTGGTAGCAAGTCCATGGTGGCCCATTAAGTTAGCCACGAGTTCTCTTGATCACTTAGCCTAAGTGGCATTGCCCAATAGACTTCTTATGGATGGTTCTGAGCCCAGCAACCTGTCCTGTTTTATTCAGTAGGGAAGAGTGACAAAGCTCTCAAGCCACCATGAGTCTATCAAGATGACTTTTGTGAATAGCACTTCAGATAGAAGTAGCCGTATGTACAAATTGCCAGACCATTATAGTAAGCAGAGAGGACCATCTCCATTGGAACAAGACTTAGGAAAAGACTCACTGAACAGTAAAGTATGATGAAAACTTCAAACATCTTTTCTAGACATTGGTAGATTCTCTCTTCAGCCTGTGTTCCAACTACTGACTCAAGACAGATGCACGACTTTAATTTGGCCATGGCTGTTCACACCATGGCTTTGTGTCGTCATTATGTTCCTGTTTTCCACAATAGGGCTCTTTGCACGCTGCCTCTGAAAAAGGACCAGGCAGGTTTTGTCCTCTGTGAGCTCTTTTGCACCCTGGTTAGGTTCCTTCTGTGTCAACCATTGCCACATAACCATTACCATCATCTGTGTGGAGCATGAGTTTGTTGAGTTTGGCTAGTACCTCGCATGACTGCAGCTCTTGGTAACCTTTTCCAGTCTTCAAGGAGAGGACAAGAGACTGTAGGTGCTCAGTCTGAAACACAGACAGAATGGTGGACCTCCTCTGCCTCAAGTTTTATTTTTTGAAACAGAAAGTATCACAGCACACGCCTCTGTTTGTCTTCCAATAGTCACCCACACAGGCCAAGCCTATCATACTGTTGAATACAAGTATGATTCTTGCAGAGAGCCTAGCGTGTCTGTGTTGTCCTGAATTGCCTCCTGAGGCTTAGGAAACAGGGTGCTCAAGAGTCAGGCTGAAAGTACTTCAGTTAAAGGGGCCAGTGGGCTGGAGGTGGTTGCGTTGGAGGATGATGCTGAAGTAACTTGTGGGTGATTGTCCTCATGTAGAAAGCAAAAGCATCAGACATGTATCAACCAAAGAGGGGATGAGACTAGAATATCTATCTATCTATCTATCTATCTATCTATCTATCTATCTATCTATCTATCTATCTGATTAAATAGTTAAATAGTTTGAAACATATTGAGATATATATACAATTAAAGCATTTTTTATTAGTTTACATATACATGAGCCATCAAGCAAAGCCCCTAAGTCCAGGCACAATTTCCAGGGCTCCCGGGGTATTCAGGAAAAATGTGCACACTGCAGCTTGCACTGCATCAAATCACATGCTAAAGTTATGTGACTTTTATATCAATTTGGGGAGATTCATTTTTCCTCACTATAATTTATGGACCTCCTTTCATTGGCTGTGGATGCAATTTGCCAAATGGATTACATCTGATACTTTATTTTCTCCTTATAGCCAGTTCTTATGTAATTTATTTACAGCTCATCAGTCTTGATGGATGGGAAGTAAATCAGCACATACTGTTCCAAGTTAAATGGTCAGGCTGTTGAGGCCGGGAGGGGGATGGGGCTGGGGTCTGTGCCGCCTATTGCCTCCTGAGCTGTCCCTTTCTGCCTGCTGAGGTGGCTGTGCCCATTGAAGATATGCAGAGGATCCATCTGAGGTTCATGTTTCGTCACCGGTCATCACTGGAATGTGAGTATGCCACTGGTGACACACCTGCGGTCCCAATAAACAGAGGGGGAACGGGGTAGCCGGCTGTCACTTGGCCTCTCAATTGTTTTCTCTCCTGTCCTTGCAATGCTGTCTGTAGCTAAGGATAAAGGAGAAAAGAACTTTGCCATGTCCTATGTGAAGCTCATGAGAGAAGACGGCACCACGTTGCATGACGGATACCACGAGCTGGTAGTTCTCAAGGTATGGTGGAGCAGGGCTTGCAGGAAGCTGAGGAGTCGTGGCAGAATGCTTTAGTTGCTAACAGTGGGGACTCCGAACTCACGCTCCCCCAGGGCTCGTGAGCTCTGTGACCTTGGACAAAGTTTTAACATCTCTGGACCTCTGTCTCCTCTTCTTTGAACTCTTGGGGAATCCTTGTGAGGAAGAAATGAGACATGGCTTACAAACAAGACAGTGATGAGCAAAGGCCTCCAGTTAAGGAAAGGGCTCGGGACTCTTGTCAGAAACAGGTAGAGAACAGACAAGAAGCCCTTGAGGAATACTATGCGTAACTGATAAAATCTAAGCCCCAGACCTTGTTGCTCATTTCATCGCTTCCTAAGTCTTAGTTTACTTTTCTTTTCTTATTTATTTATTTATTAAAGATTTCTGTCTCTTCCCCGCCACCGCCTCCCATTTCCCTCCGCCTCCCCCAATCAAGTCCCCCTCCCTCCTCAGCCCAAAGAGCTATCAGGGTTCCCTGCCCAGTGGGAAGTCCAAGGACCACCCACCTCCATCCAGGTCTAGTAAGGTGAGCATCCAAACTGCCTAGGCTCCCACAAAGCCAGTACGTGCAGTAGGATCAAAAACCCATTGCCATTGTTCTTGAGTTCTCAGTAGTCCTCATTGTCCGCTATGTTCAGCGAGTCCGGTTTTATCCCAGGCTTTTTTAGACCCAGGCCAGCTGGCCTTGGTGAGTTCCCAATAGAACATCCCCATTAGTTTACTTTTCTTTTCTCTCTTTCTTTTTTTCTTCTTCATTGGAGGAAGGGAGAGGACGGTCCCAGAGACTGGACCCAGAGTGCCGCAGGAGGCAAACACTCTGTCACCAAAGTTAAAGCTCCCGCTCTGCTTGATTTTCCTAAGCAGTGTTTTAGTCTCCTACACGATATAACAAAGTACCTGCGGGAGACGACACTGTAACTCAAAGAAGTTTCTTAGCCCACAGTTTGGGGGTTGAAGAACATGGCGTCCACACTGCTAAGCTCTGAGGAAGGCTGCCTTGGTTGTAGCACATTGTTGGCAAAAGTTTATGTGTGAGAAAGAGACCACATCCAGAACAGGAAGTCAGATAGACCGGGTGGAACCATAATCCCATGAGAGTCACCTAATCCTTTCCAAAGACAGTGCCCCAATAGCCCAAGGATCTCCAACGTCACCTGGGTTTTCAACTCCATGCTGGTCAGCAGGCGTCCAGCATGTGAATGTTGGGGTTGTATTAGTTACCTCTCTTGCTGTTGTGATAAAATACCTAGCAAAAACACCAAAGGAAGGAAGGCTTGTCTGGGCTCGTAAATCCAGAGTAAAATCCATCACAGTGGGGCAGCCATGGAAGCAGAAACTTCAGGCCATTGATCACTGCACCCCAGTTGACAAGCAGGAGATAACCAATGCTGATCGGAGACCCCAGCACGTGGATGATACTGCCCACATCCTGGATAGGGTCTTCCAACCTCAATTGATCCATTGATGCATTATTTATTATTTTTATTATTTCTTGAAACAGGGTCTCACTATGGAATCCCAGTTGGCATGGAACTCCATATGTAGACCAGGCTGACCTTGAACTCACAGAGATCTGCTTGGCCCAGAGACGGTCAGGTTAGCAGCTGAAGCTAACCATCACAGTCAAACCACAGCAAACAGTTATGGCATTGTGTGTGTGTGTGTGTGTGTGTGTGTGTGTGTGTGTGTGTGTAAGCTTAACAAGATGAAAGGGCTGGGTATGCTCTAAAGTGTATACCTACCTATGCCCACTCTTCTGATTTTTACCCCTGGTGACTTGGGCTGTTCACAAGATGGTGTGTGTGTGTGTTCTTGGATCTTCCCTGCATTGTTTCCCACTGTCAGAACAGAAGGATACATCTATCAGCCCTAGGCTAAAGGTGGAGCATGAAATGGACATAGTTAAGAGATCTGCAAGGCCAGGCCTTCATCTCAGATTTCTCAGCTTTCAGGCTGCAATTGCCCTGATGCCAATGCTGGCTGTTTGCCCTGATGCCCATGTTGGACACAGCCAACATAACCTCAGCAAACAACCCTTTTCTCTGAGACTCTACCTTTCTCAAAAAGCTCCTTTCTTCTACAGTCTCTGTTTTCCCCTTCATCACATTGGAGTATGGCTTGGCTGTCTGTGAGCTTGGGGTCAGAGGAGCAGTGGCAGCTTTTTTCTTTTTTCCATAATTGCAGCAATCCTAATTTTCCTCATCTGCTAACTGAAATGAGCAAGATATGTTTTGAATGATTATGTGCCTTAAGTGAGGTGAACCGAGGCAGAAAAGGACCTGGTACATCTCCTGTTGCAGAATAAGGGCACAGTATGGCCTCCTATAACGTCTACCCTTCTGAGAGACCCTATGACACAGGGGACACAATTTATGAATAAGAAAGAGGACCCAGAGAGGCCAAAGAATGAATCAAAGGTTTCTGGAATGAAAGAGAAGATCCAGACTTATGGTCTTTGTCATTAATCTCTAGTTTAGAATGGATTGCCTATATTAGGTCGGTGGCCATCTTATCTTTTCTTTTTGTCTCAACAATTTAAGTTGGATTATTTATGGTCTGGGAGTTTCAATTCTCCTATAACCCTTTATGTGGTTTGCAGAGCCACCCCTTTTCGTTAATGCAATTTTGGATTCCTGCCTGTTTTGTGGGAAAACAGCCCTGCCTCCTTTGGCGTTTCCAGTGATTTTCTCACTGTTTCAAAACTTCTCACCTCGTAGTGTATATAATGTGACCACGACAGGTTCTGTGTGGCTTGCCCTAGAGTGGTGACCAAAGTGTTGTTTCTAGGGAGACAGCAAGAAGATGGAAGATGCCAGCGCTTACCTGACACTACCATCTTATCGACACCACGTGGAAAACAAGGGAGCCACTCTGAGTCGGAGCTCCAGCAGCGTTGGGGGCCTTTCCGTCAGCTCCCGGGACGTGTTCTCCATCTGCACCCTTGTGTGCTCCACCAAGCTCACCCAGAACGGTAATGGAGCCCTTGAGAGTTGAGTCTGCGGTGCTTGTGCACACGAGCATAAGGCCCAGGGGAGGCCAAGCGTGGATGGTTTAGCCAGTAATGATAAATCTTTTTCCGGATTCTTCCCTAGTGGGTTTGCTGGGCTTGCTGAAGTGGCGTATGAAACCGCAACTGCTCCAGGAGAATTTAGAGAAGCTGAAGATCGTGGATGGAGAGGAAGTGGTGAAGGTCAGTGGGACTTGGCTTGGATTCATCCCCTCGTGTCAGAGCTGGAAAGGGCAGAACAAAATGTCGAAGGAGTGAAATAGTCGACTTGACCTCTGATGGTAACATTTTGCTCAACCCACCTTGAGGAAACTCTACTGGGAAATCCAGCCAGGCACTGTACACTGGCCATCAAACAACCTGCTGAATTAGGCCCTGGAAATAAACCAACTTGGGTGTAGATCTTAACTCTCCCACTTCCATGTTTTCCTGTCATAATATTATGACTATGACACATTTCTCAGAATTATTATGAGACTTTGAAGTGATAACAGTTAAAAATTTCTCAACACAGTCCCTTATACATAGTGCATAATAATAGGTGAACCAAAGCATATAAAACATGGGAAAGTCAAGATACATCAACTAATACCTTTGTTGTTACCCACTGTCACATATAATAATATAGAAACAATATGGTATCTTATTCTTATATGCATATTGGTAGAAATACAAAAATACATTTAGTTTGTGCTGCTTGGAAAGTATTATATATTAACAATGAAAAAATTAAAACATTGGGACTTGCATTTTAAGTGTAGCAAGTAGAAAACAATGAAAATGTCAGATACTGCTTCCGAGTGGTAGTGGGGAATGAAATGTATCTGAGCAGCCGGGCTAGTTCAACCAGCTTGCCTCTAAAGCACTATGAATCCAAACAGGTAATCATGGGGGGCATATTTCCATCAAGAATAACTTGGAATAGTTAGAAAGCAAAGATCAGGCATCTTTGTGTAGTCACTCTGGGTTTTGAGGGATCGTGGGAGATTTATTGGCTTATCCCTTAGGAGGGAAGAGTGGAATAAAATTTTATTTAATTGCCCAAACCTGGAGAAACAACAGCAGAATTAATTCCTGATCGATGCTTTAAATACGCACCATTGACCCATCTACCTAATTTATCAATGGCAAAGGAATTCCCTATGTCTATTATCTTTTGGCAACCTGGAGTAGTTGACTTGCTGGAGTGGAGGCATAGATTACATTGTCTTCTATGATTTTCTGATTTTAAAACATTTGGTTATTAATATTGTTGACACACACACTAATATAGGTACAAAGAACTGCCAAGTTCAGCTCAAAGAATTCGTATACATGAGCACCCCATCTAGCTTATGGCGATGAAGGTGCAGAACATTGGTGGGTTTTCTGAGGGTTTCTCATACACTTCCATCAGAAGGGCAACCACTAGGCTGACCACCATCATCACTGATTTTGTCCCTTGCTCTTGGAGTTCACAAATACAGAGTAAGTGAGAATGGGCACTGTCTGTCTGACCCCTTTTACTTACTACAGTATTGCAGGGTCTTCCTCATTGTTGCACATGGCAGTGGTTTTGTTCTTCTGAATGGCACAGAATCCTGCCATGGGAAACGTCATAATCCATGTATCTGTGCCACTGCTGCGGGCTCATATCACTCCAAGTCCTGGAGCTGGTGCACGAAGCTGCTCAGGACCTGTTGAATGTGGCACATGGTGGACGTGTGCCCCTGTTCTCTTGGAAGGACAGGCAGGGATGAGTTTTGGGCCCTCTTTCTATCTGCCCTCTTTCTGAACACAACTGTCTTCTTTACCCAGTTCCTCCAGGACACTCTGGATGCCCTCTTCAACATCATGATGGAACACTCCCAAAGTAACGAGTATGACATCCTCGTGTTTGATGCTTTGGTAAGAGAGTGGGGACAACTGTCCACAACATCAGGTTTGAATACTTGTCGTACCGTGAGGAAGAATAAGAACATGCGGGTTCTGTGGTTCTTTCCATGAGTCCTTTGAGGTTTAGAGCCTTGGCAAGCAGACTAATGAGTGGCTGCTGATTCTCTTCCCGTGTTTCCAGTCCATCTGAGGGTCTGAGGCTTGGCAGGTGATGGGAGTGAGGGTGGAGTTTAGTGTGGATGTCAGATTGTTGATGGCTGGTTGGCAGTTCGCAAGACTTGGGATGTTGAATAACTATGCCAGGAGCTAGTCAGAGGCCAGGTTATAAACCACTTAGGTCTTCCTCTACCTGTCTTAGCATCTCTTCCTGATGTCCTGTAATTAACCAGGGTCACTTTGGTCTTCCCAATGCACTTTCCACAGTGAAAAGCCCTCATACTTTCCTTCTGCCTTTTTATAGGGTCTCACTCTTCTCTCTCTCTTAACTTCAATTTTCTCCAGGCTATGTGAAAAGAAGCATGGGAAACTGGGGCAGGGGACATAATCCTGTTGCAGAACAGTTATCAGCATTTGGGGAGCTCTGGGTTTCACCCCAGCACTGTCAATCCATAAATTAATGAATATATTTAATATAATTTAGAAGAAAGAAAGACTCTTAGGGTTATCCATGACCAGCAAACTCTTGACGCAATAGCTCTGTCATGTTTGCACCTTGGGAGAGGTTATATGGAGATAACTGGCTTTCTCAAGTGCCTTTACTGGAAAAATGCTTCATGACTAAAAGGTCCTTTGATTAAACTACCGATGGAAGAGCTGAATGTTGAATGCGCTTCCTATCGATTCTTAAGGCACAGAAGTATATCACCGACTCTGGAAGACCTACCACACAGAAGGCAGTCTAATGACAGCCTCAGATTTCTTAGCTGAGTAGGAAATTCTTTTATCTCCTAATACCCCAAAGCGACACTTTTTGAAACATTCTTTCCTTTGGAGAGACAATGTATTAGTGAAAAGGATTAATTATTCATTAGACGGATTATCTCTTGGACAAAAGAATTGTGACAAGGGTTCCGTTCTACCAGGTGAATAGTTTCCTACGGTGGGTGCCCTCCCCCAAGAGCACCCCCAATAATTCCGACTCCTTTTCAGATCTACATAATAGGACTCATTGCAGACCGGAAATTCCAGCACTTTAACACTGTCCTGGAGGCTTACATTCAACAGCATTTCAGTGCTACCTTGGCCTACAAGTAAGTAACTGTGTGCACATGGATTGCCCGTGCACCTGTGTTTGTCTTTCCAAGATGCGTGGGACGCAGGGACTTCAGCATTTTCCCTTGACACCCCTCTGTGTGAATTTCCCCTTCTCTAACGAATCATCCAGCCCATGCTTGAGTGATTCACCTATCCTAAAAAATAACCAAAACCCCCAGAGGTGAGGGAAATAGTTAATAGAGCAAACAAACAAGTAGTTTATTGCATCATTCAGCTCGCTGACTGCTGTTTATTGAGAAGTCACCTGTGTGCCCCAGTGTGCATGCTCAGTAACTCAGTGTTGATTGGATGTAGGAGACCCAGGGTCAAAGATGGAAACCCACAGGCAAATTCGGTGGCAGGCAGCTTGTAAAGAAACCTTGAAAGATGGGCCAAGCATTCTAAAGTCTGACCTCCTGGTCATGGATAGCTGTAGGAAGTGTCTGAGCAAAGGAGCTACATGGTAATTACAATAGCATGTCTATATAGAAGAAGCTGAAAAAGACATTATTACCATCATTCTCACTCATCCCCTGATTATGCCTAGTTTTTTTTTCTCATCAAAAGATTATTTTTTCCTCTCACAACTTTATCTTTGCTGGCTTCTTTATGGGCAGGAAATACTTATTCATTGCCTGTAATAAATATATTTTGAAGCAGTTATTTTTGTGCTTGCAAATGAGTCGTGAGCTTTGCTGCACCGCCACCTTTAACCTTTGATTGAATGCCTTATAATTTCCCAAGCAAACTAATTACCATGCTGTGGATTAGAAAGAGATGTATTTTGAAAATATTATCCCTTATTCAGGAAACTGATGACGGTGCTGAAGACTTACTTGGATACCTCCAGCAGAGGGGAACAGTGTGAGCCCATCCTCAGGACTCTAAAAGCTTTAGAGTATGTGTTCAAGTTCATTGTCCGGTCAAGGACATTATTCTCACAGTGAGTATTTGTTGTGCAAAAGTGATTGAATAGCTCTGGAATCAATACGATACAATAATACAATAATATTTTTTATTATAGGATTTTTTCTCTTATTGAAAATAGAAGAATTTAAAAAAAAAAAGAAATTGTATCAGGATTGGAGATCTGGCTAGGTGGTTGCAGTTCACCTTGTGGCCCTGGGCTCTGGTCCCTAGTACTGCAAACAAACAAAACAAAGACAAGAAAAAAAATGTAGCTAGATTTTGATTTTTAAAAAGCAACCTTGAGAATCCAAACCTAGCCTAGAGATCATGAATATATAATAATTTTGTTCTCTAAGCTCATTTGGGGAAGACTAAAGGAATAACACCACATGACAATGATATTTTACTCGGTGAATGTGATTTATGTGATTTGAGGCCGTTCTCTGTTTTGTTTAACATTCTTCACTTGATCTAAGATTATTTAAGGAAAATTTCTAGGAATCCACGTTCAGGACTTGGGGGCACTGGTGGAAGAGCAGAATGCAAGGGGTTTGCCGTTAATTTGGCTCTCGCAGCCTGTGACTGCAGATTAACTGGTTTCTGAGGCTTTGCTGCCTGTTCTGGAGATCCTCACAGCCAGCAGCTGTGATTATATGCCAGAGAACCTTAAGGGACTTTGATGGTCAGGATCAGAGCTTGGCTGTCTCCCTGAAGGCCCCTGGAGATGGAGACATTCAAATGTAGCCAACCAAAGATTGCTTTATATTTATCTTAGCTGTATGATAAAGTTACCTACTGTGTTAATTAAATATGCGTTAGATTGGTTGTGCAAGATAGGAAATAATAAAAAATCTTCAGGTGTTGTATTGTCGAGACTCGTAGCAAGACTGAAGACCACTCAACTAAAATCAACTTAGAGAGAAACAAGACTTTCTTTTAATTCATAATATTGAAAAGCCCAGAGAGTAGGTGGGGCCCAGGCATGACTGTGTTCTGATGCTAAGTATCATAGGGTCCTCTTTTTCTCTTGTTGGTTACTGTCAAGGCAAGGTTTCCAGTATGAGACTACATATACTCTCAGCTGAGGCTGCCTTTGCTCCCTTTCCATTCCAGCAAAATTTTATGCCAACAACAGTCTTAGGGCATGTGCTAAGATCTTAATAGATGGTCTTAATAGACGGTGTGGCTGTGGGACTCAAGCTAACTGTGTGTCTATAGTCATGTGTGGTGTGGGTAAGGCCAGTTTCTTAGAGGAAAGACTTTGGCTGGAGAGATGCCTTCTCAAGAGAAAGCTGAAATCTTTATCATCATCAGACAGTGAGAGTGGGTGGATGGCACAAGTTTCACACTTAACAGGGTGTCTCCTTTGGAATTTTCCTAAAACTCTGAAACTTCAGGTAAGGAATAGAATAATTCCCCAAACCTGTATATCTTAGTTGATTTAAAAATCGAAGTATTGTTCCTAATCCCCTAGCTTGCCAATTAATTAGATCTTGGCAATTATTCTTGCAAGTTTAGGTGATTCTTTTTCAATAGTTGTGAACCAACAGTAGCTTCCTGTCTTTGTAAGAGTTGACTTTCTTGGAACTCAAGAAATTAGACTTTGCTATTCCAGATACGTGGGTCAGGACTTCTCACCCCTTCTTCTGAGAGAGAATATTTGGTCTGCAGGAATGGACCATCCCCTTTGGCTCATCATATTGTCTTCCCTTCTTCCTTTTGGCATATCTCCTTTTCTTCTCCACTCTCTTCCTCCTTCCCTTCCTTCCTGTCCTTTCCTTTCCACAGTTCTTTTCCATGTCCCGGAACAAAGCACACTTGCTCATTTTCTTTCCTCTCTCCCTCAGAGCACGTTTTGTAAGACTTTGAACCCTTCAAGGTGATATCAGTACTCAGTGTCTTCTGGTTTCCTAGAGTGTGGGGCAGTCTGGTACTTCTTGTATCTCAAGCACTTGAGATGTCACTAACATTTGCCTAGAAGTGATGCCTATATGATAACAAGAGAATAATCTCAAATACTTCCCTAAACAAAACTGCACACTGACTTACAGAGTGTCTACAGCAAGAGCTGGTGGATGCCGTGTGTCCTGGTCATTGTAGAGTCTTTAGCAATGGTCTACTCTCTTCCTAGTCTGGAAGGGTACTGGGAGGTTGGAGTGCTTTCTCATAGCCAGGAACATCTTCCTTGGAAACTAGAAAACAGAATATCAGCACTTTGAGATTCTTCAGCCATCTGGGGAGGAATAACATAATTATTGCTTTGGGGCTCATTGCATCTGACAGTGTTGTTTCTAGATACTCCTTTGTTCTTTTGTCCCATGTTCGTAATTGCTGATCCAGTTTGCAGAATTTGTTCCCCTGCCTTTTTTCTTTGAACATACTGCACACAAACACTTGAGAGGGTGAGGATTCTTCTGTATCAGCATGCAGAATGCAACTGGCTATGGACAGAAGAGAAGCGGTGATAAGTGAAATTTTTATTTTACTTTGTGTTGGGGGAGATGATTTATTTCAGAGCCAAAGAGGGTGAGTTTCTTGTACTCCTGTTGTGTCACTAGCTGCCTAGTTCAATGACTGGCCTAGGTGTCTCTGGCTGGACACAAGTCTGAGCCACAGCCAGAATAGAAGCTGGCAGAACAGGCCCTAGCTTTTGCCACATGAATCCCTAAATCATGGTGCATGTATCCAACAGATCCTGAGGGGCCATTACTATGACTGATATCCACTAGGCTTTCAGAGAATGACTGATTCCTCAGGTGGGACAAACCACAAGTGAAAGCATTCAGAAGCAGTGGAAGCATCGTCTACTAAATATTGACTTTCTTACAAAGCCCCTTTCAGTATCTTTAATCCCCAGCCTCAAATACCCAGTAGTATGATCTGCTAGGTTTCTGAGATGTGGCTTGACATGGAGTTAGAAATGGATTGCATTCCCCAGTTCTGTGATGGACATTGGCCAGGCACTGACCAGTGAGTGTGCAGAGCCAATGAGAGGATAGCACTTGAGGGGAGGAGACCCAGAGTCTGGGGCCGCATCAGCCTTTGGTCCCATTCATTCTTGCCTTACAGAGCCCAATGGTGCTAGAACTTAGGAGGAAGTGGGTGTGATGGTCCTGAGCACATGGCCATGTATGCAGACCTAGGGGCTTCGGTCACAGGAAGCACCGGCTTGAGGGAAGGACCCATCTGTTAGCGTTTTAATAATGAAATGATGAAATTGTTCAGGAAAAGTACTAGTCCTTGTGGGACTCCATGAGATACCAGGAGAAATAGCGAGGACGTGGCCCATGCCATCACCTAGGAGGTGTAGAAAACCTGGCCATGCCGGTTGGTTTTTATCAACTTGACACAATCTGGAGTCACTTGGGAAAAGGGAACCTCAACGGAAGAATTTTCTCCATCAGATTGACATGTGGTCCTGTTTGTGGGGTATTTTCCTTGATTAGTGATAGATGTGGGAGGGGCTACCCTACTGTGGGCGGTGCCATCCCTAAGCAAGTGGACCTGAACTGTATAAGAAAGCAAGCTGAACAAACCATGAAAAGCAAACCAGTAAGCAACGTGGTCTCTGTCTCAGGCCTGCCTCCAGACAATGGTTTGAATTCCTACTCTGATTTCCTTAAAGGACGGACTGTGGTAAGGAAGTGTAGGTAAACAAACTCCTAAGTTGCTTTCGGTCAGTGTTTAATCAGCAACAGAAAGCAAACTAGGACATTTCCTGTTTCGGGAACTTTGGACGTATTTAAATCAGAAAGAAGTCATTCTAGAGTCTTCATGCTTAAACTGTGACTTCCTGCTCTAGCTGTTTTAAATATTTACTTCCCGGGAGTGGGGATATCTTCTCCTTTGTGTCTGATTTCTTTGAGGACCACAGTGTAGAGACCTTCCTGACACCATAGACTCACATTGGTCTGCTGCTGACTTGGGTGGGTGGACTCCGAGTCTGCTACCCTCATTTTCCTGGAGAGCGGTTGGGCCACTTTGGCCCTTGGGACTCCTGTGCCAGTGTTTCCTTTGTTCCTTGTCTTCAGTGTGCCTTGCGTTTCTGCTTCTTTGGTTCTTGTTTGCTTTTTCCTTTCCTAGATCTATCTGCCTTCCAGAAGTCCCCCTCCTTCTCTGACCCCATCCCTTTGCATAGGAGAGGAACAGTCTTCAGAGCCTTGTTGCTTGAGTTTGGATTCTGAATGTGGATCCCACCATTGCCACATACAGGTGTTTATGGCCTTGAGAAAAATTATTTAATGTGCAGATCACCCAGTTCCCTCAAATGTAACTGCACAACAACAGTGCCTGTCATGCAGGGCTACTTTTCAGGCTGCATTATTATTTTTATATTATTATTATTATCCAGATGATAGGGGACACTTACATTTTAGGGGTTATATAGCAAAGATATTTGGCAGATGTCACACAGCAAGGATGTATGGCCATTCTTATTTGTGAAGCATATCATACATCAAGTCCAGCAGGATTTGTAAAGATCCAGTATAGGATTACATCTGTTACAGCCATGCACACCCTGGACTTCAATAGGTGTGTAGTCCTGGCTCAAGCTCTCTGTACCCTTCCCCAGGTGTTCAATTCACTTGCTAATCTCCTAACTGCTTTCACACTTTTGATTGAACATCTTATCTTTCCTTCATTATTTTTTTACTTAATATACATTATAATGGTGTTTACTATGATATTTTCTTACACGTATCATTGAGTCTTGCTCATATCTCCCTTTACTGCCATTCTCCGTTGGTTCCCCTCTTCCAATAGCCCCTCTTCTGCTCTCACCTCTCTCTCTCTCTCTCTCTCTCTCTCTCTCTCTCTCTCTCTCTCTCTCTCACACACACACACACACACACACACACACACACACACATAGTGAATTGTCTCATTTCAATGTTACACAAGCCAGATTCATTTTGGAAACAGGCACATCAACTGAGAAGAGGGCCCCTTCAGATTGTCCTGTGCGCAAGCCTATGGATATTTTTCTTAATTGATGATTGATACGGGAGGGTCCAGACCACTACCAACACTGCAGTACTGTGTGCTGTAAGAAAACGGGTTGAGCAAGCCATGAGGAGCAAGCCAGTAAGCTGCATCCCTCCATGGCCTCTGCTTCGGTTCCCGCCTCTGGGTTTCTTCCCTGAATTTCTCCCTCAGTGATGGAGTAGGACCCGAGAGTCATAAGGTGAAATAAACTCTTTTCTCCCCAAACTGGCTTTGGCCATGGTGTTTTATCACATCAATAGAAACCCTAATTAAGTTGTATAGGTTGTATACCTGTATCTGTGTCTGATCTAGATTTTATAGATGAAGAAAACATAAGGCGTTTTGTTCCCTCCCCCAGTTACACTTCTTGTTTCTCCCTCATCCCTCTTCTTTAGACTCCTTCCCCTCCTAGTTTCCCTACACTTCCACATTGCGTGTGTGCACGTGCGTGTGCATGTGTTTGTTTAATTCTAGATTTTGGATATGAGAGAAGAGAGTTGACATTTGTCATTTTATGTCTGGTGTATTCCAATTAACGTGACCATTGCGAGTTGCGTCCTTTTTCCTGCAAGTGGCATACTCTCATTCCTCCTTACCGCTGAGTAAGAAATCAGTAAAGAACAGGAGGCCATGGGAGGCTTTGGAAAGCCATCCTTGCTATTGACAAAACCCTACAGGCAACCATGATTTCATCCGCATTCCCAAGGGATGAATAGAGAAGAGCTGTCTTGGGACCTGAAGTGTAAGCCCTCGCCCTACAGTTTACCTAGGAAGACTGCTCTGATGTAGAGGGTGTTTTTGGACAGCCTTGGTATCTTTCATTAATACGGGCTGTAGGAGCATGGTGCATAGCTCCAGTCAGGACCTCTCTAGCTCATCTCATCCTGAGCTGAACTTCCTCTCTTTCTCTGGATGCTTTCAGTACCACCAAGCCGAACCCAGACACCACTTCTCAGAACTCCCTTGGCATTTTCGGTTTGTATCTTGATTTATTGTATCCCACCTCACTGGCCTCTACTTACACCTCCCAAAGCCCAGATTTCTCTCATGAAAATAGTCACACTAGCCGACCTCCAGGTCACAGCTGCACTGGGTAGCTGGGTTGTCTGAAGAAACCCCAGGCATGCCCAGTGCAGGCTGTACTCAGAGGGAAGGCATAAACCTCTGTCTTCTTAAACAAATATGAATTTAACTTGCCAGTGTGATTTGTTTTCATTGTTCATGTATGAATAAATATTAAAATACAGCCATCTGTTTATGCCGAGCACAAGCTGGAAGGCCTGTCACACTACTCCCGTTTCTCCCGCATGTAATTCGTTTGCATGTTAATGCCATTTATTCCTATGTAAGCCTCTGTTTGGGGGTTTGAGTATAATTCCACTGTTTGATGACAGTAATGGCTCTGTAAACTGCACAATTGCAGTTAAATAGGATTATTTTATGACAACATTAACTTGGCATCATGTCAAGATGGAAGCGAAAAGTGTCATCAAAGGGATATTGTCTAACAGTTACATCTCTTTAATTTATTATCTGGTTTGTGAGTTGCCGAGCTGCTGAGGGGGAGCTAACAGCCTGTTCCTCAGGAGCAGACGTGGAAGCACTCTGTCAAGTTGCTGTTAGGATAAACTGTGCACATGCATAGACTTTTAAACAGTTCTTGTTCCCTTTGATTTTGGAAATATTGGTAAACATGTGTTGAGTATGTTTTATAGGCTAGAGTGATGAAATTAGTAAGTCATGGTGATGTATTGGGTTCAGCAAACATGCCACGGGCCATCACGTCATTCTCCCCAGGGGTAGGCAATGACCAGAGATGACGGGCAACCATAGATATTTGCAAGTAATTCATAAGAGACAGACAGAGGTGGCAACAATGCCCCACCTAGCAAACATCAGTGATTTTTTTCACAGGAGATGTTTTAAACACTGAAAGGTGTTTTAAAAAGCAGCTATTGGGAGAAAAGACAATCCCATCTTTTGATACACTCACAGCAGAGAAACCTAGGCTACTCCTACTCCACCTGCGAGCCAGCATTCATTAAATCTCTTCTCTGTTTTTGACACTACATCACCTGATATAAGAAACTTACAAATGGGGCTGGAGAGATGGCTCAGAGGTTAAGAGCATTACCTGCTCTTCCAAAGGTCCTGAGTTCAATTCCCAGCAACCACATGGTGGCTCACAACCATCTGTAATGGGGTCTGGTGCCCTCTTCTGGCCTGCAGGCATACACACAACAGAATATTGTATACATAATAAATAAATATTGACAAAAAGAAACTTACAACCTATCTGCATTATATTTGTTATATTGAAGAAGAAATGGAGCCAAAAAGGTACAGAACATAGTTGTAGGTTTCCCAGCTTGTCACTTGTAGTATATTCCGTTGTATATGACTGTCAGGTGTCTAAAGGAAGGCGGCACTGATTTAGGTAATGTCCCCCAAAGGTCCATGTGTTGGATGTTTGGTTCCTAGACTGTGGTACATTTGGGAAGTGGTAGACCCTATAAGATGTGGGGCTGAGACGAGTGGAGAAATGCCCTGTGGAGAGGACTGAGACCCTAGGGAATCTTTTGTTCCTGAGCCATGAGGGGACTGGTCTCCAACTGTGAACCGAAGTGAACCTTTTCACTTTCTAGGTTGATTAGGTCAGGCGTTCATTACAGTGAGGGACATCTGGCTTATACAGGTGGCTTGTGGGTGAAGCGGCAGTGGTAGAGGTATGGATATAAGGACATCTGGAAGATGGGTGGAATCTAACTTGCGGAACATGTAAACCAAGGAGCTTGGCTTCATCCTCGCGTGGGGAGACTTTTGATCAGGTGCTGCTCTTTATTCCTGGAAAACATACTGACTGACCCAGCCATTCTTCCACTGTATATAAAGAAATTAGGCTCTATAAACACTTGGCATGGTATCTGGATAAACTTTATAAGTCAATGAACATCTATTAAGAGTCCTGATTATGTTATTTTCCTATAGGAACAGTCTGGAAATCCATAATTTTGTGGGAGAGGAGCCTTTGGAGGTCCAAGGCAACAGATTACCATGGTTCAGAAGGACTGCTGTGTAGTTGGTCTGTAGGAGAAAGACAAGGGACACTTGAAGCTGTTGTGGCAATGGGGGTGTGAGAACGTGAACTCAGGGTCAGTGGCATGGAGGGCTGGAGAAGGAGGGAAACAGTGAAATTCTGTACAAAAACGAGCTTGTCCTCTGTACCCTTCTAGAGTCAGCAGAGATGTCTGAGACCAGATGTGTGTGGCAGTTTCCTACACACCAAGTGTGAGTCTTGCAGAGAACATGAGTGGGGTGGCCTCCAATGCAGTCCAGTTCTGACAATGTCTACCTGGAGGTAGTGTCCACCCAGCAGGCCAGGGGCTCAGTCCCTGAGGTTGCCCTCACTTTAGATGTTGGGTCCAGCTCAAGGCAGGGGTGTTTTAGTTGTGCTTCTGACTGATCAGCTATGAATCTATAATACCGGGGTTCCCACAGCATCCTTTTCAGACTGAATAACTTGTTATAGTGTTTTACAGAGCTAAGGCAACACTTGAATGTATTAACTACATAGGACGTTACAACGACACCAGTGCATACTGGGTAAAGAGCTGGCCGACAGGGCAAAGGTGTGCTGTTCATGTGTGTGTCAATTAAACCCTTTAAAGGTGGTCCCACAGGCACCAGAATACATCTGTGTCCCAAAAGGAAAGAAATCAAAGCTTTTTCCCTTGAGCTAATTTGACCAAGAGTGAGCCCAGATTTGAATTCTCCACTTATCTCTTTGTGTCGTCTGCAATTCACAGGTTCTGGCTTGTCTGTAGTCTGTCTATTGTGTGTCTGTCTATGCCTGCCTAATGTCTGACTGACTGTCACTGTCTATGAGTCCCTAACAAAGAGCTTTTGTTCTTTTGTTAAGCGACGCAGAAAGCATCACACAGGGAAGGAATTTGGGATACTTGCATAATCTTTAGCAAAGTCTTACAGGGAATGCAACTTACTGACTCCGTGACCAGGAAGCACCCAGAAAAGCAAATATAGCAACAAACAGACTTAGCAACCTATATCTATATTACTGTCAACATTTCTGGCAGATGTTTGCTTTGTAAGACCACTTTTGATGTGCACGCTGTCTTCAGCAAATGATTATGATAGCACACGTACATACACACAGGCGTTGCTCTCTCTGGGGCAGGGGAGAGGACAAAAGTCAAGATTAAAGCTATGCATTAGCTTCGGTTGCAGAAGCTGTTTACATGGAAAACCCAAGGCAAGTCAGGTGGCTTGTTATATTGTTCTCCTAAAAGCTGGTCAAGCAAACAGGCTGAATGCCGAGCGGGATAGCGGTTTTAAGTCTGAAGTCTCAACTTCATTAATTAGTTGTGAGCGCCAGCAGAAGCCTTCTAGTATGTAAAAGATATTTTCATAATAATGTATTGCTGCCACCCATACACCCTTCAGACTGCCACCCTCTGGGACTCTCCACATGTTCAGGTCTCCCTTTGGGCACTTCTGGAGGCTTCATTTTCTAGATATGATGGGTTATACCATGGGACGTTGGTGAGTGATTTAACCTTAGGCATCTCTCACCTGCTTGGATACTGAAGAGGAAGGTTAAAGTTCCTAATCCAATAACCATATCTTGGCCTTACCAGGGATCAGCATCTATCTGGAAGCCACTAAAACCCCCAGTCACCAGTAATCCTATTAACACAAAAAAAGACGCTCATTACTCGGTGAGTTCAAGCATGAGAATAGAGAGTACAGGTGTGTTTTAATAAGTGTATGTGCTGTTTGGGGTGTGAAGAGTTGAACATGTTTCTTTTAAGGCTTGCTAGACATCTGCAGAGGATGGGACACACAGAGATTAGAACCCAGGAAAACGGAGAACGGAGAATGGAAATAGCGCTTTTGTGTGAATCCATCTGTAACTGCCTTTGAAGCTGAAACATAAGCTGAGGAATATGATAAAAATGAGGATGTGATCCAGGAGATTAGCACATTGAAAGGGGTGGGCAAGAGAAGAGTTCCAAGTAAGCCAGGTCAGGGACACAGGAGAAGAAACAGGACCTGGATTCTGGGAGCTTATAGAGGGAGCCAAGTGAGGGAGCATCAGCATTGCTGGCTGTTGCAGTGAGGTCATGGTGCGTGGAAGCAAGGTCACGGTGCTTGGAGGCAAGGTCATAGTGTGTGGAAATGAGGTCATAGTGCATGGAAGCAAGATCATAGTGCGTGGGAAACGAGGTCATAGTGTATGGAAACGAGGTTATGGTGCATGGAAGTGAGGTCATGGCAAGGTCATAGTGTGTGGAAACGAGGTCAT
The DNA here is from genome assembly GCF_037038515.1 of Microtus pennsylvanicus. Taxonomy (NCBI): domain Eukaryota; kingdom Metazoa; phylum Chordata; class Mammalia; order Rodentia; family Cricetidae; genus Microtus; species Microtus pennsylvanicus. Next base: position 85,410,467 of record NC_134589.1, read on the forward strand.
AGTGCATGAAAGTGAGGTCATGGTGCATGGAAACTGCTGGGAACTACAACAAAGAGCCGACCCGTTCCTAGAGCTCAGCATTTTTTTTGAACTTGTGTTTTCTCACTGTCACAGAATACCCAAGGCTGGCTCCCAGTTCTGGGATGGTGCCTGTGTCAGCTCAGCTCTGGTGAGGCTTTATGGTGGGTTGTATCCCAGGGCAGGAGCGATTCAAGGGTGGAGGGATTGTATACCCAGACTGACAGCTTTCAAAATACCCTTTGGAAAATTGAGGGGTCCCATGACAACTACCTAATCCCTTCTAAAGGCATACTTGGTCTGCAGACTTCTACTAGACCCTGCCTCTTGGAGGTTCTCCACCTTTCATTGTGACAGGCTCCCAACTTGTGACCCCTGTGGGAGGGACACAAACAGACACATTCAAGCCTCAGTAGCGTACACCCAGTCTAGAGGCCACTGGAGAAAGCCAGGAGATCAGGACTCAAAGTGCAATCAATTACCCGTCATCTGTGTGTGAATCACCAACATTTAGATTGTCTTGTGCTGATCTTGTCTTGAATCACCAACATTTGGATTGTCTTGTGTGTAACCCTGGCCCGCTTCTCTAATTGTGGCCTTCAGAGGCTGGGTCAGCTTTTTCATATTCTGCTCACAGCCCAGTATAAGGCACTGGTCTTGTCTGCTTTCATTGTCCCTTTAAATGGCTTAATTTTGTAGAACAAGGTTATATGCTGTATACCGTTAAGAAAAAGTCATGGAGGACATGAGATGTTCTTTCTTTCAGGACGAAGCAGCGGGTGGTTTTCTTTGCTTGTTAATTTCTCGTTAGAAGTCTGTGAGTTAGCTAGACAAATCTTTGCCCGAGAGCAAAAATGGCTGTTTCTGTCAAATGTCAGGGCTCACAGTTCCTCAGAGAATGACTCAGGTGGGGAAGCCATCTACTGAATAATCTGGAGATTTAGCAAACGTGTTTGCAAATCCCTTGTAACTAAATATGAACTTTCTAGGTAATAAGGGTCTAGTATGCCAGAGGGGTGAAAGTCAGCAAGATAACACGGCTGTCCAGGATGGGGAGCTGTGCTAGGATGTCCACATGTGCTTCAAATGCCCCAGAGGTGGGCACTGCCAAAGGAGCATCTGCTTCCTTAATACGAATACTATATTATGCAGTTATCGGACTTGCTGTTTGTTCTATCTATAGGATGGAAAAAAGAGCATTATGGGGCAGATCTAGGTACCTAGGTACTGCCCTTCAGGTCTCTAAACCTCTCTTGCATCTCCTAGACGTACTTCCCTAATGTAGCTCAAGCAGAGACACGGGAACTTCATTCCTTCATCCAATCATTCATTCAGTCACTTAGTACTTGCTGTGTACCAAACAAACGTGAGGAGCTTCCTAGGGTCCCACTCCCCCTGGCTGCTCCGTGGCCTCAGTGAATGAGCTATATTTGCTGAGTACCTTCTCTAGACCAGATTGGGTGTCTGGTCCAAGAGGAGTTTTAGTTTTCTGTTTTGTAGAGGAAAGCAGGTGCTCTGGAGCCAGGACAGGGGTGCAGGGCAGGTTGTGGAGGTGCTGAGGGCACCCCAAGGGAAAGCTCTAGGCCATCATAGCTGGTAAGTGCTGGCCTGGGGCTCACAGGTTTGGGAACTGAGACTGACCCAGCATCATCGTGATTGCCTTAGGAAGCATAGCTCTGTCCAAAGGTACTGGGACACCTACCAGGCTGAGGCCTTTCCCAAGCGACTTTCTCTGCCTCACTGAAGGGCTGTGGGGCATTAGAAGACCTCTAAGAATAGAATCTAGAGTTCCCCCCACACCTGTGTTCTTAGGATGTTCCAATTACCTCATGACCCAGATATCTGCACACTGCACAGGGCCCTCATCTTGTGGAGGTAGCATCTGTTCCCTTCTCCTTTCCAGGAACAGTGCTGCTAAGGCTGCGAGGCTTGGTCTCAGCAGCCATGTCTTCTTTCTGTCTCTTCTCTGGTACTCTCCCAATGTGGAACTCCAAAGCTCTTCTTCTTTCTTCACGTTAGAACAGAATCGAATTTTTTGTTTTGTTTTTTTTGTTTTTTGTTTTTTTCTTATTCTGACTGTCTCCTTCTCTGGCTCACAAGGAAGCAGCCGCCCTATCGTCTTCTCCAGCCTAGAGTGCTGGTGTGCTGTTGCTTGTTTCCTTAGTCTTCCTGTTCCACAGACAGCCCCACGGCTCCCTATTTGGAGGTTCCAAATGCTTGAACAAGCATCCTCCTCCTGTAGCGGCGTAAACGAATGCAGACAGTTTGTAAAAATATGTATAGTTAATAGTTCAGCTGGCCTTGGTGAGCTCCCAGTAGATCAGCTCCACTGTCTCAGTGGGTGGGTGCACTCCTCGTGGTCCCGACTTCTTTGCTCATGTTCTCCCTCCTTCTGCTCCTCATTGGGACCTTGGGAGCTCAGTCCAGTGCTCCAGTGTGGGTCTCTGTCTCTATCTCCATCCATCACCAGATGAAAGTTCTAAGATGATATGCAAGATATTCGTCAGTATTGCGCTAGGATGGGGTCATTTCAGGTTCCCTATCCTCAGCTGCCCAAGGAACTAACTGGGGACCTCAGCTTGGGCACCTGGGAGCCCCTCTAGGGTCAATTCTCCTGCCCACCCGAACTATTACCAAAAAAAGCATGGGATAAAACTGAACTCTCTGATCATGACGAACAATGAGGGCTGATGAGACGCCAAGGACAATGGCACGCAGTTTTGATCCTACGCAATCTGCTGGCTTGGTGGGAGCCTAGCCAGTTTGGATGTTCACCTTCCTAGATATGGACGGAGGGGGGAGGACCTAGGACTTACCACAGGGCAGGGAACCCTGACTGCTCTTTGGACTGGAGAGGGAGGGAGAGAGGAGTGGGGGGAAGGGGAAAGGGGTGGGAGGAGGGGGAGAAGAGTGGGAGGAGGGGGAGAAGAGTGGGAGGAGGGGGAGGGAAAGGGGAGGCTGGGAGGAGGTGGAAATTTGTTTTTTTTTCCTTTATTCTTTTATCAATAAAAAAAATCAAAAAAAAATATGTATAGTTTTAATGTAGAAATAGACTTACAGAACCACCGTTCCCGCGGAGACCAGGAAAGTAGAAGAGACAGCTCGGAGCACGCTCGCCAAATTTATAGGCAGACATTAGCCCGAGGCGAACACGCCCCCTAAGGGGCGGGACTTATCCCTACATCCTCCTGTCACCTAGGTCCCATCATCGGGTCGCTCAAACCCATCACTTCAGCTTTCGCCTCTCTGCAGAAACCCAAGAACCAGGCTTGCAATGTGTCCACTCTCACTGACCCACAACCCAGCATACAGCAGGAGGCAGAGCAGAGGACCTTATTCTTGAAGCCGTGTTTTTTAATACTCTATGCCCAGTTCACAATGGAGTGTGAAAGCTTGTCTTGTAAATCGACCACATCTTGCTATCGTTTTTCCAACTCCCTCCCCTTCCTTCGCGTGGGTAGCAGGACCAGTGTCCTGCAGCATCCTGCCTTCCCTTCATATGGCTAATTCTCTGCAGAGATTTTTGGACTTCTTCACTACATAGCTATAGCATCTCAAATATGGGGAGGTTCATTTCTTATTGCAGTCCGAGTTCTTTCTTTCTCCCTATCCTACAGCCCTGGCTGGAATTCCAGGTCAGCAATGAACAGATATAGAGTACCCACTGTACCTTTTCTGTCTACTATGAGCTTAAAAAATTATGGGCTATTGGTAATTTAATTATGATGTTCACTGTGAAGGGCTAACAGATTTTATTGTGATGGTTTGGATTTATTTCAACCATCTTAACTGTTCATTTATTTCCCCCTGATTTTTGTCCTTTCTCCTTCTTTTGGGTTGTCTCCAATTTTTTCATTTTCTTCTTCCCTTTTATTACTTTGGAAGTTTTACTTTATATTTGAATTTTAATGGCCACCTAGGCATTGTACCATACATATTTAATTTAATAAAGTTCAAAGTTAATATCTTTTACATTCCTCCTGAATAATAAATGGGTTTTTGAAAAACTCACTTCTCTCTTAAATGTTGTACTACTATTGAGCAGAATTTTAATTTGACTTTTACAAAGTATCTCCAAAATGTAATACTGACATCATTTTAAATTTGGCATTTTTGTATGTTTTTTACCAATAAAATGTCATTGATGTTATTGTACCGGTAAACAAGGACCAGTACAATATCTAAAAATGGCTGAAGAGAGGGGCAAGAGAGGTGGGCCAATTAAGAGCACTGGTTCTGACCCATTCCCAGCACCCACCTGGCAGCTCACAACTGTGTGTAAGTTCATTTCCAGGTGATGGGACACCCTCATCTGGCTTCCACCAACACAGACATCCACGTAGGCAAAAAGCTCGTTCGCATACGGTAAAAATAAATCAATCTTTAAAAATAAAGAAGGATGAACATTTTATGCTTTTAATAACAATTTAAAAGGAGTTCTTCACACCCCCTGTAGCCTTTGATGCTTGCTTCCCTATTTCTGAAGGAAATAACTGTAGAATCGTTTGCAAACCGCCCATTGACGGATTTCATTCAGAGGTGTGAACGAGCGGTTCTGCAATAGAGATAGGTTGTCTTTTGTTTGTTGATTGCTGTCTGTTGTTAGCTTTATCGTGTTGTGTTGTCCTGCTTCCTAGAAACTGTGTCTTTTAAGTGTAGCTGACTTTCCTTTCAATGCCTTGTCTGCAGGGTCCTGCAGTTGCACTGGGATGTCTGGAGGGAGGAGTTTGCTTGTCCTGCTGGAAGCAAGTCTTCTCAGACCTCGGGTTGTATGTGCTGACTGCCCAGTCAGAAAGCATCCTCATTCTGGTCTTTCCAAATATGTTCTCTCCCCCATGCATCTCATGCATACGAGTATAATGTGTCTCACTCATATTCCCTAGGTCTCTCAAACGCTTTGAGGTTGTTTGTTTTTGTTTTTTGGTTTTTTTTTCAAGACAGGGTTTCTCTGTGCAGCCCTAACTGTCCTAAAACTTGCCCTGTAGACCAGGCTCACCTTTAACTCAAAGATCCACCTGCCTGCCTTCTGAGTGCTGGGATTAAAGGTGTTCACCACCACTTCCTGGCTCCTCATAAATTCAAATTCCTTACCTTCTTCACTTTTGATATTTCATTCTTGATAATTGCTGGGGTGTTTTGTTTCGATTAGTTTTTATTTTCTATTCTTTTGAGACAAGGTCTTGCTATGTATGCTAGCTGGCTTGAATTCACAGCATCCCTTCTTCTTCATTCTGGAATCTGGGGCCACAGGTGCACACACAGTACCTGGTTGACAGTGAGTATGAACCTATCTTCTCCTTTTTGCCCTGTTTATGCTACTGTGTGCTTTTCATAAAGCCTGTCTTGAAGTGTTTTCCTCTAGCAGTTTCAGACTCCCAGGTTTTATAGGAAGGTCCTTGATCTATTTTTCATTGATTTTGTGCTAGGAGAGAGACAGGGGTCTGCTTGCTTCCTTCCATATGTGGATACCCAGTTATCTGGGAGCTGTTTGTTGAATAGCCCGGCCATATTTCTCAAAGCTAAGTTTTACTTAGCACTAGTCTTGACTATCCTGTGTGTGTATGAGTCTGTGTGTATACACATGACTTCAGAGTATGTTGTGTTTGTGTTTGTCTGTGTGCATACACATGACTTCAGTGTTCTGTTTGTGTGCCTGGGTGTATTTGCATGGCTTCAGAGTGTGCAGTGTGTGTTTGTGTATACACAAAACTTAAAAATGGCATGTGTGTGTCTCTGTATGTATATGCATAGCTCCAGTATGTGCTGTGTGTTTGTGTGTATTTGTACGACTTCAGAGTGTGCTGTGCGTGTCTGTGTATACACAAAACTTAAAAATGGCATGTGTGTGTGTCTGTATGTATATGTATAGCTCCAGTGTGTGCTGTGTATTTGTGTGTATTTGTACGACTTCAGAGTGTGCTGTGTGTGTTTGTATATGTATGTGTATCTTCTGTGTGTGTTTGCATGGCTTCAGAGTATGCTGTGTCTCTGTGTATTCACATGACTTCAGGTATTACATTCTAAGGAAATGAGACTTCCCTTCTATCATTCAGGCACTGCAATTTAAAGGCATTTCCAACCAGAGGCCTCTTTAACCAAATGTTCTACTTGTGGACACAGCAAGGAGCATGAATTTGGAAAGCATAAACCCAAAGCCCAGGAGAAGACTAGTTTGCGATTAAAGATTCTCAGCAGAGATGTGTTTCCTTTCTCCATACTCAAAGCCAAGGACCGGAAACTTCCTTAGTGTTTCCTTCAGTGCAATCCTCATCCTTCTCCTCTTCCTTCCAGAGAAGGTGTAACAGCCTAGGAGAAGTAGACTAGACTCCCTGTGCTAACCAGCTATTCGTCCCTGGCCAAACACCTGACACAAACCACTTAAAGGAGAAACGAGTCCTTTTGGCTCATAGTTTCAAGAGCTTTGGTCAATGGCCAGCTGTTTCCCTTGGTCTCAGGTCTGTGATGAGGGGGAACACTGTGGAATGGGGATGTTAGCAGAACAGACTTCTTACTTCACTGCATGGTGGCTGCGGAGGAGTGGGGCAGAAGGGAGGCAGGCCCAGGACAAAGTAGTCTTCATGGGCATGCCCCCAGGGACCTACTTCCTTCCACTAGGCTCCCCAAAGTTTCTACCACCTCCCAATAATGCTGTCAAATCATGAATCAATTGATGGATTAGTCCAGGGGATTATGTAAGAGCCCTCAGGACTCCATTACCTTTCAATATTGGATTCTCCAGCTGGGGTCCGAACCTTCAACACATGAGGCTTTTTTTTTTTTCTTTTTGGTAGCGGAGGGATACTTCCTCTCTAAACCATTACAGTCTCCCATAAGCAGGCCCAAGGCTCCACTATGTTGTTCACAGCCCCTAGTAGCCATCAATGCTGCGTAAAGACACTAGGGTTTGACAGAATCCTTCATGGCAAGGCTGGGTTTATTATTTTGCTTTGCTTTGGGTTGTCCCTCGTGGATCCCTTGTTTTCTTGACAACTTTATGATTCAATTTTTTAAAGGGGGCATGCACATTTTTGCCTGCGTGTATGTGGTGTGCCACATGCATGACAAGACCTGTGGAGGTGAGGTATGAAGACAGAGAGTGCTGGGTTTTCTGGGACTGGAGTTGCAAATGGCTGTGTGAATGCCAGGAATGGAACCCAGGTCCTCTGAAGGAGCAGCCAGTGCCATGCATTGCTGAGTCATCTCCCCAGGCTGCCCCTGTGTCAATGCTAAATCCATCTTTGGCAGTATTTTGTATCTGCAAGACTTCCTGGGGAATTTTGTCCACCAAGAAGTCAGTGGTAAAGCTCTTCAAACTTCATTCTGTGTTGTAGCCAGAGGCATCTCTCAAGAGTTCAGGTTAGACCCAGGGCTGTTGCCTCTCCTATCCATAGAGGATATAGTCTAAGACCCTAGTTACTAGGACATAGTAGATGCCAGAAACTGACGAAAGTGCTGGGCCCTGTATATTTTTTCCCTGTACATACCTATAAAGAAGTTTAATTTATAAACTAGCATAGTAATAAATTAGAAACAATACCCAGTTGCAGCACACAGCCACTGAAACAATATATCATAACGGAGGCAATGTGAATATGTCCCCCTTTTCCTTCTCCCTTTCTCAACTATCTCCCCAAGAGTTGAGGTGATTGAAACTGCAGGCAGTGAGACTTCAGGTGGAGGGGGTGAGGCTGTTGTACCCCAACTCCTAGCATTAGTTTCTTTGCATGACTCTTGAAGTAAGGAAAACTAGGAGCCTGGGAGGGCTGCTGCAGCTCTGGTCCCTAGCAGCCCCTGCAGCCTGTTTCCATCTGGTCTCCAGGCTTATCCTTCTCCCTTGGCCTGCTCTGCCCTCCATCCCTTTGATCCACTCAGTCCCTCCTGCTGAGGGTCAGTGAACTTGGCGAGCCTGTGTCCTTCCTCCTCTCCATAGACTTTTTTTCTCACTCAGCTTTTCTGTGTCACCCAAAGCTCTAGGCCTGTGCTCCCAGTGTTTTCTGGCTTGGTTAAATCTTCCCGATGTATGTCATCCTTGTCAATGTGACTTCCTCTGTGCAGTGCACATCACAGTTCCTGCTGCACTTGTTTGGTTGCTGATTTTTATTTCCCATCATATGGGGTTAGCACAGTGACCGCAAAGTGACTGTGGTGTTGTGACCGCATAGGTCAGGGTGACGTGCAGGGTGACTGGGACATAGTGACTTGTACACAGTGATTGTGCAGAGCAGAGTGACTGAGCACAACCACAGGAGCGTCGTGACTGTGCACAGTGCGTGGTACACTGTGGTTGTTACATAATGACAGGCATAGCGTGGTTCACAATGTCTGGTGCATCATGACTGTGTATAGTGACCGCACAGTGGCTGTATAATGCCCGGTACACAGTGACTGTGGCATGGTACTGCTCCATGCGTCTTCCTCAGTTGAATGACTGTCTTGTGGCGGCACACCTGCTTAAATACTGTAACAGCTGCCCTCCTCTGAGGACTCTGGGGCGACTGTTTTTCAGCTCTTCTTCCTCTTCCCTACGGCTTTCTTCCAGAGATAACTCCATTGCGGTACTCGTTTGGTTTCCTGCCAGGTATGCACTGCTGAGTCAGCAAGGCCCAATGACGAAAATGCTGCCCCGGACTGTAAGCCCTACCTGCTTGGTATCTCTTCCTCTATCAATATTTCCTACTTTGATTAGGTTTCACACAAAATCTGTTGCCTCCCACTTACAGTAAATATAACTTGGCGTCCCCTAAGCTCTAAACAGTCCACAGACAGATAAGGCATTGAAGACTTTTCCCTGGCTTATTCTGCAGCCCTTGTCTGCTGTGTGCATTTCAGGATCAGCTTTCCTGAGTCTGGGCTTTTGCTCTTCCCCACCTGGCTTCCTTAGGCATCTGCTGGCCAGGTAGAATGACTGATCTTTTGGTTATTCATGGGTGGTATCAAGGTCTGGAAATATAGATGAGCAGCCTTTCAGTGCGTGGGCATTCCTCGGGAGTTCTAGAACGGCCCCTATCGCTGACAGCTTTGAAGGCTTTAGCTTACCGTCTCTTTCTCCTAACCCTCAGCGAGGACATAGGGCAAGCCTGTTCCATGCACATTGGCCCAGAAGACTCCTCCTCTTTTAAGCACCTGAATTGATAACACAAGTTTCCATTTCAAGTAAGTTAGAAATATCTGTCCGTGGGAACAGCGTGGTCAGCATTAGCAATCAAGCTCTGACATACACCAGGTACTGGAATGCGACTGTGAATCGGGTACTTAGTGTTCGTGGACTCTTTAGTTGAGTAGAAAAGAATTATTGAGCAGATAATTTTGTCGGTTCATGTCAATCAAGAGGAAGTGTGTGGTAGGTATCCTAATGAGATTAGTCTTGCCATGGGGACTGGAGATTTTCTGGACAAGTGTCACCCAAACTGTGGCCTCAGTGATGAGCCTGTGCTGTGGGGCAAAATGAAGTGGAGGGAGGTGAATAAAGCCAGAAGGGGGGGTTTCCCTAATAGTTGGGGCTTTGACTGTAGCTTATCAGTAAAGCCTGTATGCTTGGATGACAGTGTACAAGGTCTAGATTCATTCCCCAGCAGAAGCAAAGAGAGAGAGAGAGAGGGAGAGAGAGGAGAGAGAGAGAGAAAGAGAGAGAGAGAAGAGAGGTGGGAACAAGAGGAAGGAAGGGAAAGAGGGGGAAAGAGGGGAAGAGAGTGGAGAGAGAGGAGAGAGAGAGAAAGAGAGAGAGAGAGAGGATATGAGTCTCAGAGGGGAACTAGGGCTCACACATACTGAAGGGCACACAGCCTTTGCCAATGCTGGTGTTAGTCTGTGACTCAATCCCTGAAACTCAGACCACCACATTTCAGCTGAACTCCCCTCTGCTGGCAGCTTCCTGGCCTTCAGTCTTGCTCTGTTGAAGTAAGGTCTCCCGTGATGCAAACGGTAGTGCCTTTGAACTTGATTTTCCTTGGCTGGCCTCAAGTTTTACTGCGCAGGTAATTTTTTATGATCCAGGATATTAGTGGGGAAAATGTTAAAGAGTTGTTTTTAACTACACACGCCAAATGCCAGGACTCTCAGTGGAACAGCGTGGAAAGCCCGAGGTTAATTACCCCTCTCAGGAAGCCGGGACTCAAAGAACAAGGTCCGCATGCTCGAGGCATGACCATAGCTTAGAGCAATAATAACTTGACATTTCTTGGGTAATTGTCTGTCTAGCCGCAGTCAATGCCAGAAACCAGGAGGCAGGAGAAAGATCAGATTCTCCATCCTGGAGCATCCGGGGAGAATCGGTCTCTAGTTGTGTGACTTTGTGTTAGATCACACACCAGTCGTGGGTCCCAGGTGAGTCGAGCAAATCAGGGGAGGCCCGCAGAAGAGGAAGATTGGAGAACGGAGCTGGAGGGCAAGATACATTCACCCCGAAGGAAGAGTAGCTTGCCCTGGGAAAAACTGTAATACTCTCTTGCTTAAAAATCTGTATGTTATGCAAGTGCATTATGGGACAGTTGTCACTTATCCTTTTCCTAAGAGGTAACTAAATTACCAACTTAATACATCTGTCCTGGCTGGTTTTGATGTCAAGTCGACGCAAGTAGATCCATCTGAGCCCTCTGGAGGGAAACTCAAATGGAGAAAAAGCCACCTTCATAAGCGCCAGTTGTAAGCAAGCCTGTGGGGCATCTTCTTAATTGGTGATGGGTGGGGCGGGCCCTGCCCATTGTGGGTGGTGCCACCCCTAGACCCCTGGTCCTGGGTTTTATAAAAAGTTGGCTGAGGAAGCCATTAGGAGCAAGTCAGTACGCTGCACTCCTCCACGGTCTCTGCATCGGCTCCTGCCTCCAGGTTCCTGTCCTTTATGAGTTCCTACCCTGATTGCCTTCAATGATGAATTTATGATATGGAAATGTAAGTGAAATAAACCCTTCCCTCCCCAAATTGCTTTTGGTCATGGTGTTTCAGCCCAGCAAGAGAAACCCTAGTAGCTAAGACCACACTGGTTTCTAGTTTTATTAGCTGTGTGTGAGCGATCACTTGAAAACTTATTTTTGTTGTCATTTAAGCTTTCATAGAGGCCTAGTATGTTATTAAAAGAAATAACCATTGGATAAGATGGTAAGTCATACAGGAAGAACCTAGTTTCTTCCAGGCACCCACACTTTTACACCAACCGGTCCATAGAGTGTGAACTAAGACACCAGCGGAGATTAGCGTTTCCCTTTAAGCCATCCATGCAATCTAGATTTTTCTCTAAGTATCTCGAAGCGTGAAGGACTATATACGTGTTTCTATCCTTAGAAACGTTGTTTGGGAACATTCAATTTCTAATTATATCAGAGTAAAGATGCCCGAAACACCATTTTTCATGCTAATGGAGAAGTTTACTTAAAAGGAGAATTATGTGACTCCGTGGTTCCTGCCAAATGATAGAAAGCCTGTGGCTCCTCTCAATAGGATGAAGGATGGCACAGGACACACGTCACAGGCTGCTCGTGACTTACAGCTCCTTCCAAGGCTTTGCTTGGATCTTATTACCTCCTTAACTATTAATTTATCACACAGGGTTGCCATAACTCAGAAGTAAAATGAATGCTATGGGTGGATTATTTTTCTTTCATTTGCCCCCATATTGTTAGCTTCTTTATATATATTATTATTATTATTCAGACTGCTTACTCTTCACCTGAGGCGCTTTTTCTTCAGTGGTCACATTAATGTTTATGCATTCAATCTGGACATTTTTCAAAGCAGATTCTCCGCATGTTGAGTTCGTCTTCCTTCCCCCCATTCACAAATCACTCTCCCCAGGGGTGATTTACAGACAGTTCTCTAGGGTGCTGCCTCGCAGTTTGCCCTGAAGGGCGATCCTTCTTTAACTGTCACCCTCTGGAGAGGCAAGGACTCAAGCACAAATAATTTTGTCTTTGACGAAAGGACTGGCACCGGGAGCCAGTCTGAGCTCTGCCTGTTGCGTGAAATAATGCCTGTGTGGGGCTCTCTCTGGCCAGAAGGGCCAGTTGACAGCTCGCATTGCTGTTGACTGTAGCATATGTATCCCACCCCTCCTTATAGATTTCTGCTTTGTTCATTCTCTCCTGGCAGAAGAACTGTTTTTGCTTCAAGCATGTCACTTTTCAAATGAGATTTTTCTCTGGTGGCTGTTAGTAAGATATCAGACTTCCAGCTCATTGTACCAAAATTCTGTGTCTCAACCATCAAGATCTTACTTCAAGCCTCTAAGTCTTGGTGCTTAGGGAAGGATGGGGTGGTGGCAGTGACCTTCCAGAGGGAAGGTGGATAAGAAATGGACCCCTCACTTTCACGGACCTTTCTTGCCCTGCTGCACTAATGTTAAACAAGCCTGTGGAGCGTATTGAGTTTTGTTCTGTCAGAAGAAGTGTTACGTGTAAGGATAATTTTCAGATCTACTCAGACAGGTTGTTTGGCTATAATTATTCTCAACAAGTGAAGCAGTAAAGACAGATATGGAGAAGGGAGGGGAGGGCGAGAAAGTATACTCAAATCCTTGGCTCTGGTCTGGAGCAAGCACTCTTCAGACACTAGGAGCTGCTCACTGGGCAGGCTGGCCTAAGAAAACAAGTGATGGACTCAGATGCAGGAGCACAGCTGGGCTACCTTAGATTTAGAGTTTAACTAGAAAAGGGCCGGAACCACTTATCCAGCTGCCTTCATGAGTCCCCCAAAGCCATCCCTGGGGCAAGTGATGCACCCCCACTTGCCCATCTGCTCTAGCTCCTATGCTGGCCATTGTCAGGCTCTGTTTCTTAGTAGTGACATTACCTGGTGCATAAAGAAGTGAAACGTGGAGCCAGGGACGTTCATAGGCACCAGTGATGGTTGTGTCATTTGTTACTGAGTGAAACATAGCTGAGTATCTATGTCCTTTTCACGTACTGGTCATAGCAAGTGTATCATAGGGTTGCCATGTGATCGAAACCATCAAAACCACAAAATACCTAGGAAATGCTTAGTAAGTAGCAATTTCTTGTAGCCATAGTTATTTTGTAGTAAAGGAGATATTAATGCAACCTGTTTAGTCAAAGAGAACTCTTAGACCATGCTTGAGAGCTTGGAGGGCTCCTCTTAAAGGGAGAAGGATACAACTCAGTTCTGATGTACCAAGACATTATCCGTAGACTCACAATCAAGCGCAAGATTGGTTTCCTCTGTCACCTATCATTTGTTTCTAACTTGCTCTTAATAGTCCAGGACTGTTGCTGGAGAAGAGACTCTTAGGACACAAAAATGCTTTAGTATCTGTCCCGGGGCTTCTATCCTGGTGGAGAAAGCAAGCATATAAGTGATCATGGAAGCTAAGCTCCCTGACAGGACCGTCTTAGGTGCTGTGTCGCTGGGAATGAATGGTGGATTAAATGTACATCAGTCAACATGGGGATTCACTGTAAGGAAGTAGCCTCTCTTGAACAGTCATTGAGTGCCTGGTGTCTATCTTGCGGCACAAAAGTATCCTGCCCTTGTACGCAAGATAACACAATGATGTAGCAACTCTCACTGTTTGGGTGACGTTTCCTGGCTCCATAGAAGATCACGGAATCATTTAAAATAGATTTATTTTCATTTAAAAAGCTTTCAATTAATTTAATCTTTTTCCTGGACTCCTGTGAAATGCGAGGTGTGTGTCTTGCCAAGAAAAATAATTAAAGCAAGAATGTGACAGGGTGAGAGGCAGGAACGGTGCTGGGCAGAGGACTAAACTTTCAGGTTCATTTCCGGTGGGTGTTGTCAAGGAAGGAAGGAGGTGGGACAGAGAGGCACTGGGGGGGGGGGGGGGTAGCATAGGAGGAGTGGACACAAGGCAGAGAGGAGCTGCCAAGGAGAAGCCCAGCCCAGAGCCAGAGTTGTGCGGATACTGAGCGACAGCACTAGTATCTGCTCCTTCTCAGTGTACGGTGGTCAGTGGTTGACATGGGGCTCTTTTCTGTGTTAGGTTTTTTTTCCCTCGTTAGTCTCTGTCAGTGGTTGACATGGGGCTCTTTTCTGTGTTAGGTTTTTTTTTCCCCTTGTTAGTCTCCGGTGCAGTGCCTGCATGTGGTATATGCTGAGTGAGGGGCAGCTTTTATGGAGATGCTGACGTCTTCCCCAAAAGTCTCAGGAAGCTGAATATGATGGATCCAGAAGAGAAACCGGAGGAGTTGTAGTGATAGCTAGTATTGACCAGCTGCCGACCATGTTCTTGGCTGCTGGTGGTTTCACCTGTGGAGGAGCATGGTGGGAGTGTCCTTTACCCTAACACCTGAAATCTCAAATGCTCCAACAATCCAAAACTTTCTCAGTCCCAACCTAACTCCTCAAGTAGAAAATTCCATACCAAGAGGCTTCACTTTCTGTACAGAATCATTTGAAGCGGTGTGCAAAATTACCTTCACCTTTTGTGTTTAACATATAGATGGGTTGTAAACAGCTTTCCCATCTAGAGGTGGATCATTCCTTAGATGCAGAAATGTCAGGAAACATTCTGAATTGGAAGCACCTCTTCCTCACCTCACCTCGGGCCAAGGGCAGACCATTTATATTTGGTTTTTGAACAACCTTAGGGAGCAGTATTTCAGTAGTCAAGAAAACAGAGCCAGAGCCAATGCGACCACCTCATAAGTGATGGAGCTGAGTTTGGGACCCCAGTAGTCTTGTCTAAGAATCTATATTCCCTCAGAGAGTCTGAAAGCTGTCGGGGAGGTGCCTGTTGGAGACAGTTCAGCCAGGGCATCTAAAACTGGTTGAGGTATGGAAAGAAAGGGACCCTCTTCCTTTGTCTTTTCCCAAACTAAGGCTGCTTTGTTGAGATCCCCCTCCCCTGGGCTGCTGTTCAGGACTTGGCATCTGAGGCTTCCCGTGGAAGAGGTGGCACCAGGCACTGTGCACACCATATGGGGCCCTGTTGCATTTAATGAGTGCTCAGCTGTGCAGTGTCTCCCAGCATGCTGCGCTAGTTACACAAGCCCCGGCAGCCGCAGTGCTGGCTGCGGTTGCGCTGGTAACACCTGCACGCCCTGCCTCCCGGGCTGCTCTAGTTTTCCTTGTGGTCAGGGCCTCAGGGCCCTTCAATAATTTGTTCCCTGGCAGACTCAGCTGGTTCCAGAAGCAATTGTCTAATGTTCTAGGCCAGAAAAAAATAAATGTTTTCTTTACAAATCCAAGACATAGAGAAAGGACTAGAAATGAGGTAGAGGCTATGGTTAAGGCCTGTAAGCTAGATGAGGCTTTACCTTTCCTCTTGGACTTCCCAGGGAATGCCCAGACACCTAACTGCCCCCCCCCCATGCAGTTAACTCTTCCATATAGTCTAAAACGCCTGTGTTTTTTTTCTTTGTCCCTAGTTACTTGGAATATTCTATTTACTTACTTATACTCAAATCAGAGCTTGCCAACATGAGCACACCTGTGTTCAGCTAGCAACAGTGATTGCTGAGGTTTGGTTAAGCACTTATTAAGTGACAGCTAAAATATTAAGCACCCAAATCTCATTTTTTTTTCCCCTCTAAATAACTTGTTAGACTGGCTGAGAGGTTAAGAGCCCTGGGTGATTTTGTGGATAACCCAGGTTTAATTCCCAACACCTACGTGATGGCTCACAATAGTCTGTAACTCCAGCTCCAGGAGAGCCGATGCCCTCTTCTGGCCTCCGTGGGCACCAGGTACACAATAGATGCGTGGACATACAGGAAGGCAGAACACTCATATGCATAAAATGAAAACAAGCAAAACTATTTTAGAAAAAAAGAACTTTGCATGAACATTATATCTTTCATTTATTAACAAGGGGAGTAAGAGTCCAGAAAAAGCAGGGTTTTTTGTGGGGGGAGGGATGGGGCGGGAGTACATGAAGGAACATGACCACCATAAAGTCATTTCCAGGAAGTAGATTCCTCATTCCTTCTCAACTGTTGCAAGGTCACCCATCTTAGCTGTTGCCTGAATTGATGCATATCACTCTCTATCCTCCGTGGAAGCCAGGCAGGCGCAGTACCTATTTCTATCCCTGGCTTGAGTGTGGTACATAGACACTTAACTTAGACATATGTAAAAGAAGCAGGCTGGATTCGCACTGAGGCAGGGACCCCAAGTCTATGCTTGGTGGGATTAGCATCACCTGCCTTTCCCTTTTAGAGCATAGGAGAACGATGCTAAGTCCTGGTTCAGTCTCTGTGTACCCCCTGTGATCTACAGCAAATTGTATCTCCTGCAGGTAGAAATTAAATCCAGTGTCCTACAAAGGCAGTGATCAGGGGCAAGTCCTTGGTTTGCTGTGCAAGTGTCTTGTCCTTCCCACCTCAGTGAGAGAATATTTAGAAGACAGTGATTCTGAGTCACCTCCCCACTCTGGTCTCCTGTCTCTTCATTGGTCTGGTTGGGGGCATGGACTAACAGCTTACTAGACTTCCCAACAATTCTTGACTTTGAACCCATGCCCAGGGAGCTACAAGAAAAGGCTATACTCTGTGAAGGTCTGACTAGAGAGAAGTTGAGACAAAAGGAGCTGGGGCCGGTCTATGCAATGAAGGAAGTTTATCCTACAGGCAGTTGTACAGCATACAAAACTCAGATTTAAGGAGATGGAGTGCAACCGGGACCCAGGATGGTCCCCAGGATCTCTTCAGGGGAGATTGTAAGCATTCTGAACCCTCCAGTCCTGCTGTTAGGATGGTTAAACAAAATTAAGAACAAAGTTATTTTTGTTATGTGTATGAGTATTCTGCCTGCATGTATGTTAGTATACCACATGTGTGTACTGTCATAGGGATCAGGAGAAGGCATCGGATCACCTGGAACTGAACTTTCAGATGAATTTGTTTAATTTTTTTTCTTTAATTGTGATTGCTGGGAACTGAACCTAAGTCCTCTGCAAGAGCAGAAAGTGCTCTTAACCACACTGAGTTGTCTCTCCAGCCCCAATAAGACCCACAATAATATTTTCCTTTTAAATAAAAATGCCAAATCCCACAGGTAGGGGGAAGAATTCCGATGTGACTTCTTGGTTATGGAGGGTAGGGGGAAGCTGGGTAGGTCATCCAGCAGAGAAAACTGTGGCTGGACACTATCTTTGTGAGCGGAGCAGGTGGGTTCATGAAGAGGGCCTGTTCAAAACCACTTCCATCACTCATCCAAATATACAGGGCAGGATGTCTTATTCAGAGAGAAGACATCTGTGCAGAAATCCTGGGCAGCCAATCAGTAGGTTTAATGAGTCTGGGAGGGAGTGGACAAACTCAGTGCCACAAACCAGAAAGAGCCACATTGATAGATTGATGCTTTCTATTAGCAGGGGAAAGAGTAAGAGATGGGCCAGTAGGGCAGGAAGTGAGGAAGACAGAGGGATGAAGACAGGAAAAGAGTGATGTCATTAGAATACAAGGGGCAGAGGGGAGGACAGACAAGACCCAGACCCAGAGAGAGAGAGAGAGAGAGAGAGAGAGAGAGAGAGAGAGAGAGAGAGAGAGAGAGAGGCTGAAGATGGCAAGCTGAGGCAGAGAGCCAGAGGAAGGTAGAAAGAAGAAGGTGAGATTAGGTGGAGATCTCACGGAGGAGACAGTAGTGAAGTGGCTGCGATTGGCTGGCCTGTTGGGGAAGGGGAGCAAACAAACCCATTTAAGTGTGTCAGTGCTTTATCTCAGGAAAGCACCTTTACCAGAACAGGCTCAGGCTGGTTCCTGACGTGTGGGCTGTGACAGGAGAGGCACTCTTTATCTGAGCTGAGGACAAGAGTGCTCTTGTGTGCGCTTCACACTGGATGCCACAGATTAGCCTGTGGATATTGCATGCTTGCTGATAAAAAGCTTGTTTGGAGAAGCTATGGGCTGAGCAGGGCTGTGGGAAGAGACTCAGGGCTCTGTGAGGGAATGGCTTCCAGGCAGCAGCCCATGTTTATATTACGAAAGGACCCGAGTCCTTGGAAGGACAAACACCACCATGCCCATAGAAGCTGATCCCCTTGGTTAGGTGAACGAGGCTATGTTTTGTAAATTATATTTTCCTGTTATCTTAACATTAGTTTTTACAATGACAACAAAGGATCTTTATAATCAGAGGAATGCAGTTTTAAAATAGGTAATAAGTGTTCTTCTGAATTGAGGGGACAGGAGAGCATTGGCCATGACCCCAGGAGAGGCTGTGGGAGTTCAAGTGACTAGTAGGTGGTGGCTAAGTAGAAAGGACAGCACACTTGAAAGTATTTTCTGGGGGGTTTCCAAAAGACTGAAAACCCAAGGTCTCAGATCGCCTTCCTTTCTTTGTGGATTTTCAAAGGAAAAAGAAGGTGAAAGACGGGCAGGTTTATAACATTCCATGGGTCCAAAGATGCCTGTTAGCATGGAGCACCTGAGGCTCCTCTCTGTGTCAGCTACAGCATCAGCTCCTCACTCTCCCCACAAGCCCTCATCTCCCACATTGGAAATGAAGGTTGGGGCTGGTGCACACTTTCAGATGTCTGGCCAACTGGCTTGAGAATGACCCAGATGTGTCTTCTTACAGGCTTTATGAAGGCAAAGAACAGATGGAGTTTGAAGAATCTATGAGACGGCTCTTTGAATCTATCAACAACCTGATGAAAAGCCAGTATAAAACCACCATCCTTCTGCAGGTTGGTTCATGCGACAGAAAGATTCCTCCACGTTTGCCCTTGGCTACCCAATGTTGACCGCATGCTCAGAACTGTATGCTTTTGTCTGATGTCAGTTGAAGGGCTGAACCGGCAATGTGCTTTTAGGATTGTGAGGACCAGGGGCTCCGCTGATGGGAGGAAACTGATGTATTGTTTCCCATGGATGTATAAGTATTTCCCTTTGAAATAATTCTGAAGCTTTTGCTATCTAGAGAGAAAGAAGCTAAACCTGGCTTCTTCCAATGGTGAGGCTGGAAGTGTGGCGGTCTTTTTCACTGGGGCACGATAGTCTGCTTTTAGTTCTCATCACCATCAGCTCAGGTATCCTCTTGGGATTAAAGAGTCTCCTCAATGGCTAAGGTAGAGGATGGGTCATCTAACAGAGGTTCCTGGTACTCACCCACCCACTATACAAATCTGTTGACATCTTGAAAGCTCTCTCTGTGTTGGGGGAAAATTAGCAACTTGTGATTGAAGTTTCACAGCCTTAACTCCCAAGGACTGGAGCTGGGGTGGAGGTTGGCCTGATGTTTTCTGAATAGAGAAAACCCAAACACATTTATCTGGATCAATGAGTTAATGCAGATTGCTTCTAAAACAAAACAAACAAAACCTCCATTATCCTTTTAGCTGCTAATTTGAATAGCCATGATGCCTGCCCAGGATCACCTCATCTCTGGCTGGAATTATTAATAAAGGAGCATTCAGGGAGTAAGGAGGTGACGAGACAGAGGTAACATCTGCCTAGGGGCATTGCTGCTGGTGCCTTGAGTACCAAACTTTGCACATAAGACCATTAATAAATTTAGATGCCTAATTATCATCATTGGGTTTTCTTATTTAACTGGTACAGACTGTGGCTAGGATAATGGGGGTAGTGATGGTTAGAAAACTCCCTAGGAGATTTTAGCATGAAGCAAAGTTTGGGAACAACTGATCTATGTGTTTCTTTGAATTTAATGAAAATTGAGAATCTGTAAATAATAGACAGGTCCCTGAGTCATGCATCCTTATATCCTCAGCGCTTCTGAGGGTCCTGATGTGGGTACTGGATAAAAGGTGGTGGGATGAACAAATGCATAGCATCAGTGTGGGAGCTGCAGTCCAGCCAGGTGACAGCCCTCCTTGAATCTTCATTTCCGGCAAGGGGGTTGGCCAGGATTTAGATCTTCTTGCCCAGCTCTTAAAACAAAGCTCCAACAATTGCACTCAACCATGCTTGACACCATTCATTCAGTGCCCACCATAGAGACCATGTCCTTGAGTTAGTTAGGACCTCTGACTTTACAGTTTTCACCCCTCTTTTCTTTTTGCCAGCTTTAAAAATGCCTTCCCAATATTCCCCTTGCTGCTTTAAAAACGTAGTTTCTATATTCTTAAAACTACTATAACAAAACAGACAGCTAAAACAGGGGTAGCCTGAAATGAGGCGTGGGTGGGCTTGGCTCCCACCTGGCCTGTATCATCCAGAGGCTGCACAGTGGTAGGAGCAGCGGGAGGGGTAGGATAACCAGTGAGGGGCAAGGATGACCAGTTCCCACGAGAGAATCTTCAAGCAGAAATGAGCCGAGAGAGAAAGCTCTCCGGAGGACAGTAGAATGGAGCCAAGGCCCAGATAGGTAGAAGTGCCATGAAGACAGAGTAGGAGGCCATCCTAGAGCTATTTTGTCCAGTTTTTACACCCGATTCCTTGTGATGAACTGCAGGTATATTTTGGGGGGGGGGGTGAGAAAAGAAAAGAGTAGGGTAGGGAAAGAAGAAAGAAATGAGATAGTCAGGGAACGGAGAGCGGGGAGTGAGCATTTATCTATCAGGAGCCTGGGTTAAAGGGAATGTTCTTTATGGATTGTATGGACTATTTATTATGTAGATCATGCAACTTCTCAGCCTCTGATTCTTCATATAGAACACTGCACTCTTTGAGGAGGATGCAAGAAACAATCTCTGCAAAAGAACAGATTATAAAATGCCGTACAACCGTGTGAAACTAATGCGTTTGCTATGCTTTGTGCATAAGTCATTTGAGTCCGGTTCTTATTGTCTGCAAACTGTTAGAAAAGCCTTGCTCTTCCTGATTATGCTGGTTTCTTCTCGAGACTTCCACCCCTGCGCCATGCAAATGGGGCTTTATCTCGTTTTTAAAAATTTGCTCCAATGGCCAAATTTAGCTTCAGGGATTTGCATAAAGTCAAAGGTACTTTCCTGCTATTTATATGGCTCCTGAAAAGTTATCAGGAGGGATTTAGAGTCATCTCAAGTATTAAGAGCAGTACCATGGGAAGACAATGTAAGCCTGTTTTACGGAGTGAGGAATGGGCTCAACACAGGCGGGAGGTCAAGATCATGCTGGCAAACCCTACACAAGGAATCTTCTACAGTCTATGGCCTTCACAGTATGAGGGTGCACTGACTTTGATGCTGAGAAGCCTTAGTGGGAAGTCAGTCTTCCACACATGGCCGTGTTCCCTTCAGTGTTAAGCATATCATCTTGTTTTCTAGGCCTCGATTTTTTACTTTTGTAAAATAAGAAGTCAAATCGCACTGCGAGGAATTTTTGTAGGGTTAAAGGAAGTAATCTGTGGAAAACACAAAATGCAGGCTTGTTACACCTTCTAGCAATTAAATTAATTTAGCAAATAATTGTTAGTCATTGTGCTGGCTAGTTTTGGTCACCTTGACATAGAGCTATCTAGGCATAGGGAATCTCAGTTGAGGAATTGCTTCTCTCCTATTGGCCCACAGGCAATTCTGTATGAGAATGCCCCTCATTTCCATTTCTGCTCCAAACTGAACATTTGCCCCTAGGTAGCCTCTTAGGGCAGAATCCCTTGTTCAAGATTGCCTTAGTTATAAGTGAAGAGGGTCTAGTTCAAATCTTGGCTTTGTCCATTGTGAGTGTTGGGGCTTAAGCAAGTTATTTTCTGTTCTGAAGACTCCTCTGGCTTTGTGAGGTATTTTCTGTGGTTTTCTTTATTCTTTGTTGGCATGGCAACAACTCACTCAAAACCATGACGTGAAAGCCAGTTGTTCAGAATAGAAAAAAATAAAAGAAAAAAGAAAAACAAAGCAAATGCCTTCCAGGGCTTGAGTACCTAATATATGGCTGGTGTGGAGCTCGGCTCTTCACGTACGGTGTTATTAATCTAATCAGAAATCTGCAGGGAACCATGGTCCCCAGTGTTCACAGAGGCTTATAAATTAATAAGTTTGCCCCAAATTAGACCTGCCCAAAGTGGTAGGCGGGCGGGTGAGCTAGTATTTAATGCCATCAAGGCCTCCTGTCTCCGAAGTCAATGTTTTCTCTGTACCAAGGGAATGATTTGGGCTAAAGTCTTCTGAGCATTTTTTTCATTAATAGGTCACGTGTTCGGAAGTCTCGGTGTACACAAGCTGTGTCTTAAGGGTTGATGACACTGAGGGCAGATTGCCAGGCTCAACAGTCCACACTCACGATCTACATGTAGCTGCACCGAGCGAAGGGAACATGGTGATAATTGAGCAGGCCATTGTCACCTTTTCCTCTCCATTCATGATACTGTGTAATACCCATTGTGATGGTACCAGCAGAATGAAGTGAATAGCTGGTTTGCAATGCCATGCTCCCTTGCATGTCTTTCTGGCATTCATGCTGACAGCTGTTGGAGTGCCCAGAAAGGTGGGGGCTTTCACCAGCAGCTGGCAACAGTAAATACCTCAAACACCTATTGGTAGAATGAACAGCATGGTAAAAACAGGCTCCTGTCTTCCTTTTGTGTTTGGTCTGTTTCTTTTGTGTTTTATCACTTGTTACATGCCATGTTATTAAGTAGAAACTTTACAGATATTGTTAGTTCCTTTGATCTTTGCAACAACACCTTGTAACGCAAATATTCTATCTCGGCTTTGAAGATGCGGAAAGGGAGACTTGGAGAGGCTGAGTAACTTAACCACAGCCATGAGTGGCTTGTTCTTAGATTTGAATGAAAGCCGCAGCAAAGCTGAGTTTGATTGCTCAGTCACCATCTATGGTAGGGTAGACTAGCTCCATTAAAGATCCAAATCTTTTGACAAAAGCCACACAAGAGTAAGATGGTCAGATGTCCAGTCATGAAGGCAAGCTGCTTTAGAATAGCTTGATTTTCCCTTTTATTTGGTATAAAATTCCTAGATGTCCAAACTAACAGGCCAATAATCACCCATTCCTGAGATGTGGCTCACAGATTACATCCTGAATATTCCCAGAGCAAGGGAGATGAGATTCTGTATTTATAAAAACAAAAACAAACAAACCAAAACAAAAAACCAGGAATTTTTCTTTGGATCTTCAAGGGATTATTTTAAATGTGTCCTGTTTCTTCAACCACATATTTCATGCTTGGGGTAATGTTTGGAAATGACTGATTCTGTGGCAAATTTGTCCCAATCAAAAAGCTGGAGTGAAAGCTGGGCGGTGGTGGCACACGCCTTTAATCCCAGCACTAGAGAGGCAGAGGCAGGCAGATCTCTGTAAGTTCGAGGCCAGCCTGGTCTACAAGAGCTAGTTCCAGGATAGGCTCCAAAGTTATGGAGAAACCCTGTCTTGGAAGAAAAAAAGAACAAAATAAACAAACAAAACAGCTGTGGTTTCCTTTGTTTGTTTTGTAAATGTGATCTTCATGCCAACACTAAATGGTTAAGCAACTGTGTTTTCTTCATTTTGCTGGTCAGGTAATGGGAGCACGGAATACAGCTGTAGACTTCTTTTTGAACTTGAAGGCAGACAGCCTACCTTTTCATGCTGCTACTGTGGCTTTGGTTGCTTCTACTTCTCCTTCCCCCTCCCCACCATGCTCAGGATCAAATCTTGGTCTTGCCCATAGTAGGCAAGGAATCTATCTCTGGGCTACATCATTAGCCTATACCCTGCTACTTTAAGCACGGAGTCCTATTGCTTCCTGCCAGTCTTGGGGTCCAACGTGATATTGAGTTGTAGAAAAGATGGAAAAACTCATGTTTAAGAGTCCTCTGGTCCTTTCAGTGTCTAAACCATGAAATATATTCTGTTTATAAACGGACACTGTTTTTTGGAGGTTATTCGGTGATGACCAGGAGCCTCAGCTCTAATTTTATACAGCCTGGATTCACAGCCAAGGACTGCAGCAACGAGCAAACCTTGAGGCAGCGGTGCATCTGCTTTCCCCCAAGACAGTTCAGTATCTCCAAGGAAGTGGCCTTCATGCAGCCATGCTGTGGTGAATTCCTGTGACACTGTATCTCCTATTTCCATGGACCTCGACTGTCTGTCTTCTGGCTAAACCTTTAAAAGACTTGAAACTTGGCAGAGAGGAACTAGTGTTTGCTTGAAATACCTGTAGTAACAGGATGAGAATGATGTCAAGCTTTGTTTTGTGATTGTGTATTCCTCATATACATGTCTAGAAATAATGCCTTATCTGTTGGTAGCAATGGTAGCCACTTAGGGTGGGGGTAGAATTAATATATACCTGGAAACACTCAACATAGAAGCCCCTCAGAGTTTGGAGATCAATTGTCTGGTACTGTTTCTACTCTTTCCTCCCTGGCCAAGGTTGTTGATCAGTTCTAGGTCATAGCTATCTAGACCAGTGGTTCTGAACCTGTGGGTCTTGACTTCTTTTGGGGTTACATATCAAATATCCCACATATCGGATATTTAACATTATGATTCGTAAGAGTAGCAAAGTTACGGTTATGAAATAGCAACAAAAATAATTTTATAGTTGGGAGTGGCTACAACATGAGAAACAGTATTAGAGGGTCTCAGCATTAGGAAGGTTGAAAACCACTGATCTAGAAAGTACTGAATTCTAGCATCTTCCTGTGTCTGAGACAGACAAGCATTGTGTCAGGGCTGGGTACAGGTCTCTTCTCAAGGGTTGTATCTTGCCTTTGACAGAGGAAGGAAGAAAATTCAATTGTTTCTATGAGATTACTTATTGATCTGGTTAAAGTATTCCTGATGTTCATTCTTTTGACTATATGTGTGTGTGTGTGTGTGTGTGTGTATGTATGTATGTATGTATGTGTATGTGTGTGTGATAAGGAGGGTCCTTGACTTCATGAATGTCAGCAAAACTGTACTTCTGTTCAAAATAGAAAATGGACAAAATATGTAGTAGTTTTAATCCATTTCTTTCCCAAATCACCCTTCTACACCCTACAGAAATGCCCTAGTTTGCCAAGACAGAGGCCTTTCATTCAGCTTGAAGGGCAATAGGAAAGCCTGCTGGTTAAGTGTCAGCTGGGCTGTCTGGGACACATCCTGGCTTGTCACTATGACTTCTGTCATTTTTTTTAACAGCTATGTACCACAAGTACCACAATTTCCTCACTGGTAAACTGGGATGACAGTATTCTTCTGATCAGAATAGTTATTAAAATTAAACAAGATATTTTGTGTAAGGTATGTGGTACATAGGAACTTTCCAGTAATGGTTCCTACTTGGAAACCCTATGAATAATAGTTCTATTACATGAGTACATCGGTACCATACTATGTGTGCGTGTATATTTAAAATAATGTGGCAATATAGGAACATATACTACAGAATGGAAGTAAAAACTATTCAATAACATTTGATGTGTAACAGTAGATGTAAGGGCAGCAGCAGTAAGTTACAGTTAAGCTGTGCCATACCTGGGTGGCTAGCCTATCCACAAAGCCAGTCTGTGTCCAGTTTCCAGGCCTCAGACACGCAACAGGTAGAGGTCTCCAATAAATGATGTGACTGGCCTGTTTCTTTCTAGGAGTTGGTGGTGGTAGTAGTCAGCTACTGTAGTCAGCTCAGATATTTCAAAGGAAGACTATAGACAGGGCTCTTGTGATTAGTGCTAGGTCAGACAGTAGCTGTCTTAGTTAGGGTTTCTATTACTGTGAAGGGACACCATGAACACGGTAACTCTTATAAAGTAAAACATTTAATTGAGTTGGTGGCTTACATTTTCAAAAGTTTAGTTCATTATCATCATGGCAGGGAGCATGGCAGCGTGCAGGCAAACATGGCGATGACTTCATCTTGATCAGAAGGCAATAGGAGTTAACTGGGACCCTGGGTGGTATCTTGAGCTTAGATGAAACCTCAAAGCCCGCCTCCACAGTGACACAGTTCCTCTGATAAGACCACACCTACTCCAACAAGGCCACACCTCCCATTAGTGCCACTCCCTTTGGGACCATTTTCTTTTAAACCATCACAGTAGCTTTGGCCAATTTCTCAAGTATGCTCTTCTCACCAGACAAGAGAACTGCATGCTTTCCTTTTCTCAGTGGGGCTGTCTGGACCAGATGAGCTTTCCTACCTTCCCACTGTGTTAACAAGCATCCTCTGAATCAGAGGCGGCAGCTACATGATTTATTTGAATTTCTTACTAGCCCAGGGTTGGGAGATCAGGAGGTGGGCTCCTTTGGATAAGCCTTGCTATTCCTGAGAGAGCTCCTGTGTAGAGATGTTTGGGTTTATGTCAACTCCCAGAGATGCAGACCCTGTTGAATGACTTCACAGATCTGAAGGGAAGCCTAGCTCCCCAAAGCCAGAGCCCTACCATAGACACTCTCTTCCTGGCTTTCCTCAGCTTGCCGAGAGTTTTGTGTCTTAACAATGATAAGGCACATTGTATTGCATCTAGGCACTGGAGAATGAGGGCAGTATATGGGAGATTTGGTTGACCTTAGCAGGGCGGGTGTGCTGAGCATCATAACGATGTGCTTTAAATGACATCATCCTCCTTTACCCCACCTGATGATGTCGACACTTGGGCATGTCAAATGGACCCAATCTAATACAGGGGCCAGATGGGGAGATGGGATCTATAGCTAGGTCTCTGTGGGTTCTGTGTTCTTTGATAATAATAGTGAAAAAAAGGAGCTGTTTTCTTGATGTGTTTAGACAACTATTTCCTGGGTTATAGCCACAGTTTGAGGGTCTCTTTATACTTTGAGAGAATGTGACCTACAGACAAGTCCCATTTGCTATCACAGCATCATAACAACTGAGTAAAAGCAGCTCATCACTTCTAGCCCACTGTGTGATCCCCATCACACCTTCCTCTTGCACGCTGGGTCCTGAGGACATTGAATTTTCCTACATCTGCCTGGTGCTTCCTGATCAAGATGGTCCTTGACCAACTAGGTTGTAATGTCCTGTGTACCTGTGACTGCCTAGACGTATGTCATGATTCAGAGCACATTAAAGCCCTAGAAAGCTCTGTAGTTGTTGAAAACAACAGCAAAAATCTCTCCAGTTTATAATTGTCTTCACCACTATTACTTGAAATGGCTTGATTACAAACTTCCCATTTCTCTCGAACATGTAACACCATCTTGTTGGGTATGAGTGCCCATGAAGGCATAGATTAAAACATTGGCTGCTTCTTCTTATGATCTAGAGTTGAAAGAGTGATTTCTAGACTACAGATTTAATAAATTTAAAGAACAGCATCTAACACATGCATGACAGCAAGCAAATTTAGAATATCTCTGTGCAATAAAAGATATGATAAACAAAGCTAAAATATACTCATCAGACTCCAGGGAAAGCTGGAGAAAACTCCGGCAAAATGTATTACTGTAAAAAAGGTTAATGTTGATGCATAGAGAATTCTGTAATCAAGTAAGAAAAAGGATCACCTGAACGAATAGGAGAAAAGATATGAGCAAGAAGGTTAGTTAATACAGATATTTATTAAATATAGAAAAGATGGCTGATAATGCTGGTAACCAAAGACTTTTAAAATTACAGTGTCGAGTTGTTCATCACATTGCGAAGATTGCATATTCAGTGTTAGCAAGGACTTGGGGAAATAGAGAAGCAGTAAAGAGAAATTGCTTACTGCCTCTTTCAAGATCATTTGGCAAGTTCTAAAATTTATATGCATATGAAGTTTGATGCAATAATTTGTCTTCAAGCAATCTGTTCTATAGGAATTTTTATAGGGTTGTATACAGTTTTTCAAATATTAACTGTCTCCTTAGTGTGGTTTTTATAATTAGGAAAATGGAAATAACCTAGTCCATGGACATGGTAAGGTGAAGGAAGCATGTGTACCCATTGGGCTTTGTGAATGGGGGTCAGAAATTAAGAGAATGTGCTCCAAGAGACAGCAT
The DNA here is from genome assembly GCF_037038515.1 of Microtus pennsylvanicus. Taxonomy (NCBI): domain Eukaryota; kingdom Metazoa; phylum Chordata; class Mammalia; order Rodentia; family Cricetidae; genus Microtus; species Microtus pennsylvanicus. Next base: position 85,438,201 of record NC_134589.1, read on the forward strand.
GCTAAGGATCTAGTAGAAAGAATATATATATTCACACACATGCATACATACACACATGTATGTATATGTGTTCATATGTGTTCAAGAAGAGCAGAAGGAAACTCACTGTGATGTTAACTGTTTTCTTCTGGGGCACAGAGACTGGAGCTAAGATGAAGATGGGGATTTGAGAGGCAATTTTCACCCTTATTTTGTGTGATTTTCTTTTACAACTAAAATGTAGTGCCGTCTTTTAGAAATTATAATCAGGGAGAAAAGGAAGCAGGGCTGGAGTGGGGCTGTTGTGTGAGTAAGGCGGCTATGGCATTCAGAGGTCACAGGAGTCCCTCTCGGAGTAGCTGCCTGAATCCAAACCCTGACTCCATAGTAACCTGCAGCAAGTTGCTGAATCTTGTTGCAATCAGGTTTCCTTGTCTTTGAAAACCCCATAGCCCCTGTAGGGCTGTGATTAAGATGATAATATATTTGCAGTGTTCAGCACAGTATTTGCCCCAATATAAATTTTTTATTTAAGAAGCTCATTTGCATATATCTAGGGGTAAGTTTTTTAAATCGTATTTTTATTTGTGAGTGCTTGTGTGCACGTGTGTGCACATACCTTAGTTCAAGTGTGGATGTCGGTTCTTGCCTTACACTGTGTAGACCCAGGGAGTGGAACGCAGGCCATCAGGCATGGCGGTGTACCTACTCAACCATTCTTCCCATCCCAAGAGATTCTTGAAGAAAGTAATTGTTGCTATGTTTATTCTAGAGTGATTGCAGAAGGATGACATATTTTGGTATCATAAAGAGCACAGAGGAAATAAAAGCACACCCTTCCACTAGCCCCTTAGTCATTACGCTCCTTCTATATGACCTATGGCTTCTGCTGAAATTGTAGGTTGCCCACTGCTAAGCAAACTGTATTCCTTCCAGGGGATGGGAAGTGGTTCATACCACTGGATAAAGAGAAGAAAAGAAAATCCATCTTCCTGTCCAGTTTTCTTAGCCCAGTCACTGGATCAAAACATACTATTATTGACACCTGCACTGGTTTCTGTCCACTATAGTGACTACAGAGAGAAAATACACATAACTCCATTCAAATCACCCTAGCCGCCAGCAAATCAGCTCAAGCACAGCACCTTGTAAGAGAGGTGTCCATTATTAAGCACCCCAAATATGCTTTATGCCCAGCTTTGATGCCTCACATAATACAGAAATCGACACAGTAAAGATGTCTTTGTCCAAAGTTACATGGCTAAGAAGGTATGGAACCAGAATCCCATCAGAGAGTCAAGTTGCTTCCAACATTTTACTCATGTTTCTGCGTTTTTATATTGTGATTTCCCTGTGCATGTGTGTGTGTGTTTACGTGTGTGAGCATGTGCAAGAGCACTTGTGGAGGTCATGTGTTGACATCAGTGGCTTCCTCTTTTGCCCTTCACCTTATTTTTGTGACAGGGTTAATTCTAGTTAGCTTTAACTGTGGGCCTGACACACTGAGAGTCAGTGGGGAAGGGAAGTCTTGATTGAGGAATTGCCCAGATCAGTGGTCTGTGGATGGGCTTGATTGTTAACTTATATAACAGTAGGGCCCAGTCCACTGTTGGCAGTACCATTCCCTGGGCGGGTGGTCCTGGACTATGTAAGAGAGCCAGCTAGCCATGAGTCTGCGAGTGAACCAACAAGCCTCGTCTATCTGTGGCTTCTGCTTCAATGGTGTACCACAACTGGCATGGTGAAATAAACCCCGTAAGTCATTACTGGCCAGTGTTTTATCACTAGAACAGAGGATCTCCATGAAAGTCAGAGTTCACTGGTAGATTAGACATTGGGGTTCTGGCATCTCCTGGTTTCCAGGTTCTCAGAGAACTAAGCCTTTTGCATGGATGTTGGGGACCTGAACTTGGCTCCTTATATTTGTGTAGGAACTTGTTTACTAGATAGGCCATCCTCCTCGCCTGTGAGTTCTCTTGTGTGCACAAAGGAATGCATGGCCCCTGGAGCCTTGAGTGATTATCGAAGAGTCTGGGATGCAGGTCATTCTCTGATCTGCCTCGTGTCACAAAGTGTCTCGCTCAGCAGCACAGAGGTGTGGGATGTGGACATCACTCGTGTTTATTTCATGTTCCACCCAGGTGGCAGCTCTGAAATACATCCCGTCTGTCCTTCACGATGTGGAAACAGTCTTTGATGCCAAGTTGCTCAGGTGAGAGTTTGTGATGTTCTCTCCCCAGCTCTGCAGTCACACCAGGGATTGAAAAGAAAAACAGGGCCCTCTATGCAAACTCTCAGCTTCAGATCTAGGCGGGAACACTGCGGGAGCCTTGCTCAGGGGCCTTAGGGTGAGAGGTTTCGGTTTCATTACGCCAGGCTTCGATGATAACCAGTATGTAATGAAAGCATCCTCCTTCTCTGAAGATAAAGAATACGAATTGACCGTGCAGGTTTGTTTGAGGCAGCACACTCCACAGCACACCGGCCTACGGGTTGTTTGCTTTAGGTCCCGACATTTGCCTGGTAAATCCCATAAGTGCAAAAGGGAAAGAGATTGTGGAGACTGGTGGTTTCATTCTGTTCTCTCCTTTTTAGCTCCATCCATGTCATAGAACAAATGATTTTTAATGAGATTATGCTGTGGGAATGGGGCATCTGAGACTGACCTGTAGCTGTTACTTTCCCTTAAATCCACCGAAATTCTCAAATAGGATAACAGATGATACAACACAAACAAAACACCTTCTACATGGGAGCAAGTTCAGATATAGAAACATTCTTGCATGTCCTTCCTGCAGTTTACTGCTGTTATTGCAGCAAATGTTGGAGCCTGAGAAATTAGCATAGGTGCTGTTCTTTGAACTGCATTCAGGCCCCAGCTAGGACAGGTCCAGTAGCTTTTTGTTGTTGTTTGTTTGCTGTTTTTCTTATCAGTTTCTTTCTTTTCCCTTTCTGTACAGTGCAGCTCCTCATTCTTAGGCTTTAAGTGCTAATCTACCCGAAAAAACTGCCTCTGCCTATTAGAAATAAATGAAACTACTCCCACTCCCTGCTTTCTTCTTCTACCCCTTGCCACGATTGTCTGAAACTCTCTGCATGCATCACACCTATTGCGTTTGTATTGATTCATTTGTTTGATATCATAGACTGACCTTCATTAGACTGTGTCATGGCAACCGTCACCAAGTCTGTTCATTATATTCCACTTCTCTGCATACTCCCACTGCGCACTATGTAAATTTTTACTGATGTTAGGGGTACCGTGAGCAGATAAGAGCTATAGTTGGGGGAGGTGATGTTAAATTTCTGGTGGGAAAAAGATATCTCCTTTCTGGTGTCCTGTGCTGGTTCCAACACCTCAATCTTTTCATAGCCTTCTGAAAAATACTAAGGACCCCCTTTGGATTTTGAGATTTACCATAAAGGGTTGCTAGGTATCAGACATTTTTAAATAAGGTGGTTTAGCAATGCAGCCAGTTGGTTGAAGTACTTCTCGTAAAAATGATACAATTTAAAAAAAAAAAGGGCATCTGTGACCCCTAGAGCCTTGGCACAGACTGCCCCTAGAGAGGTGAGTGTCTGAGTTCCCAGTTGGAGGACCCTGCTCTCTAGGCCCTAGCCCCGGGAGGCACATCCCATGCCCAACCCCCACCCACCAAACACCAGAGATTCTGGAGCAGCCTCCCCTCGTGTGTAACCATTCTCCCACTGCATGGGTGACCAATGGAGTCTTGGCCCAGAATGCCCCCTCTGCCTACAACTGAAAGAGCCCCAGAACCATATCAGCACCAACTAGAGTAAGAGACCTGCCTGCACCTGGAAGAAGAATGACCACCTAAACCACAGGTCCCAACTCATCCAAATGGAGGAAGAGGAACCCCCAAAAGCCCAGGCCCCACCCGGACCCACTGGAGGAAAAGCTAGGCAGACAACAGTGTAAGAACACACTCAAGTGTAAGAACACACTCAACAACATAAAGAGCAATATGGCACCACCAAAATCTAGTGGTCCTACAACAGGAAGACCTGAACGTCCTAACCCAGGAGAAGCAGAAGAAATAGACCTTAAATATAACTTTATGAAGATGATAGAAACCCTTAAAGAGGAAAAGAAAAATTTCCTAAAAGAAATGGAGGAAAAGACAAAAACTTGAGTGAAATCAATCTTTTAAAGAAAGCCAAGATTAGACACACCTATCCACAAATCCAGCCTTATAGAAAGTACTAGAACAAACCAACTCCAACCCAAGGAAGTTAGCTGCACACACAAAAACACAGATAACAGATAATTTCACACCTCACACCAACAAACCACAAAAAAAAAGGGAATCACACAAACACTACCACTGAAAAATAACAGGAATAAAGAATCACAGGTCATTAATATCTCTTAAAGGCAATGGACTCCATTCACCTATAAAAAGACGCAGATAACAGATACAGAAACAGGACCCATCCATCTGCTGCATACAAAAAACACACCTCAACCTCAGAAACAGACATTATCTCAGAGTAAAAGGTTGGGAAAAGATTTTCTAATCAAATGAACCTGAGAAACAAGGTATCTAACAAAATAGACTTCAAATTAAAATCAATCAAAAGAGATAGAGAAGGACACTTCATACTCATCACAGGAAAAATCCATCGAGATGAAGTCTCCATTCTGAACCTTTATGCTCCAAATAGAAGGATACTCACATCTGTAAAAGTAACATTACTAAAGCTTAAATTCACATCAAACCCCACACACTAATAGTAGGAAATGTCAATACCCCAGTCTCACCAATGGACAGGTCTGCCAGACAGAATCTTAACAGAAATAAGAGAACTAACAGATGCCATGACTCAAATGGACTTCATAGACATCTATAGAACAGTTCACCCAAACACAACATAATATACCTTCTTCTCAACATCTCATGGAACCTTTCCTAAAATTGATCACACACACAGTCACAAAGCAAAACTCAACAGATAACCAAAAAATTGGGGAAAAAAAAACCCTGTATCTTATTGGATCACCATGGCTTAAGGCTAGAATTTGACAACAACACTAATTGCAGAAAGCCTACAAACTCATGAAAATTGAACAATGCTCAACCAACTCACCCGTGCGTCAAAAAAAAAAAAAAAAAGAAATTAAAAACTTCCTAGAATTCAACAAAAATGAATGCACAACATACCCAAACCTACGGGACACTATGAAACAGTGCTAAGAGAAAAGTTTATAGCACTAAGTGCCTACATAAAGTGGAGGAATCTCACACTAGTGACTTTACAGCACACCTGCAAACTCTAGAGCAAAAAGAAACAGACGCACCCAGAAGGAGTAGATGACAGAAAATAATCAAATTGAGGGCTGAAATGAATAAGATAGAAACAAAGAGAACAATACAAAAAAAATCAATGGAACAAAGAGCTGGTTCTTCAAGAAAAAAAAACAAAAGCAAAAACAAGATAGACAAAGCCTTATCCAAACTAACCAGAAGGAAGAGAATATCCAAATTCACACAATTAGAAATGAAAAGAGGGAGATAACAGACCCTGGGGAAATAAAAATCATTAGGTCATGCTTTCAAAACCTATACTCCACTATGTTCGGAGAGTCCGGTTTTATCCCAGGCTTTTCCAGACCCAGGCCAGCTGGCCTTGGTGAGTTCCCAGTAGAACATCCCCATTGTCTCAGTGTGTGGGTGCACCCCTTGCGGTCCTGAGTTCCTTGCTTGTGCTCTCTCTCTTTCTGCTCCTGATTTGAACCTTGAGATTTATGTCCGGTGCTCCAATGTGGGTCTCTGTCTCTGTCTCCTTTCATCGCCTGCTGAAGGTTAATATTCAGGAGAATGCCTATATGTTTTTAGCGGACAATGAGGACTATTGAGAACTCAAGAACAATGGCAATGGGTTTCTGATCCTACTGCACGCACTGGCTTTGTGGGAGCCTAGGCAGTTTAGATGCTCAACTTACTAGACCTGGATGGAGGTGGGGGTTCCTTGGACTTCCCACAGGACAGGGAACCCTGATTGCTTTTCGGGCTGAGGGGGGGGGAACTTAATTGGGGGAGGGGGAGGGAAATGGGAGGCGGTGGCGGGGAAGAGACAGAAATCTTTAATAAATAAATAAATTAAAAAAACCTATACTCCACAAAATTAAAAAAAATCTAAAAGAAATGGACAATTTTTTAGATATGTACCACATACCAATACTAAATCAAGATCCAATAGACAATTTAGATAGACCTATAACTCCTAAGGATATAGAAGCAGTCATCAAAAGTCTCCCAACAAAAAAAGTCCAGGGCCAGATGGTTTCAGTGCTGAAGTCTACCAGAACTTCAAAGAAGAGCTAGTACCTATACTTCTGAAATTGTTTTACACAATAGAAACAGAAGAAATGTTACCAAACTTTTTGTTTTACCAGACTACAGTTACCCTGATACCCAAATCACACAAAGACTCAACTAAGAAAGAAAATTACAGACCAATCTCCCTCATGAACATTGATGCAAAAATGCTAAATAAAATACTGGCAAACCGAATCCAAGAACACATCAAAACAACCATCCGCCATAATCAAGTCAGCTTTATTCTAGAGATCAGGAATGGTTCAACATATGAAAATCTGTTAATGTAATCCACCATATAAATAAACTGAAAGAAAAAAAAACATATGATCATCTCACTAGATGCTAATAAAGTCTTTGACAAAATCCAACACCCCTTCAAGATGTCTTGGAGAGTGAGTGAGGTAACCCAGACACAGAAAGACAAAAGTAGTATGTACTCATAAGTGGATATTAGACATGAAGTAAAGGATAATGAGACTATAAAATCCACAACCCCAGAGAAGCTAGGTAACAAGGAGAACCCTAAGAGAGACATGCATGGATCCCCCTGGGATGAAGAATTAGACAAGAACGCCTGAGAAAACTGGGAAGGGGTGAAGGGAGAGCTTAAGGGGGTAGGAGAACATGAGGGAACAGGATGGTTGCAATGGGGGAAGGACAGAGAGGGAGAGCAAGGAAAGAGATATCTTAATTCAGGGAGCCACTACAGGGCTAGCGAGAAACATGGCACCAGGGAATTTCTCAGAAATTCATAAAAATGACCCCAACAAAGACCCTAAGCAACAGTGGACAGGGTGCTTGAAATGGCCTTTCTTTGTAATCTGATGACTACCTTAATTGTCATCATAGAACCTTCATCCAGCAACTAATAAAAGCAGATGCAGAGATCCACAGCGAAGCACTGGACCGAGCTTCTGGAAACCAGTTCAAGAGAGGGAGGAGCAATAATATGAGCAAAGGGGTCAAGACCATGATGGTGATGCCCACAGAAACAGCTGACCTGAGCTAGTGAGAGCTCACTGACTCTGGACTGATAGTGAGGGAACCTGCATAGGACCAAACTAGGCCCACTGAATGTGGGTGACAATTGTGTGGCTTGGGTAGTCAGTGGGGCCAGGATTTATCCCTAGTGCTTGAACTGGCATTTTGGAGCTCATTCTTTTTGGAGGGATACCTTACTCATCCTATATATGGGGGGAGGAACTTGGTCCTGCCTCAGAGTAATGTGTCAGACTTTGTAAAAATAAAAATCATAACCTGGTTTTTAATGCTTGTTTCTTTGCTGCCTTACTGGTGTGACCTTGGGAAAGTTAGTTGACCTTTCTAGCCTTAGTTCTCCACACTTTTCAACCTGATATAGTGTCCTCCCCAGTAATCTCAGCACACAAGCTGAAGGAAAAGGATTGTGGGTTCAGAGCCAGCTTTCACTACATGAAGAGAACCCGCCTCAACCCCACTCCCCCAAGTAATAAATAGGTAAAATATAAACATAGGGATACCTTTTCCTAACATCGTGGTGTTAGGTTTGTGACACAGGGTAAATGTGACACATCTGCTACACAGTAAGACTCAGGGCTAATGGTGTTGTTTTCAGATTGTCACATCTGTTTGGATGCTATTACTATTCAATGCTAACATCAGCATGTTTACTGAAGGTTCACTGTCCACCTGGCGCTCTGCCAGGATTTGGAAGTGTAAGGAAGGCTCAGCGATGTCAATTCTGGCCCTAGGGCACTAACCGCCCAAGTTGGAACCTCAGTGACATGAGGTGTGTGGCTTGGGTCTAATCTCTGCCAATCCTATTTTTCGTGTCCTCAGCCAGCTCCTGTATGAGTTCTACACCTGTATCCCCCCGGAGAAGCTGCAGAAGCAGAAGGTACAGTCAATGAACGAGATCGTACAGAGCAACCTCTTCAAAAAGCAAGGTGAGCATGGGGCTCCCTTCTGGGTGGGCCCTCTCTGGGAAGCTGGGGCTGGAAAGCCACGCTGTCAGGCACTAAGGCACTATAGTGCCTCTTTGCTAGCGAGCTTCTTCCTCCATGGGTGTAAAAAGCGGCGAACAGTTTAGATATTAGAATCTGCATTGATTTTTAAGAAAGCTTAAGCCGTATTGCTCATTTTTCTTGAGACAATTTAATGAGTTGAGAAGTCTGGCATTATCCGCCGAGTGCCAGTTTTCCCTGTGTCATCTGTTACTGCTGTCTTTTACTTGGAGGGAGGTGGGCAAAGTCTCTTTAAATAGAAAGAACCTTTAGCTGAGCAGTTCTCCAGATCTTGAGTGTGTCAGAATAAACTGGAGAGCTTGTTGAAATGCAAATTTCTGGGCCCATCTCCGTGAGCCTGATTAAGTAGGAATTAGCAGCATTTTTGAGCTTTTAGAAGAAGTGCAAATTATTCTTGAATAGGTAAGGCATCTACAGGATCAAATCTGAAGCATGAAAGGTGTCACATAAAAAAAAAGGGGGTCCTTCAGACCCTGGACAGTTCCTTCTTGGAGGGGGTGCTGTAGCTTCCAGCTTCTTGTATTTGCTCCTGGGATGGAGAATGGAATCCATTTGCACATACACACACACTCTCTCCCCTTTACTATATCTCTCAAATGACTGTGTCTCATGTAACTGTCCTTTGCCTTTTTCTTTAATGATAATTTGAGGAGATGGAGGAAGAAGAGAAGATTTAGGCAAAGTTGCAGTCATTGATTCTGTTCCACCATGTTATCTAACAGGCACTGTGAAGGGAAGGGGGCTCCCTTGTTTTGTAGCTGGTGACTCAGGCAGTCCTTCCAGAGAAGAAAGTATGAGGGTTAGATGCTCACTCTCATCCCCCATGTCTTCTGCAGCAACATTTCTGGGTCACATTAAACCAATCATACATTCTGCTTCACATAAATGCTTTGTCTATCCAGAAACCCTGCATTTCTTCTTTCTTCATCCTTCCTTCTGTGAAGAAAAATAACAACAAATGACAAAAACAAAACCTTTAGAGGTCATCATTGTCCTCTGTGCCCTAAGACCAGCACTTTCTGGTTTTTCAAGTCCTCTGTCCACACACTGATATCAGTTCTAAAACTGGAAGCGAACTGTGAAAGAGACAAGAGACCTTTGAATATGAGGGGTCAGATGTTACCCAACTGGGATTTATTCAGGAACCAAAGCTTGAACATTTATGCAAATGATCTCATAATCACGGAACTATTCAGGAACCACTTCATTGTAAACTTGATTTCCTCCCCAGTGTCTGGCTAACAAGGTACGTGCACAATCGTTCTTCCAACGGCCTGCCTGGAGTTTCGGGAAGGTTAGAAGAAAGCATGTTCCTGTGTGTTGGTCGCTTCCTGACATTTAGACAGATGTATGGCCAGAGTAAAACAAGACACGTATCGCTTATGCAGTGAAGGGAGATGGGGTCTCATACTTGTGTCTCATCTGTTACTGGCTTTTCAAAACATGGGTGTCTCCCTTTGAAAAGTCAGTGACAGATGAGACATAACTATTTTCAAAGGGAGACATCCATGTTTTGAAAAGTTCCACCTCCATATCCAAATGTGTCAGTTGTCTTTGCTCTGAAGGTTTTGAGATATGCCTAACCCTGCCTTCTTACACCAAGTCTTCCGGCAATGCTTCTCCCTGGATGCATCGGCTAAGTGAACCCTATTAGCACAGGAAGTCAGGAGGGAAGCTTCGCCTCCCAGGCGTCTCATGTTCTCAAGTTCAAAATGAATCGAGGGTGAATTCATGGGGGCTTCCTGGGGTCCATTGCTCTTTGCTGAGCGTCTTTCTTTCAAACCCTAAATAAGGTGAGTTTTATTCTCTGCCATTTGAGCTGTAATGAAATCCCCGTTATTCACCCTGTGGAGTGTCCTACGCCTCGGGGATGTGATTTGCTTTGAGCTTCACTCATTTGACTGCCAGATGTGCGAACTCGCCTCGAGTATTGTCAGCGGCATTAGCTTGTACCTGCCGTCTGGAGCATTTGTATGGCCACCAAGCAGAGGAGTTGGAAGGTTTTAGAGCCTTTTGCTGAGATTTGACACGTTTTGTTATTGGGTCCTGCGGAGGACTGAGAGATCGCAGGGTGGACAGCGCCGGCTCGTGGGCCACACCTAGACCACAGTTTCATTCTGGCTTACTCACTGTGGGTGCTCTTCTTAACCTTTCTGGTTCTCCATAAGCTTATCTGTCAATTGGGAATAATAAAAATAATACCTGTCTCAAAACTCAGTCTTGTAAGGAAGGTACTGACATGGGCAAGCCTTTTAAAGGACTCGGTGCAGGGTCAGACCAAGCAGGGTTAGAGTTGTGGGGATCTTTTCCTCTTCTGGCATTATCCCAACTTCTGCCCTGACTTTCTTGCCTCACATCACGTAGCCACATAGTTTGGGACACTTGGGACACTTGGCAGCCGTTCTCTTGGAGGTTCATTACAGAGGACTCCGCCCCTTTAAGAACATACATCAATAAGCTTTATCGTGGCATTTTCATACCTGAATATAACATGCTTGGATCATATTCAGATCCCTTACTGCCCTTTATTGTCCCTTAAGATTCCTTTAAAGTACACACATAAGACCCCCTCTACTGTGTTCTATGGAGAATGAATGAATCTCCATTAGCCTCAATTTACTTGACCTACGTCTTTGAGTAACTTACTTAATTTTAGTGAGCTTTAGGAATTTTAATCTCCTCATCTGTACATCAGGACTGCTCTTTCAGGTCCTACTGAGCTGTTATATAAACTAGGTAGCCTCATAAGGCTTGTCACTCTGGGCATGAGGAGGGCGGAGTCCCATGCTATGTCCACTGTGCCTGACTGTCTTCCTATTAGTGCTATACTGCAGCAGGAGGACCCAGGATCCTGATTTGCATTTTCTTCTACACAAGTTCAGACTTGCCTGAGGGTGTGAGGGGAGGAGAAGTGATCAGATCCACCTGGACAACTTGCAAGGGTTTGTGGGAAAGCCAGCCATCTGTGCCGTGGAGGGGTGGCTCTGACGGGGCAGAACTAACCTCTCGGGCAGGCTGCCATTGACTCTAAGGCTGGTCATAGGCTCCATCTGGTCAGTGTGAGCTGCCTGAGTATCCACACTGCTACCTTCTCCCAAACAGCAGAGGGAGAGGCAGGGAACAGATGGGTCAGGTGTTGTAAGCTTCAGTCTCTGGGTCTTCTCACTGGCAGCTCCTGGAGAGGCAGAATGGAGAACACAAGACACCTAGTTGTCCACTGTGGAGCAGCTGCCTTTGAGTCCCATCGCTGTCCTTTGCCAAGTGTCTTGAGCTGCCATGTTCTCAAGTCACAATGCACACTGGCTAGGTGACTGTAGGGGTTATAGGGAGAAGTAAGATCATTTGTGCCCAACGTCACCGTCACTTCCTAATCATCACCCCACTATAGCGTTGGCAAGGCAGAAGGTCTCTCACTTGGCTGTTAAAATGTTCTTACTGAAGTTAGAAACACCTCTGAGCCTCCAGTTTCATGTCAGAAAATTGTGGCTGGGACTCATAAGAGGGTTTGGTCTTAAACACCCTTATCTCTGGGTCCTGGCCGGATTTGCTTACTTGCTGTGTTGTTTAGAATGAACAGCCTTTCTGAGCTTCAGTTTCTTTAGAGACAAAATGGTGTGTGAGTGTGTGTGTGTGTGTGTGCGCGCACACACACACACACACATCCCAAGATGGGCTGTCTGCTTATTAAAAAGTATCTGATGTGTCTTTTGTATGATTGCAATAACCCTAGCATAATAACAGTGCCAACAACAATCTACTGGAGAGTCGTAGCAAGGGAACGCCAGCTATGGAGGTGGAGAGATGACGCAGCACTCAAGAGTGCTTACTGCTCTTCCAGAGGACCCAGGTTTGGCTCCCAGCACCCATGTCAGGTGGCTCACCACCACCTATAACTCCAGCTCTAAGGGGGCCCCAAAGGTGCCTACACACATGTGCTACATGTAAGTCCACCATCTACATACCATACACACACACACACACACACACACACACACACACACACACACACACACACAATCTGTGCTTTAAATGTCAGTTAAGCATCAGGTACTGCTTAGAACAGGAATTTTATATCATATTCTTATAACTTTATTTATGCATTATCATCCTTGACTTACATTTGGGTTATCTGAAGCCTAGAAAATTGGGACATTTATATGACAATGAGACCAAAGGATATATTACCTGTTGGTATTTTAGGGTTTTGAGCAATGTGGTTCTGGGATAACAAGTCTCTCCCCAAATCCCAGTGGGTTGAACATTGTGAAGTTCTATCTCTCTGATGAAGACCATAAGCCTTTTGTCCCCATGAAAGTTAAGTCAGTTGGTACCTGATACACCATATGTAGCAGGAAGGTGGCAGAAGGACAGGAAGAATGACAAGGAACCATCTTAGCCTACACTGACACTTGCCTATTCCACCCACAGTGTGCTGGCTAAAGCCACGTTGTCTACCTCATTGGAGGGACTGTGGGGTGGGAAGGACACGCAAGGAGACTGCCTCTGCCTCCTACCACTACTAAGTTTTAGAACTGGATTCAGAACACACATCATTTGAAAATCAAAATCCATCTTCTTTTCCTACTTGAACATGTTTCATTTTTATGTTTATTTTTGTGAAATGTGCTTCCCTTTCCACTTGAAACCATGTCTTAGCAGTCACCCTGAAGGACATCTTTCACTGCTCCCCGGCCACCCCTGGTCCAAATGTTGCCTTTCACACTCTGATAGATGTGGATGGGGGGGGGTGGGCATGAGTCTGTAGCTCATCTGCTGCAGACAGTCTGAGGAGCATGCTGGTATCAGGCTTTAGCCAAGGGGAAAATGTATATGTGTATGGGGGGGGAGGGATTCCACCCCGCACCTAGCCAGACTCTAGCCATATGGCAGGCCTCCTTTCCCATCTGCCCTACACATACTTACATACTTCTGCTCTTTGTGTTCTGCCTGGAGCTCTCTAGCCTTCCTATCCCCTCCTGTCCTGGAGGGACAGTCACCATCCCTTCTCCAGCATGTTCCCCTAATGGCTCATGTAATTCAGTTTGGTGCCGTGCAACACTTATTCCTATCCTTGCTGTAGGTCAGGTGTAGGACTGTCCTGTGGGTACAACCATCCCAACTCTGCACACCATGTCCTCATGCCCCATGTGCACAGAAGACAAAACCACTTGCTTTAACTTCTATGGTTTCATCTTCCCTTGGTCTCTACTTTATATGGTGGCAACTTAAAATCACAATTAGAGATGCCTTATGGCTCTAGGTTTAGCAAAGCAGCTCATTCCGTCTCTCCCAAATGACATCTGAGCCCATGTCACAGATACTCACTTAGGACAGAGATGAAAGACTGCCTTTGTCATTTCCTTTAAAAATTATTTAAAACAGCTTCCTCCACCTGGGGATTTTGTTGAAGAAGGGAATTTAGATACACATGTCTGTGGCATGTCGCCCTGCCAGATAAAACAGCAGCTGACCTGTCCCCCCCCCATTTTGTTCGCTTCCCTAGTTCTTTTCCTGGGACTCTACAGGTGGACCAGAATTGAAGGGAAGCAGACAGTAGAGATTTAAATATGTTCAGAAGTACACTGTGGCTTCACAAAGAGAGCGAAACAAGGTGTTTGGTCTCTGAGAGAGATTCTCCACAGCTTAGATACAGCCAAGAGCCTGCTCTAAATGGCAGCATCCAAACATGCAAGTTCTAAAATTCTTTGGATTTGGGGCGTGCATGATTGTACATGATGTCAGTCCTCACAGGACTGACTGATAGAGGGCATGGGCCTCTGTTCAGGGGAAAACGCAGCTCCAGGAGCCTGAGAGGAGAAGGAAGAGGCAGAGAGATGTAGCTCTGGCCAAGCAGAGCTTGCCTCGTGTATCAATCAGTCGTTCCTTTTAGCCTTCTTCGTGCAACTCTGTGCTGATGCAATGAAGTTCTGAAGGAGAATCTCTCTTTCTGTGCACTGTCTGCTTAGGGGCTGCTTAGTGATGCCAGCTCTTGAATGCTTGCTTGCTCTTGGACATTGCAGAAAAACACAGCATGGCCAATGGTTAGTATACCAAAAAAAAAAAAAAACACCCAACAAAAGAAAACAAACAAACAAAAAGGGAAGTAAGTTCCTCACTTGTACTCAGGTACTCAACTGAAAGAGCAGTGGGTTTTTATTCCTTCGACGGTTGCAAGGTTTTATATTATTTTATTGCTTTGTATGGCTATGACCCGCATAGCTTCGAGATTGACATAACTGGGGCAATGTGGGATGAAGAAAGGACAGACACACAAATACGTGCACAGAACAGCTGAGCTCTATTGCTGTGCACTCTGACAGGGACTCACTAGCATCCCAGAAGCTCAGTGTGTTTACTATATGCATCTAAACCAGGAGGTGGGTTTATTGAATAGAGCTTATGGAGGACAGGCTGGCCGATCTTGGCAGTGGTCTCTGTAGATAATCAGCCTCAGGTTGTAAGCTTCGGTGCACATTTTCTGGACATAGTGTCAGCATTTGCAGGTGGACAAGCTGAAGGCTATGGCAATTTCCTAGAGCCTGACCCAGAGAAAATATTGTCATACCTGTTTCTGAGGCTCTGGGTCCTAGATGTGCCCACGTTCATGTAAACAACATATAATTCATTCAGGACTGTATCCAGTACCTCACTACATACTCATTTTGTTATCAGTAACAAACAATTAGCACCCTTCTATCCCTACTCCCAGAAAAACCTAGAGCATTAGTAACTGTTTATCTAAAATCACATCTTTTTCTAGTGAGCAGCCAGATTCTTGAATTCATCTTGAATCTTGCTGCTTTCTTAATGCAGTTGTATTGAGTCTGTAGCTATTACTAGTGTTCTGGTCATTTGAACTCTTGAACTATTGGTAGTTGGGAAACTTTTCCATTTAATACTTTAAGATCCATCCATTTCATAGGCTGCTGAAGTTCATTGTTTTGATGACTGGGAAGAGCCGTTGTGTGAAGAAATCAATTTATTCACTCATACATCCATTTTAAGCATTAAACTTTCAACATTTGTTGTTAATTTTTTTCCTTGTAAGATTTTCTGGTGTGGATAGTCTTACTCAACTGTTTTCTAAATACTGAAGAATATCTTTGGAGGTAATAATTACCTGAAGACTCTCTTGGTCTTCGGGGATCAAACTGTTAGCGAAGGCAACTACATCAATGTATATTCTCACCAGCAACCCAGGAGACATCCCATGGATCCATATACTCTTCTTCACCTAGTCTTAGCCCATGTCTAGTCTTTGCTGATAAGACGGCCTTCAAATACGTCCTCGTTCTCTCGGTGTATGTTCCCCTGGTCACCAGCGCTGTTAGCCGTCTTGTCTGATGTTTCTTGGCTACCCGTAACTTGAACGCCTCTTTATAAATCGTGTCCGTTTTCTTACCGGGTTCATGGTTGCACTATTAGTTATTTTTCTTTTCGCTGTGATCAAAATACCTAACAAGAAACAACTTCAGTGAGGAGGAGTTTATTCTTGCTATAGTCCGTCATGGTAGGGAAGGCAGGGCCAGGAGGGTGAGGAGGGCTTCGTCACTTTTCTTCTGTAGACAGTGAGGTGAAACCATGGAAACCGAGTGACCCACATCCTCCAGCAGACCCGTATTCCCTACCTTTAAAAGTTCCAATCATCTTCCCAAATAGGACCACCAACTGGGGACCAAGAATTTAAACACATGCACCTATGGTGAGCATTTCGCATACACCGCTAAGACTTGTATTTCTCTTCCTGATCCTGGTATATTTTATCTATTTCTCACACTCTTGTTTTCCTGGCTTAAAAAAATATCTGATTTCTAGTGATTCTCTTCATTTTAAGGAACAGTTTTGGAAAAAGAAATTAATACTTCATCAGCCATTTTTAATAGTCAAATCTCTTTATTTCAGGCTTCAGAAATTTGTTCTCAATCACAAAGTTGAAAATATATTTGTATATATTTTTGTTAAGAGTTTTATAAAGTCAGGCAGTGGTGGTACACACCTTTAATCCCAGCACTTGGGAGGCAGAAAAAGGTGGATCTCTGTGAGTTTGAGGACAGCCTGGTCTACAAAGTGAGTTCTAGGACAGCCAGGGCTACACAGAGAAACTTTGTCTTGAAAAGCAAAATAACAACAGCAAAACCCAACCAACCAACCAAACAAACAAAAACACTGAAAAAAAAACCAAAAAAGGAAAATAAGCTTATAGTTTTATTTGTGACATATAGGTTGCTAGCTCCTCTGTGAGTTTCTGCTTTTTGTATAATCTCACAAACAAATCTGGTTCTTTTTTTTCTGTTTGTACACTCATGTTTCTCCTTTTTGTTAGACTATTCTTTTCCATGTTTAAGCTGTTTTATATTTTTGGGCCATTGTTGTACTTGGGGACTGAGATCAGGGTTTCCCACAGCTTGGACACAATCCCTTGTCCATAGTATGTTAGCTGCCTGTGTCCTTGGCATTATGATTGATTAGACAGTGAAGAGTCAGAAAGGTCAAGAAATAGGGGCAGTCTTTTCTCACCAAGGCATCTCCATATTAGGCTCTGGAGTAATATGAGCGTCATGGGAATTACGTACCAAGACATAACACTTAACCTTCTGTAGGTTTAGACTTGCTTAGTTATGAGAGAAATAATTTTCCTTATGCCAAAAACTTGCTGGGGTCCATAGGGTCAGCTTCATAGAGTTTCTTTGCGCATCTCACAAAGACAACATTGAACTGGGAGTAGGGAAACCTCTGTTGTGGTAGCAGCAATTTTATCCGCGTCAGCAGCTGAGATTTACAGAGTGCTTACCAGGCAGCGGCATGGTACACCACAGCCATGTGTATCAGCCCACTTAATAAGCTCTTGTGTGAGCTTCAGCGGGTCACGTGACCCATTACATGATGAGCTTGAACAAGGTCTTCTGGAATCCTTCCAACAATGAAAATCTATCTAAAATATCATCCTGCGACTCGCAATAATAGCCCCAAATCTCTTTTCACCATTGAAGGCACAGAATTGGACCATTTCATGGAAGTTGCTTTGGATGAAGCGAGATTATGTAATGTCTTTAGTTCGCCTAGCCCATCCTCTCAGAAGCCTGGGGAAGTTCAAAGGATTTAAGTATTAGAGCCAATTTTGTTTCTTCAAGAAAGTGTCCTTGAGTTTTGAGGAGTTAAGCTTCTCATCAGGACATTTAGAGGCATCAAAGATCTTCAAATAGGGAGGCCATTCAGCCCGTCTGCGGTGCTGTGTTAAAGAACCACGTCCAGCTGCAGGCGCCCAGTCCCTCTGTGGACCCGAGAACTCTCCCTCCCGTCTTTTCTTCCCATTTGTGACTGATTGCAGCAAGTCTCAGGGAAAAGCCTTCAGATCCCAAATCAGAGAGGAAAGTGGTTTAATAGGCTGTAGAACAAATCCAGGAGACATTTTAAAAAGTGTCTTTTGGGGGAAAGGCGGGGGCTGAAGTTAAAAAAACATATTGAAGTTAAATCAAAGACAAAAAAATCCCTCTTGAACTTACAAAAATGCTTAGAATGGCCTGTTCTAATGGCACCGCGAAGCGCAATTATCTTGGGAAAGAAAATATCCCAGGTCGTTTCTGTAATGGCACTTCATGCCAGTTCTTCCACAAGTGTCGGACCCTTATGTCTTTCTACCCGTGTCACGCGGGATTCTTTTCTAATGTCGAAGAGATTCTGTTAGTGGGAGTACACGTGACGTGAGAGTTCGCATAAATGCTCAGGAGGTTTTGTGTTTATCCCAGCATCCTGGTTCTAGTTTTCACTGTGGAACTGCGGTCATGAATAGTTTGAATTACAGTGAGTCAGGTGTTTAGAACATTCTGACACTTTCAGGTTGACTGTAAATGTTTGATTTTCGCTATTTTTATCTCTGATATTTTCCTAAATAGACGATTCCTTTAGACTACAGTATGACTGAATTGAAATCGGCTACTGATTCATTTTGGTTGAAGCAATATTTATTTAAAAATCTGAATTTTTTTATTTGGAGAACATTCAAACATAATAGAAACACAGTGAGAAGTTATTTCATGGCTACCATTTTTTTTTAACCGTTATTTTATTGTTTACTCTATGTGAAGCTTTCTCCACCATATCCCTCTCACAGCCTCTTCGTGCACACAGTGTGTGCTCTTCTCCTCATTGTACAGGTGAAGAAGTGGAGGCTTAGAGAGCTTTAGACAAGTGCCCACTGTCACATGTCAACCAGGCAGGAATCTGCCTGCTCCCTGGTACGTCTTCCAAGCCTCCATGTTGTATGGCACGTGGACAAAGAATTCCTGTCCCAGGAAACTTACAATGCAGGAGAAAAGACAGGCCTTAAAGTCTTTTTAGACTAGTGCACACCTGGGCCAGTTAAGCAATACAGACGAGGAAGAGGACAGGGTCCTGGGTAGCTCATCAAATAGATTCTTCCAAACTCTCAAGGTCCTAACACATTTTCGACCCACCTATCCGATTGGGGGGAAGTTTTAGCACAGAGAGGAATGATTATGTTGTCGCTTTTCATTTTCTTGAAAACACTGTCCCGTTTGGCCTCCCTGTGGTCCTTTCTGGAGTGTCACAAAGGTCAGTATACAGAGGGATATTTCTCTGAAGGGACAAGGGTGGAAATGATCAATGATGTTCAGCTAGAGGCGAGGGATGGGGAAAGGGGAGGACTAGGGAGCAGTCTGAACCCGGGGTGAGAAGGCAGGGGCCAGCTAGTGCCATTGGCTTGTTGCCTTGTGTAACACATTTTTGGAGAGTAGTTCCATGTGAATTTTTGGTGAAATCTGTGAAATCTGCTGATTTGCTTTTAAACGCTATAGACTGAGCAAGTCCCACATACCGATTCATGACGTCAGCTGCATCTGTGAATTTGTAATTCAGTGTTTATACGGTTTTGACAAGGGTGTAGAATTTTTTACAAGTCTATTATGGATTAGTTTTGAATATTGTTTTTATAGAGTATGTTTATCCTAGACGAACGGCTATCAGCAGAATTCAGTGAGAACAGGGTTTTGCAATGTTGGGCCCAGGTTTGCAGAGGAGGCAGGGTATCACTCAGACCTAAAGAGACATGAATAGTGTGACATGGGTGCTATCCGGACAACAGTCTGTGAGGACCCGGGGGGGGGGGGTCAAAACTGCAGACAGCCTCCTGCAGGGGACTTAAGGGTCCATTCTTGCTTGATAGAGGCCCTTAGGGCTGGGGCTCAGATTATAGGCAGGCTGACAGGGCTCTCTGGAGATGCTCTCTTGAGCTGGAAAAAAGACAATTGATAGACAGTGGTGTTATGACCCAAACACTGTGAGCTCTATAGAGAATATTTCAAGATGTAGTACTGTACCTATGATGTCACGGGTTCTAACTAACCTGTGTTGCCATGGTTTATAGCTAACCTCTGCGTATCACCTGTCTCAGTTTGCCTTGTAGATTTTTTGTGAGCGGGGCACAGTTTGACCAGGTTTGTCAAGTTGGGAACTATTGAGAACATGGTCCCATTATATTTTCAGGAACTTCATATCAGTGATCCATAATTAATCTCATATTCTGTTATGTATAGACACATAGATTCATTCTCCCGAAACTTAACTGACATTCCTACCTTCAATAAATAAGTCATCATCCTCTTTGCTCATGGGTCTTAATGTTGGTCATGAATGTCCCCCAGATTTCTCAAGAATATTTACAGTTTTGATTCTTCCTCATTTCACCTCATCAGAAAAGTGTACACACACAACACACACCTACAACCCCATCACACCTGTGCACAAAGCTGTGTATCTGTGCACATGTGCACAGATATACACACACCTTAACACAGGCCTTTTTTTCTCCACCTCCTCTCAGAAGTACAGCACAAGGCAGACTGGGGTTTTCTTGAGCAGGAACTGGAGAGATCCAATATGGGCGGGACTGGGCACTGAGAGCCCTCAGTAGTCCTGGGCAGCCCAGGGAGGTTTGCTATGTGATACCAGTTGGGCTGGAGAGATTGCTGAGTGGAATCAGGCAGTAGAGCAAAGAGGGAAGCCAATTACCCAAAGGCAAACAAGACTCTAATTACAGCTTCAGCTGAAGAGGAGGAAATTATGGAAGGAGAGTAGGTACTGCCCAGCGTCGTTGTTCAGGGCAAAGGCCCACATCAGGGCCTGACATCGCCACCCTTGCTATGACCCTTTATCTCTAGCAGCGTCTGGCTCCCATCTATCAGACGTAGATGCAGTGTGGTTTCCTTGCCGCTCTGTTGTGCAGTATTTCCCACGTGAGGCAGAGTCTGGCATTTAGTCCTGAGCCCATAGGTGGTGTGTAATCAATCACCCTGGTTGGTAACAACTGTTTCCAGCCTTGCTCTTACCTGTGTCAAAGGGCTGTGTCACAGAAGGCGGGGTTGGAAGTCAGAGGTGCTGTGTTCTTCCATGGCCATTTCTGCATGTCACAATGTAGTAGTTATCTCCCAATCTCAAGTGAAAAACTTAAATCAGGGATGCCTCCGTCCACTTTCACCCCAAGGTATGTGGAATGAGCTGACTGCCCAGAGGTCATGAGCGGCCATGTGAACAACACACAGCCTGAGTCTCGAAGTAAGTCCTCTCAGATGGTGGCATCCTGACTCCTTAGTTCCTCTTTATCCAGTGCCTCCTAACCTGCCACAGTACACAGTGCTGAAACCACACGGCTTCATCTGTGAGAATCCTCACACGGTCCCTGTGTCTTCAGGGCTGTATTGTCTTGAGCAAGCTGCTGAAGTTGAAGCTTAGGAAGCAGGATGCAAATGCAGGTCCCCTGTCCCCTGTCCACACAACACCTGATTGTCCCTGAGTCACCAGCATTTGCCACGGCAGCTGGAAATACATTTGTACTTGTGAAAATTTATAGTCTATGTTCAAGGCATTTGGAGGTCTGGGATGTTGAGGAGGCTCAGCCATATGCCCCTGTTGTATGCTTCCTGTTTCAGACTTCCATCCCATTTCTTCAAAATTAAAGGCATGGAGGTTAAGAAGGGGGCTGTCAGACTTTGGGGGAAATGTCTGACACCCAAGCTTTGCCTAACTTTCACAGAAAAATAAGACCAACAAACACAATTCTACCTACCTGTTTGAGTTGTTCTGTTAGTGGAGAGAGAGGATGACGGGGGGTGGGGCAGGGAGAATATTGAAGAGGTTAATACATAGGCTTTATCAGTGTATGAAGTGGAAGGGTTCCACAGCCTGCCGATGGAAGAGCCAAGTCAACAGTTTAGGGAACTCTGAAGTGGCTTCACCCTGATGCACACAGCAATCTGGCCGCTCCCGGCAGCTGGTTGAAAGCTCTTGCCACTCCAAGAAAACCTCAAGCAAAATAAAGGTCTTAAGTCTAAACCAACACTTGATATAGTGTTTCCTGGGCCTGGCTCACCTGACTTAGCACCGTGTAGAAATGGAGTTGGTTCTGATGGAAACTTGGAGTTGGGGAGGTTCTGTGCATGAAGCAGGAGATGCAAGGGGTACTTGGCACTTTCTCTTCAGTTTTGCTATGAACCGAAAACTTCTTTTTAAAATATCTACTATAAATTAAACCTTTAGAGAACACACAGCCCCATCTGGTTCACCAGCCTCTTCTTCTTCGGTTTATTCTCTCTCTCTCTCTCTCTCTCTCTCTCTCTCTCTCTCTCTCTCTCTCTCTCTCTGTGTGTGTGTGTGTGTGTGTCTGTCTTTCTGTCTCTCTCTCTCACACACACACACACTCGCATGAATGTATACACACACACACACACACACACACACACACACACACCCTGGCTCTAAGGACATTGTAGTACATTAGGGAAGTGGTGGGGACTTTGTTTTCGCTGCCTGTGACAGCTGGAGCCAGTGTCTGGAGGGTGTCCAGCATGACTGGGTTTGGGCTAGCATGTCCTGCAGAGGGTGGTGTTGGTAATGGGCTGGATCCCCATGGTCTTCAGGTTTCCTGCTGCACTGGCTATCAGCTGTATGTCTTTCTTACGCCTTTCTCCTTCGTGTCTCCCATTTACTCTGTCGTTTCCCTCAGCCTCACATCATCTCATGCAGCCCCTTCTATAAGCTTGCTGCCTCCAGTCACCTCCCACAGATCTACCTGACCCCTGCTCTCATCTTAACTCAGAACCCCTGGTACCTGCTTCAGTCCTCAGCCAGGTCTCAGCAGGGCTCTCTGCTGCCCTGGCTCTGCGGCTCTAGGCTGTGGGGGCAGATCAGGTGACTTACTGTAGTCCCCACAGAGAGAATGTGGGCTGGAGCGATTTATCTCATTATGCCTTACCTCCTAGAGAGTGCTCCCAGCAATTTTCTTTCTGGGTCATCTAAGAAGGGACACCTAGCCAAGGTGAGCATATGTTTTTTTTTTTTCTCTCTCAGATGCAGCACGGGCTAATCTCATTTGAATATGCATAGTTTCCCTAAATGCAGCTTTGGCCTTGATTCTTTTGGATATAGGGACCCTACTGCCTTATTCTCACCAAGCTTGGACCCGGTTTGCCTGAGAATTGCCTCATCTTTCTAGCTAGTGATGCTCCTGTTATCTAGAAGAGATCTGTCAACTGCAATGAGTTTTAGTCACAAGCCTTCAAAAAACAAAAAAACAAAAATAAAGAATGTGTATCTGTGTGTCTAGCTGTGTGGACCTGTTCCATGTGGGTTGCTCTCGTGGATGTGACTATGCCCTCCTCTGGTAAGATTGGTGAGGATGTTATAAGTTGGTAGGAAAATCAGCCAGTTTTCCCCCTGTGGTGAGTTAAGGGAATTTGGTACCTATTACAGTACTTCCAAACCCCCATCCACACCAGGCTAGGAACAGCAAGAACTGGCATCTTCTGGATCTAGGGATCGCTCACACTATATATGCTCACGTAGCCCTGAGTGAGTGCCTTCCACTCGAGCGCCTGCCCTTCTCTGTGTGTCCAATAACTGGCACCAAGTAAGTGATCGGGGAAGGGGTGGCTGTCTTAACTGGAGGGGATTTCTCTCAGAGGAAATGAGCTATCGAAGATTTAAAAGATTTAAACTCCATTTCAAGAAGGTTCCTGGTAAGTAGCGTGACTTCGGACAAGCCACTTTTCTGGGCTCCGTTCCCTTTGTGTGTGAACAGAGTTGGATCTCTAAGGTCCTGTCAGCAGATCAACACAGAAAGGCTGCAGCTTCGTGTACTATGCAAACTGCTGGAGAAGCGTTGTCATTCCAGGGCTTTGAGGGTACTGGTGTCGGCCCGATGTGAGAGATACCAAAGGAGCGTGTTCAGATGTGCCGTAGGGCTTCACAGCCTTAATATGTGAGTCTGTGCTGTGCTGGGGAGGAAGGTCCAGCAGGCAGTGGCCTACATGGGGCCTTGTTTGGAACCTGGCATCCTCCAGCTGCCAGCCCTTCTAGAGAGGAGATAGCCGCCAGGACAACATTGTCCTTTACAGAAGGACATTACTTCCATACAAATGCCTGTGTAGGTCTTGAAAAGGTGTCCTCTGTCAGGTTCACCCTTCCTGTGACTCAAATTTACCAGGACCTGTGTGAACAGCAGAATGCTTTGTTGAGTTTGGTTCTCTTGTGTGGATTCTGGGCTTCATCTCTGACTATGTTGGCAGGTTTACAATCAGTTACAATCCAGGTACCAGGAGGTTCATCACAGCACTGTGCTGTCTGGTCAAGGCCTGTGCAGAGACATCAAATAGGCCCTGGTTATTGCTCAGGAAAATTTGTTGTATTTTATGGGGACTCAGTGGTAGGATCTGTGTGTGCACGGTAGAATAGCTTGTGTTGCCGTTCAGTGGGAAGAAGAGAAAGGAATTCCCTGAAGTCAAGATTTGCAGCTCTCTCTCTCTTCTGGTTTTCCATGAGATTATAGTCACATCCATCAAGACACGCCCAGGGCTTGGAGGCAAACAGGAGAAATGGCTGTTCCCCTGCTCCTGTTCCAGGAAGGAAGTCAGGGGCGACACTGAGACCGCTTTCTCGCAGCAAAGTTCCTCTTTAGGTCTACACCTGGCTACCTGCCCCTTTCTTCCTCTTTCGCCATCCCGGAGGGGAACACTGGATGATTCTCAGCAGTGCCCTTGTATTTGATCTTGGCAGATGGAATACCTATGCCTTCAGAACTACTGTGTGGATGCGATCTCTATATCTTTGTTTCTGTGCCTTGGGGTCAGAAGTATGTCGTGCACTTTGACAAGAGGAGCAGTTACCTCGTGGGAGAAGTCACTCACTGAGCATCCATGCGCAGCTCCAGCCCTGCTGACTGTAGTTTTGTCCTCCCTGCTCTTGCCCAGTGAAAATGGCCACTAATGGCCCAGCCCAGCCAGATTATACAGCCCTGAATTTAACCTCACCTTAAGTATTTGTCATCACCTTAAAACAGCTGTCTGTCATATCAAAGTCCCCACAGGACAGATCCTAAGAGGAAAGGTGACTTCTAGAATGGGTCTTATGACCTGTGCTTTGTCTATTGACCACGTTCTAGAAACAAAGCATCAGGCAGGCACACAAAGAACAACAATATAATGATGCCACACAGGGGCAAATGCTCTGTGGTTGGTAGAGGTCTAAGCAAAGCGCCCTGAGGATCCAGAGGAACCAAAGGATTTTAAAGTCACAGTGTTGTTAATAACACTTTAACAATTATTTAAGGGGTCGGAGAGAATGCTAGACGGTTAAGAATGTTTGCTGCTCTTACTGATGACTGGGGTTCAATTCCCAGCCCTTAAGTCAGATGACTCAAAACTGCCTGTACTACTCAGCTCCTTTTCTTGGCCTCTGTGGACACCTGCCTGTGCCTGTGAGTATTCACACACAGACACATGCATACACATGCATAAAATATAACTTACAATATTCATTGGCATTTATTTTGAAAGAACCTTACAGGGGATATCATAGAGCTTTTGAAATGATCATGATTCTGCCCTTATTCAGATATATTTGGGCAACCTTTGACTTTCTTCATAATCTTGAGTTCAATCTCAAATGTGTAAAGAGATCTTCCTTTAGAAGGGTCTTTGGGAGCCTGGAAGTCCTGCTGCAGAATATTTTGTTTGGTAACTTCTTGAGTTGTAACAAGCATCAGTTACTTTAGAAAAGCCATGTCACTTATATGGTTTTCAGTTTTTAAAAACCTTCAAAATGGAAAGAGTAATGGGGTTAATGTGGCCACAAAATGAAATGACACCAAGTACAGTTCCTGGATGGTCTGTCGTAAGAGCTCAATATAGGGGAACTTCAAATTGGTATGATCATTAGTGCCATCTTAATTATTCATTTACCACTGCTAGGTTCGCTTTTATCATCAAGTCAGAGTTGGGGCCAAAGTAGTATATAAAAATAAATAAATAAAACATTGTTTAAAATGAACTTTAAAATATCAAGACAGCAAAACAAAAACTGTGTGGGAAAAGACCTGCCTGTCTAGCAAAAGGACTATGACAATAGTTTTCTTATGGGAACCTTGTTAAGTAGGTTGTTGTCTTCGTTGGCAGGGACTCTTTAGGCCAGATACTGTCCGTGTGTTTGCAGATCCATAACTAATTTAAACCACTGCCTTTTGTTTACTGTTTTCCCTCTTACCACTACATCGCTTTTGTCATAGGAAGAGGGAGATAAAATTGACCATTTGATCTCCATACTCCCTGCCATAGGTTGCTGTTTGACCCTAGCAGGTGCTAAGGGGTCTCTGTCATACCTATTTGAAGCAGCACCCCGACTTCTGATGTTCATGGACGCATCAGAATACACCTAGAAAGTCAGCTTCTGTTGTACGTAGACTGAAGTCAATCTCATCGATCTTTTTTTTCAACACTGCAGCCTTAAGCAGCTTCAAGAGCTTTTTTTTTTTTCTTTTCTGTTTTTTTTTTAATTTTGCCCCCAGGTTGCTGATCTTTTCAAAAGCTGCGCTATTCCTTCCCAGTCAGCCTGTGAGATAAGAGGGTAAATTGCAATTAACGGCCACACACTGAGGTGTTGGGGAGAGATTATAGAAGACATTTGCATATTCCACACAACACACACTGCTGGTATAGTTGAAGATCTCCTTGGAGAGACCAGAGTTGCCCAAGGTCACAGCGTGAGTCAGTGGCATAGTGGAGACTAGAGACCAGGAAGGACAAAAAATGCTTTCTTTCCTTGTACTAGTGTTTCTTGGGGTATGGATCTGCCCCACGGGAGGGTGGCTTTTCTAGGAGGAAAAGACTGAGGTCAGACTATCCCAGGCCTACGACTGTGGGGAGGGGGGTTGGAACAGCACAGATGGCCTCCTCTTCTGGGCTGCAGCACTGCTTCTGTGCACTCCTGGGTCTTTTCCGACTAATCTCCTTGGCTAACAAAGAGGAAGCATTTCTGGCTCACTCTCTTCTGGGACTCTCAGATAACTCTTTTGTCTTCATTGTACTGGCTGTCAGCCTTACGTTCAGTTGCTGCTGACTTTCTGTCTGAGACAGAAAAATGCCCTAAAACACATACGAACAAATTAAAATGAATATATATATATATATATATATATATATATATATATAGTAAATATATATACCAAGTAAATAACATGGGTTATAAACTAGAATGGGCAACCAGTGGGTCTCCTATTGATAAAAGCAATGACCAGCTAAAGCTCTGGAAATGCTTTATTGAACTCTGTCCTCTAGGATGTCCAACACCCTTAGGGGAAGAGGATATAGATGAGTCTCAGGTTTCTTCTTAGTATTGAATAAGTAGCTAGAAAAGCAACTAGTAACCCTACAAAGAAAATAAAGAACTAGCCATGCACCAAAAAGATCAATTCAAATGTGTTAGCAGTCTCATTATTGATGGCTTATAAAACTGACCAGAGAAGCCAGAGTGTTTGATCAGTAGCCAATGTCAGGTATTTTTTACCTGTGTCCTGAATCATGAGCCAAGCCCTATTGCATGTGTGCAGAACAAAATCTAGTTTTATGGGTTTTTTGGTTTTTTGGGGTTTTTTTGGCACTGTTTCTCTATTTGAAGATTGTATTTTAGTCCTTATTCTCCTCTTTCTGCTCTCCCCCTAAGAAGTTCTCTGATTACCTTATTATTCAATTAGAGGAAGTACATGGAGGAAAGAGATGGCAAGACGCAATTTATCCAGCATTTCCCCACTGTTACTACATTTTAAAGATTAGCATGTAGGGCTAAGTGAGATGGGATATTAAAGCTATTTATCAAAATGGGGCAGAGAACGTTCCACATTTTAAACCTGTAATTTCCCTATATCACATGACCACCCGGACACGATGTCCTAGATTACACGATTTAGGTGATTCCCTCATTATCTTTTACCGTGAGTCTCCCAGTATCGTTTCATTTGTCTGCTCCTCGAAGCAGGCATTTCCTCCCAGCCGTGTTAGCCTGAAGGCCTGAAGTGAACTTGCTTCTCACGTACATCTTCCTGTTCTTGTTCCTGTCCCCTCTCTTTGTGGCCCTCCTCCTACAGGTCAAATGTGTTTCCTGTGGATGGCTCCTCCTTTAGAGAATGTACTCTCATTTAGAGGAAAGTGGGGGAGATGGAGGGGCAGTCTGTGTCTGGTGACTTAAGGGCAGTTAAAGTCAAATGTTTGAAAAATGGGCCTCTGAATCAGCAGAGGTTTTGCAGAGTGACTGGAAGGACTGCATACTGATAGGTAAAAGTCCTGAGAAACCAAGAAATAATTCTGCCGAGATCCCTGCTAATAAAAAGACCGCACTGCTAAATGCAGGGCCAGCAAGGTTAATGATGATACGTTCTTTTTTAGTACCAAAGATTAACACGATAACTTGCATATGAAAGTTAATTCAGACACACTGGTAATGGAGGAGGCATACAAAATTAATTTCTACAGCACCTCATAAATTTCCACCTCTCCATCTTTGGCTTACACTTTGTCTATGCAAGTGTTGCATGCAAGCCCTGTTGGGCATATTTCAGCCACGGAGTATTTTTGACCCCGGAACAACATGGGGCACCTAAGGTGTTCTCAGTCCTTACACCACTTGCTAGCCCTCCGCTGGATGCTTCCCTGCTGGAAAGCATGTACTTCATCACCTTCCAGGTTCCAGCTTGGCAGGGATCTTGTCGTTAATCATTAATGAGGCTCTGAGGCTGGGTTGAAATGAGAGGAAGGTGGATGGTAGATGGTGGAAGGGCCAGAGGAGGGAGGAGCCGCTCCCTCGCCCAGCGGCAGAGAACTCTTTTGAGAGTTCTCTGTTTAGGTCTATATTCCATTTATTTTTGTTGTTGTTGAATTATTTGTTCTTTCGATGACCAATTTCTTGAGGGTTTTTTTTTTTTTTTTTGGATATTTTGGATATCAGACCTCTGTCTGATGTGGGGTTGGTGAAGATTTTTTCCCATTCTGTAGGTTTTCATTTTGTCTTATTGACTATGTCCTTTGATTTACAGAAGCTTTTCAGTTTCAAAAGGTACCATTTATTAATTGTTTCTCTCAGTGTCTGTGCTACTGAGGTTATATTTAGGAAGTGGTTCCTTGTGCCAATGTATTCAAGTGTACTTCCCACTTTCTCTTCTATATAAGATTCAGTGTGGCTGGCTTTATGTTGAGGTCTTTGATCCATTTGGACTTGAGTTTTGTGCCTGGTGATAGATATGGGCCTATTTTCATTTTTCTACATGTTGATATCCAGTTATGCCAGCACCATTTGTTAATTATGCTTTCTTTTTCCATTTGATATTTTTTGATTCTTTATCAAAAATCTGGTGTTTGCAGGTGTGATGGATGGAGCTAGAAAACACCATATTGAGTGAGGTAACCCAAATCCAGAGAGACAGTTATCACATGTACTCACTTATAAGTGGTTTTTAAACATAAAGCAAAGAAAACCAACCTACAAATCACAATCTCAGAGAACCTAGACAACAATGAGAACCCTAAGAGAGACATACATGGATATAATCTACATGGGGAGTAAAAAAAGACAAGATCTCCTGAGTAAATTGGGATCATGGGGACCTTGGGAGAGGGTTGAAGGGGAGGGGAGAGGTAGGGAGGTGAGCAGAGAAAAATGTATTGCTCAATAAAATTAATAAAAATCAAAACAAAACAAACCCATAAAGGTTCAAAATAAGAATAATGGAAGAACTATTTCAAAACACACATGTATAAATCCAAATGAATCATGTGTTTATATATATATAAGTTATAATTAATTCATATTATATACAAAGTTAAAAAAGAAAGAAAACCCTGCTTTTCAGCTCCCACCCAACTAGCATTATCTGGAGATATGTCAGTGTGTAAGCCTTGGTCTTGTGTTGGTCTAAGCATCTCAAGTGAAAGCCCCCCTGAGTCCCTGTTGTCCATCCATCTCTATGGTACTTCAAGTGCTGCCTCGCCCTCTCCCTCCCTCCCTTCTCATTTCCTTGCATCCTCTTCCACCTCTTCATTTCCTCCCTCCTTTCCCTTCTACTTTCTTTCATTTTCATCCTTTATTCACCTCTTCCTTCCCTCTTTGTTCTTCTCCTCATTTCTTCATGGTCACCACCAAGTAAACCCAGGTAGCCATTCTGCTAATTTCCTGCCATGAACTCTTGTTGGTGGGAAACAGCCACATTCACTGTGCTGTTAACGTAATTGAACGTGATTAAACTGGTATCTAGCCATCAGTCTTAGATGTCTTTAGCCACTGGAGCCTTTGGCGTGCCCATCAGGATATCGTGAAGGTTCTCAAGCTATTTCCATAGCGGTATTTATTCTTTTCTCTTCCGTGCTGTTTCTGCCGGCCAGTCAGAGCCCCCCTCTGATTGTCCTTCACTTTCTTTCCTTCTCTCTGCCCATCCCTGAAGGCTTGACATCACATTTGCTGCAACCCTGATTACATCTATCCTTATCACCTGTATCCTGGTCCAGCACTCACTGTAACCCTGACATTTACAGTTGTTGAGTACATCATGGTTCACTGTAGCAGGTGGAGAGCCAAGGACTAGCGGTCAGTCATGAAACCTCTTTCCTTTGTTTTATAACTTTATTTGATTTTATACCTCTGTTATAGGAGCTGATGACACAATTGAATGAGTTGCCTGTGTTTGTTTTGCTTTGGTTCTTTTCAGAATGAGCATTGTACTATGTGACGTCAATGGCAGCTAATCACTACCCAACCTAATGCAGAATAATCCCCAGTAAATGCAGTAAATCTCTCAGGTTTGGTGTGAGGAGTTCTCTTTTCAGACCTCAGTGTCAGAGAAACCTGTGTTTACTGAAAATGAAAAAAGTAAAGTCCTCTTTTGTTCAAAGACCTCAAGAGTTTGGCGGATTCTCTTCCTTGCCCCAAGGAGCATGACTGGTGCCTGTTTATTGCCCTTCGCTGCTCCCCCTCTGACATCGTCTCTTCTTTTTATTCTTCTTGGACTAAGGTAGCTTATGAAGAAGTACATATAGCTAATAATGAATATATGAACAAGTAATGCCCCAAATAAAATATTAATATCAGTTTCATAGGAGTCCAATCTGAGATTCATCCGCAGGGACTGAACCTAATTGGAAATGCAGTGTGTTTCATTGTGTGTGGTTTTTATACTGTTCCTGTCAATTGACTGCTTCCTTCTTTATTGCACTCGGACCGCCCCGAGGGTGAGGACTGTATATTCTTGTTGCTTTGTGCGGAGAGCTCATTACAAGTGTTGTGAAGTATTTCTCCTCCTCGCTTCCTTCTGTCTCACACTTTCCCCGTTCCTCTCCCATTGCTTTACAGTCCAAGCAGAATCTCTTGGATTCTCTTATTTAAATATTGGGTCTAAGTGTGCGGTTCATTAAATCACTCTTTGCTTTGGGCTCTCTGGGGCAGGATGCAGAGGGGCTGTGGCTCTGTTACTCAAATACATTTAAAAAACAAGAAAAGAAAAAGAAAAGCAATCAGAGACCCTGCCCCTCAGGGGGCTCTGATCTCCACTTTCTTAGTCCACACTTAAAAAAGAGAGGCTGGAGGGCAAACCTTCCCGTTTCCTTTTCTAGTTCTAGGGAGGAAAACGGCGTAGGCTTTACCTTTTGAGGTCTAGCTTGTTTGAAGCCTGCAATGCGTCTCAGGTTTCCTTTATAATAAACAATGGTGGGTTTAAATGTATGGAACTGTGAGTGTAGAGGCCCCAGCCATCCTCCTTTGCCAGCTGAGGTAGGGAGGAGGAGAAAGGAGGGAGAGGGAGCCAGAGTGAAAACAATTACCATTTCATTTTGCCAGTGCTTGAATCCAGGCACATTTTCTCATTTAATTCTCTGAAACCAAGAGCCCCTCGGTTAGCCTTAAAATGCAAACAGGAGGCTTTCTTAATGTGTGACTTTCCCCAGAAACAGGATACTAGCACTCCTATTGATCCAAAACATCGCTGTTGGGGTTTGCTCTTTTTGATATTTGTAAGTTTGGCGGTGGCAGTAGCCTAGGGCTCCCATGCGACTTGAGGACTGTCTGTAAGTGGCATTATTACTCTAAGTTGCAAAGAGCAATGTAAGAGGCACTCACAGAGAGCTCGCCTGAGCCCTCTACCATCTGTCCCCACACAGAAAAGGACAAGGAAAACACAAGGCACAAGTTGCAATCATTCTGATTTACACCCACCTTACAGAGCTCCGTTCTCCAGGTTTTGTATTTTCCCCCTCCATACACAGAAAATGTACTTTGAATGATGCCGATGATCACTCCAGTCCTCTTCATCTCTGTGTGACTAGCCCGGGCATCTGGTGGAGGACATAATTTAGCTCCAGCTGAAGGCCCAGCACATTCTGCTGTGGACGCGAAACTTCTTAGACTCAGCATCCCATCCTGATGCCTCATTGCACACCAGAGCTGCGCTAGAATGTGGATAGTGTTGCATTTGGGTTATCTCATGAAAGAGGCATTTGAAATTCTATCTGTGGGGAAAGAGAAGTATTCTTTCTTCTCTTCCAGCTGGAGAATAGTAAGGCTGAGGCATGAACCTAGGGCTTTCAATCCTGACTCCAGAGTTTTTACGCCTTTCTTCATACCTCTGTTTGTAATAAGGTAAAGCCACAAAAGGGTGAGATACTACCAGAAGGAATGACCACAGGAAGTAGTGAAGGCAAAGATGGCATCCATTTCTCTTCCTTCATCCCACAGTCCCCAGATGTGACCTCTTCATTTCCTTAGGGATTACAGAATAAAGAATGCTGTAATATCCCAAGATGAAGCAGGGTTTTGGTCCTGAGAGAGGAGTAGATTCAGACAGACAAGGTCCCCTCTGCCATTAGCAGACACTCACTGTTCACCTCACACTTATTAGGATCCCGCTGCGTGATGGAGATTGTGTAGTAACTGTGGGAGATCTGGCTTGACTGTGGTCGGATATTTCTCTCCAGCTTCTCAAGTCTGCTGGGGAAAAGGTACCAAAGTATGCAGAAGTCCTAATTATTGTTCACTAACTGAATGGGATGATCCAGGAAGGCTTGAAGTCCACATTCAACTCACTCCTCCTTTCTCCTAATAGCTCTGTCTCTTATTAGGATATGCTCCTGACTGAGGAAACCCTGTTTGAGTATATTGCTACAGACTAACTTACACAAAGTTACAGAGTTCCTGGTTAGGGAGAGTTTGGGGTTCATGGATGCATGGGTACAGGTGTGTCCAGAGGGAAGAGGTTGTGGGAAGGGGAGTTGGGAACTCTGTGCTGTGTGGTACATAGGAGGTGCTTGAGGGAGTGGCTCAAGAATACTTAGCTCTGAAGGAATGTGGGTGCCGCTGACTGATTGTTCCAATAATGTCCCAGATGTTTATAAATGGGGCCAAGTTGCACGTATTATTGACTTGGAGCCAAATATGAGAGAGAAATATTGGAGCCAGCTCATGGCATTCAAAGAGCATCCTTCTATCAGGTGACTTTGAGGTGCCGCACACTGCTTCCCCAGTTGTCCAGAATCAGCCAGGACAGAGGTGACTCTGTTCAGATCCAAGGTCTCCTAGCTTGGGAGGTGGATGGGTGAGACAAGGTCTTTTACTGGGCAGGGCTGCTCTCATCCCATGTAGTGCGGCAAATGTGATCATTCTGTGCATGAGCAGCCTGTCAAGCTGTGGGGTACTCTCAGCCAGCCTGGATTACAAGCTGGTTTTCCTAAAACCATCCTCTTTGGAGCTGTGTGGTTTAATGAACAAGCTTCGAAGAGGGGCAGGTCAGCAGCTGCAGTGGGGTGGGTCCAACTAAAGGCACAAGGACCTGTTAGAACATGACTGTCCTGACAGCTTTGGGAAGCGTGGTGACAGGCAGGTTCTACAGCAGCCACTTTGCACCTTCGGGGAGGTGTTTACAGGGGCCTTTCATTACCTGCTGGCTGAAGCAAGAGGCTTCCTGATTAGATCCTAATTTGAGAAGCTCTGTAAGGAATCTGTTGCTTGGTACCCAATACTCAAAGATGCCGTTGTTTGCAATGCGTGTACCAGTCTGTCTGCAGGCTGTATTGACCCAGCTTCCAAAACCTAGCCTAAGTCGGTTCGTATTTTTTCTGCCCCCATTGCTGTTAAAAACAAGCAAACAAGAAGCTTTACACCGTCTCTCATCTGCACTATTATAGCAAGGATGTGGGAAAATTCAGGAGCTGAGAACAGGGATTCCGGAGTGCTGTTTTCTAGGTTTAAATCTGTTTTTCTACTGCTAGCTGTTTAGTTTTAATCAAATTACTTAATGTCTCTGGACCCTGGTCCTTAGAAGAGATATGAGATTCTGTGCTTTAGGAAGAATGGCCGGGAGAGATTGGTGACTCAGTACGCCTCCCTTTCCTCTCTACAGAGCCCCTTCTGTCTACTGCCTTCTTTTCTAGGACCAACCCCAGGTCCCCCAAAAAACACAGATACTAAGCCTTGCTTATTACTTTATACTAATCAAATCCTTACTGTAGCCCAGGTGAGCACTGCCCCCTCCCCTCCTCTCCATATTTTCTTTCCCATGTTATAGCCTCCTCTTTCTACAGTTAGTCTCCAGGCAAATATCTACTATCAAATCTGCACCGAGGACCATGACCTCCTGTTTCCTTTGTTCTCGAATGCTCTGCCCTGAGATCTTTGCATGCTCTTGCCCATATGACCTTTTCACGTCAGCTCTGGATTCAGTCTCAGACAACTCCTTGATGGTATTTAGGAAATGGTCCTTCTACCCAGGTTCTCTCTCGCTCATTGGCCAGATCCTGTATTACAGCCTTGCCCCCATTCTCTGCATTGGAACACAGTCAGAGCCTGCTCCTCGGGCTGCCAACCTGGCAAAAGCCTACTTTAACTTGTGGGCTGGAAACACAGAAAGGGCATTGGGCTGTGCATCCCCTGAGTTTGAATACTCTAGGCCTTCCGTCCCCATGGGCTTACCTTCAGAGAGGTTGCATGAGGTCTGGAGGATTATGCCCTATTCTTCATGTTCCCCATGTGTCCCCACTTCCCCCACTCTTGTTCCAGGGTTTGCTGGTACTGCAAACTCTATCTTGGAGCTTGCTCCTGGGGAAGCTGGTCTGAACAAGCCAATCGTTAGTTTCTTTCTTTGTTTATCGCAGCCTGTGGATTAGAACATCTGTGAGAGCAGTGCTTGTCACAATAAGTAGTCATCAACCATGTGTGTCTGTATGTGTATACACAGCACACGGTAAGCAATGTATGGCATGCATATTATATACAAAGGACACATATTGCAGGCATATGTGTTATACAACATATAGACTGTCAGAGATTCCAAATGTATCTATAATCAGTGTGACTTGAGGGATACATCCGTATCACCTCCTCTTAAAATTTCCTGCAACTTGTGGCTGGGGAGATAGTTCGGAGGGCAAAGTGTCTGCTACACAAGCTTGAGGACTTGAGTTAGAATCCTGAGCACCCATGCAAAACAATGGGGGCGACAGTGCAGGCTTCAGCTCCAGGACTGTAGGGGGAAGTGTCAGGGGACCCCAGCTACCCAGGCTAGCCGAATTAGAACCTGAATTCCAGCTGGAGAATGATGAAGGCACTTGACATTAACCCGATGTGCCTAAACACACACACACACACACACACACACACACACACACACACACACACACACACGGTAGAGAGATGAGGAGGGAGTGGGAGGTTTAAAGAAGGATGGAGAAGTACAAAATTTCAGTGATTTTTTGTGTCAAGTGCACCCTGCCTACCATGACTATGCTGCTTTGTGGAACATCCAGTTATTATAGGACTTTTGCTTGTAAAACCCCATTTTATATTAACTATAAAATATATGGGATAGAAGTTTACAAGCCTTGAATGTTAAACATATGTGATCAAAGTCGCAGTTTCTTTGGGAGTGTCAGTGGGTGTCCAGAATAGAGCTGGAGTATCCTGTCTCTTCTGGAAGGCCCACTGCTCCCTAATTAGATCTGCTTCTGCTAAGATTCCTGAAGCCATTTTAGCCATTGCTGAGTGCTATGATCTTTAAATAGTCTCTGTTGTCTGGCTGGGGAGGCATATTTTGACCTGTGGGTTCAAAGTGGGGAGATGTACATCATGGTCAGGACTGGAGAAGGGAGTGACGATGTGGATGTTGTAATTAGATGTGTTCTCTGGGAGTGATCCCTTGAGTTGCTGCTGAAAAATGAGTTGGGGGAGATGTTCGTAGAATCACCCAAGGCTTGTTTGTAACCTGATCTGGAATATAAAGTTTGTGGGTAGTTATTGATTTCCCTCAGTGGGTGGAACGTGTTTGCTTTGTGACACGCTGGCTGCAGAAGGGAGGTTGGGGGAACAAATTGCTGACTGTCAGAGTCGTGCTGTGTCTACGGAGTGCCTCCTCCTAGTGTAGCCAATCCAGCCAAGTGGCCTTTCACATCTGCAGATGGTCTGTGAGCCCAAGGGGAAAAGGCAGCTAAGGGAAGCAGAGCCCTGCTTACTGTGCTCAATCCTGAGCAGCAGAGCTGGGATTTTAATCAAGGGCTTTCCCAGTGTGCCAAAACACACTGAGGAGGCAGAGCGAGCCTTGACAGCCATAAGCCCTCTAGTTTCCCAAGAGGGTTAAGCTGAGCTGCAATTCGCCTCCCAATCAATAGGAACTTGGCCAAAGTCCAATGAGGTTCACCTTAAAGTCCATGAAATATTGACCAGGATCGAAGAGACGATTAACTAGTGCTGGTGACAAAAGGAAAGCACGGCTTGGAGTGAAATTACAGGTCCACACACCAAGTCAGTCTTACAGAGCTGGGTAACCATGCGGCATGGACAACATACAGCCATGGGCATGTCTAACCCTTTCTCTGAGGTCACCCATCTCTCGACTGTCCCACAGATTCCCCCACACAATAGACTGGAGACGTACCTGAGATCAGAGAGTAGCAAATGTTTCTCCATTGGGGACATGAGGTGCCAGCCTTACCTTCTTAGTTTATGGAAAATTTGTTTGCATTTTCTCTCTCTCTCTCAACCTTATTTTCCAAAGAGAAGGGTCAGAATTTCTTAGTGTGTATATTGCGCTATATCCAGAGGCTCCCAATGAAACCCACCTGTCCTGGAATGAGCACTGTATCCAGAGGCTCCTGATGACACCCTCTCTGTCCTGGAGTTGAGTGCACAAACAGTGGCCTTGTGCTGGTGTAGAACTGGTACCTCCCCCAAATCTGGAAGGATGATGATCTGATGGGAAGAAGTTCAGACTGCATGATGATTAGCTTCTGTTGTCTGCTTTTGGACCTCGGCTTTGTTCCTGCGGCGATCAGTAAGAATCACATTGTCTATCCAGTTCCAAAGCTAATGGCATAGTGTGATTCCTGGCAAGACAGAAACACGCTGTGTGTGTTCCAGGGACACAGGCAACAGTCCCCCCAGTCAGAATGGAAGCACCAAGAAAGCTGTCCTAGAGGATTTGACCTCTAAGTTCAGACCTAGAAGGTGAGGGTCAGTCAGGCAAAGGGTATTCCTAGCAAAGAAAGCAATGTGCAGAGATCCAGAAGCAAAGGACAGTGATGGGTGAGGTGGAGAGGGAGGTGGAGAGCAACTGGCAAGGTGAAGAAAGGGTCTCACAAAGGATCTGGGGCTGCACCAAAAGAGTTGTAAGATATCCTGGGAGCAGTTGAATGAATCCGCGGACTTCAGTGACTATACAGTAAGAAGGGAAATAACTTAGGACATGTGACCTAGAACATGGAAGCAGCTGATTCATGACAGGTTGGATGTTGATACTGAGAAAGGGATATAACCAAAGATGGTACCCCCATTTGCTTAATTGACTGTGATGGGGTAACTTCTTCACTCTGAGAAGAAGCCGAAGAGGACAGATTTGAGGGAAGATGTCCCGTGCAGATATGGAATGCTTTCCTCTGGAGCTCAGGCTGTGACTGTGGTCACAGAAGCAATTTTGGCTCAATGCTCTTCAAGGTGGCCTTTCAAAGAGGATGGAGACTCCCCTTTCATTCGTTCGCTGCTGATGTTAGGAACCTATGAAGGAAAAGATAACCTTGGGTGATAGCACACTAAAAGATACATCCCACTTCAAAAGGGATATGGGGTCAGATAGGTGACACCACCCGCCATACGCCAAACTTCCTTGAAGAAAAAAATATGAAAACTGAGCCCAGGAATGCTGCATTTTCCTCTGCAGTCACTCGGACAAAAGAAACTTTGGATTAAAATACAGAGAGTTGAGTAACTATGCAGTCTCCTCAGTAGCGGTCTGAATTACAATTTGGACTTGACACCTGATGGCAAATCGCCCAGCCTTTGTCAGTGTGGGTACCTGAGGCAACCATCTCACATGGGATGCGGGTCTGTGATCCTCATTCTCTCTGCCTAGGAAGATTGGTTTAAGGCTTTTGCAAGATCTGTCTTTTAAACCATTTGTGTCTGTTTGCTTGACAATCAAGCAGTGATTTAGAAATGCTTCCGGAAGCGTCACCGGCTAATGTGATTTCACAGCTCTAGCTACAAACCAGAAAAATTATTTCATCTCCAAAGAGGGGAGCCAGACATTTCTGAGAAATCAGAGTTAACAAGAAGACAAAGTCTTTTCGGCAAAGCAGGCTGCAGCATTGATGGCTTCCTCCATGAGAATCTTGCCGAGTCTCAGCATCAGCAGCCTCCATCATCCTGGTCTTGCTAATGTGTAAAGCCGGTCCCTTCCAGATGGATGGAGTGCTGCTTCTGCAGGGGTCTGATCTACTCTCGTGCAAATGTCCACCTGTCTATCCTTCCTCCTGCCACTTCTGTGACCTTGTATTTTAAGTGGTTGTAGAGTTTTGGATGAGGCTTTAACCAAGATTCATTTCAACCGTTTGACTGACCTTTTACCCCCTTATCCCAGTGTGCAGACAGCCACCCAGTATTTGAACATCTCCAGAAATTGAGAGGTTATCACCAGACTTCTTAAGAGAATGTATCACCATAGCTCAAATCCTTAGGTAGGATTTGAAATCCAGGTGCTTCCCATGGAGCTCATTAGTGTTTAAAATCCCTCACTAGGCTCATCGCTTGATTCCAGATCTCTGCAATGGGACCTGATGGAGATACTATGACATGCTAATAGAATGAATTTTTAAGGCACCTCCCCATCTGTGCTATGGCTGCTCCTAACAGCACTGTAGGGAGGAACCAGTTCAGTGTTTCTGTCTTCTTTGTTTTGTCGTCTGCACGCGTCTTCTCTCCTTCGACTTGGGTGCTGAGAGTTGGTTGGCTGCAATCACACAGTTCCACTTGAGAACAGTGCCTGCACCTAGGGACTCTTGATGATTGTAGTTGAGTGACTGACTGACTGAATGTGTGACTGAGTTAGTTAAACTGTACAAAAGGGTTAATCCCTTATCTGACTTGCCATCTCCTTACTGCAGGTCTGGTTGATTTCATTTTACATTTTTTTTTTTTTTAGTTTTAAGTCCCCAAAGTTCTAACACATT
This sequence comes from Microtus pennsylvanicus, assembly GCF_037038515.1. NCBI lineage: Eukaryota > Metazoa > Chordata > Mammalia > Rodentia > Cricetidae > Microtus > Microtus pennsylvanicus. The sequence continues at coordinate 85,477,333 of NC_134589.1, forward strand.
GGATCCCTAATCTTTGCTCTTTTGGATCCTGGTAACTGAGCTAAGCACCTCATGGATGCTAAGCACACACTCGACTTAGCACTTCATTCCCAGCCGTAGTCATATTTGAAACTCAAGATAACTGATCACTCTTAATCAGTCCTTTCCACCTTCCTTCAAAGTCTTTGGAGACCTTTGGCCTCAGCAGAATGCATTTTATGTCAGATGTAGGAATCTGGTGTAACAGTAAGGGGCCATGAACACGCCCATTTTTACAGTCCCACCTGGCTCACGACAGTGGCAGCTCTGTGCTCTTTAGCTGCTCCAGCCATTCTGTATGCAGCAGTGACAATGAATCTTCTCAAGGGGCATTTTTTGTGACTCTCTTGTTCAAGGGGAGGGAGGCATTCTGCTGCACTGTAGATCTCCTTTGTGAATTTACTTGCAAAATTAGCTTTTGAAGAGAAGGACAGTGCTCATCTTCTGATGGTTTAAAGATGGAAAAACAGTGAGGTCTAAGTGGGTCATGGAGTATCCTGAAGTTGCGGGACTTACCCTGTTCTGGGGAAGGGTTTTCTGCCTGAGATGATCTTACTTGGTTTTCCTGTCACATGTGCCCTAACACCTGTGATTCCCTCTAACAAATCCGAAGTTTCAAAGTTGCAAGTTAATAACGCTTTTTAAAAATACATTTGAAACAAATGTCTAAACAAACAGTGTGTTTCTTCTCTAGATCTGCTAGCAACGAAAACCTTCTTTGAAAAAGTTCTATCTATTTCCGTCCATTTGCATGCAAAATTCAAGAAGTCATTGTTTTTTACTGCTGAGTAGACAGAAATAGAAAACACTATCATGAGTGAGGTAATCCAGACCCAAAAAGAGGAACATGGGATGTACTCACTCATATTTAGTTTCTAGCCATAAATAAAGGACATTGAGCCTATAATTTGTGATCCTAGAGAAGCTAAATAAGAAGGTGAACCCAAAGAAAAACATATAGGCATCCTCCTGAATATTAACCTTCATCAGGTGATGAAAGGAGACAGAGACAGAGACCCACATTGGAGCACCGGACTGAAATCTCAAGGTCCAAATCAGGAGGAGAAGGAGAGAGAGCACAAGCAAGGAACTCAGGACCGCGAGGGGTGCACCCACACACTGAGACAATGGGGATGTTCTACTGGGAACTCACCAAGGCCAGCTGGCCTGGGTATGAAAAAGCATGGGATAAAATCGGACTAGCTGAACATAGGGGACAATGAGGACTACTGAGAACTCAAGAACAATGGCAATGGGTTTTTGATCCTACTGCACGTACTGGCTTTGTGAGAGCCTAGGCAGTTTAGATGCTCACCTTACTAGACCTGGATGGAGGTGGGTGGTCCTTGGACTTCCTACAAGGCAGGGAACCCTGATTGCTCTTCGGGCTGAGGAGGGACGGGGGATTGATCTGGGGAAGGGGAGGGAAATGGGAGGCGGTGGCAGGGAGGAGGCAGAAATCTTTAATAAATAAATAAATAAATAAATAAAAAATAAAAGCCAAAAAAAGAAAAGGAAAAAGTTCTATCTAAACAAATGTAGTTAAAAGATGACTCATTTCTAGACCCTGGGAAAGCTGCAGAACTAGCCATCAGGGAGGGCAGATCTAGAGTAGTTTTGAGGAGGGAACAGAGGCGAGGGTATGTGGCCTCCTCCATGCAGATGACGGCTGTACCCCGTGAGGTCTGGAATCTCCATGAATGGTTCAGAGTACAGGCTGTGGCCATCCAGGAGCCATCACTACCTGTGTACACAAAGCATCAGCAAAATTGGGGAGATAATATTGCTTTTTCTTCCAGTAACCAGGAAGAATAACCCAGTTAACTCTTGCCAAATACTTCAAATGGCGCATTTAAACCTAGAATACTGGAAGTACTCAGTATGAATTAGTAGTTAGTAACGTCATCTGTTACCTTTATAAATGATCCCTTGAGATGTCTATATCTGTTACCAGCCTATTTAGGTCCCAGTATTCAGCCTTTATTTTAAGGAGTGTGGGCACCTTCCAACAGCTTCTCAGGGTTAGAGCCCTTGACGGGGTATCTTCCCCAGAGTCAGTCAAGGGCGTGGCCATAAGATAGGAGTGCTGATGTGCAGGTGGAAAACAAGACCTGGGCTTGTCCTCTTTCATCTTTTCCTTGATATAGCTTCTGGCTTTCTTGCTGTTTATTGCCTTGGTTGGACTTTAAGTACCTAATGGGAAAGAACCACAGCTCATCCCTGTACCTTTAGAAACCTGGTGCCTCAAAAGAGAAAGGAAACCTTCCACATCTAGCTGTTGGATTGAATTTAAATGACATTCTGGTGTCTATGATTCATGTCTGAGCTCAAGTGGCATCTGGCTGTGTATGGTTTGAAACAACTTTGGAGCTATTTTTTTTTCCCTTAAAGGTTTTGCTTAAAGGAAACGTAGAGATAAAATTGTGTAAGACTTTAGAACCCTCCTGAAATGCTCTGAGACAGCATTGTCAGGAAAAAACATCTTCTTTACGAGAGTTCTAGTTTATTTTATAAGAAAGCAATGTGCACAGGAGTCAAGGGGAAGGCTGTTCAGTGTAGTGTTTTGTAATTTGAAGAGTGACCAACAGTAGGATTATGCCCAGATAAGGAAACAAATCCATGATTTGAGAATGTTATAGTAGTTAAATAATTAAGATAGTTGCTATATGCAAAAATATAAAAATTGCTCCAGGGAATATTGGTAAGTGAATGGTATCAAGGAACTAAGCAACACATGCAGGCATGCCTCACTTTAAAAAAGCAGATATAGGTTAAAAAAAATAAACCACTGTAGGATTTAATCTGCTTATATATGGAAAGCCATATGCAAAGATCATGAGAGTTTATAACCACAACATGATATGAATTAAAGTAAACTCAAGATAAAATTGAGACTAGGAGGATTTATACTGAAGCATTTGAATATATGTATATGATTTACGAATTTAAACACACAAAATAAAACAGCTGTTGATTCTAGGGAATGAGGGACAGGGAAGAAGCCAGAATTGTGAATTACATTCTAAGGAAATCTTAACCTAACCCTTACTACTTAATCTTTTTACAAGGAAAATATATTTGTTAATTATCACCTAATGAAAAAAATCATATAAATTGTTATTTAAGTTCTGTAATAATATAACTATAACCTATAAATAGGATATATGTACTGTAAGTTTATAGACAGATTATATTTACTTATAAGTTATTGTAACTTAAAGTTGAATGTTTTCATGAGAAATAATAAAGAACAATGTTTTCTATATGTATACATGCATACATAATGTATGTAAAGGAAACTAATACATACTATTATTCATATATATGAAACTAAACAGGAAGCCCACATACTTGTCACTAATTTGCTTCCAGAATGCCGGGACATTCTGCTTCCTGTCATCACCAAAGAGTTGAAGGAGCTGCTGGAGCAGAGGGACGATGGGCAGCAACAGGTGATGGAGAAGAAGTACTGCGTGGAACTGCTCAACAGCATCTTGGAGGTCCTTAGCTGTCAGGATGCGGTGAGTCCTCAGGATGAGGTGGCTGCCCTGGGCTCAGATCTGGGCTCGGCTGATGAAGTTATAAAACATTGATGCTGATGGCGAGCATTTGAAATCTAAAGAGAGAAATCAACGCCTACTCAGCAGGCTGACTGTCCCAGTGACGCATCCCTCATAGCTGTGAATGACGTCGCTGGGATAGACAGCAGCCAGAAGTGTACATTTTATTATCCTACGTCCTGGTGGACAGGTTTCCCCCCAAGCACGGGCATGAATATCATCAGTCTTCCTAGGTGGTTTGCACTCTCCTGGTCTGTTTTTGTATTCCTAGTTTTCAGGGCTGCTAAGGGGAGCTTCTTCTGCCCATATGGTCAAGAAAGCAAGCTCAGTGGCTTTTACCCTGAAGGATTTGAGTTTGGTGTCTCAGAGGACCTCTTATAATGATAGAAATAGTTAGACTCTTCCTGGGGCTGGAGAGATGGCTCAGGGGTTAAGAGTGCTGGCTACTTTTCCAGAGGTTCTGAGTTCAGTTCCTAGCAACCACATGGTGGTTCACAATCATCTGGGATAGGATATGGTGCCCTCTTCTGGCACACAGGTCTACATGCAGAGCATGCATACATAAAATATGAGTAAACTAAATTAAATTTTTTAAAAAAGACTCTTCCTGCTTCGGCCAATTTCCCAGGCCCATGCTCCAGAGAAAGGGTGTGGCCTGTGACTATGGAAGGGACAAGCTGAAACTGTGAAGCCAATGTGCATTCGAATGTCATTGCTTAGGGGACAGACTTGGAACCTAAAGGAAATGTCTCAGTGGAGGGCTGGAGGCTTCTGAAGGGCAGCCCCTAGAGCTGGAGGAGGCTGCAAGAGGGGAAAGATGCAGGCTGCCAGCGGAAGAGAGAGAATGTGCACGTGCTTTACGTAGGCATTTATGGTATATGAGGCCACACCCAAGTGGGCTGGACACTTAAAGGCCGAAGGAGTTCCTTCAGCACCCTAGGAAGAGTGGTGCAGGCCGAGGGGCAGCACCAAGGCACAACTCAGACTCTAAGAACTTCAAGAGGGAGGGATGGGTTCTTGCTTGGTTTGGCCTAAGTTTGTGTGGGAAGATCTCACTATGCCTTGCCCTTGTGCCCTTGTGTGGGACTGCACTCAGAAGACTTAGACCCAAACAATCAAGAGGTTGTTCCTGAGTATGCATGCAAAGGGTCCTCCTCAGCACTTTGTTCTCAAAAAAAAAAAAAAAAAAAAAAGAGCTTCCTGGATGAACTCTGTTCTGTGGTAAGCTGTAACTCTAAACTTCACAAGGGGATGTTTCTATACAGTTCAGATCTCATAGCCATGTTTATCAGCCTCCCTAGATGTGATTTCTCGTACATCTTCCTCCTGTCCTTACCATCCAAATTGGCAGTCTTCTGATTATCCAGTGAAAGCAGAATCTTGCTTCATTTATTCGTTCATCCGCCACTCATTCATTTACTCAGAAATACATAAAGTGCACCAAGTGTGTGCTAGGCGTTGGGGATACAGAGCATGAAATGTCTCCTCAAGAATGTCATTACAGAAATGTAAATAAGCAACCGGAATATGCAGGCTCAGCACCTGCAATTTAAAATTCTAACTCTGAAATGCCCCCAGGATGAAAGCTTCAAAATACCACGTGTTAAGGACATAGGTAAAAAAAAAAAATTCTAATCTTTGGAAATCTTGTTTCATGCCCAAGTTATTATTATTACCAATTATTTATTATATAATCAATGGTGATCCTTAAATTATAGTCATTTTTGGTTAAAAAGTTCATACTCTGGTTAAGAAAATTGTCAAAAATGATTTTCATACTATACATCTAAAGTATGTGTGAAAATAAAAAAAAAACCTTGCTTAGACATGGGTCCCAAACACAAGCTATTTCATTGAATGTATGGAATAAACATGTCTTTAAAATCTAAAGACAGCATGTAATGTCGTGACTAAACTCTATACATGTGCTGAAGGTACTTGACTTCCCAAGGCTTGACTAAGTGTATTTGTGGGAGCACTAGGGTATGGGGGTGGTCATCGAGGAAGCATTTGCAAGGACAGTGATACTTCAACTGATGTTCAAAGGTTAAAAACAATTATGACTCTCGCCGTTTGCTGTTTTCTAGGCACTGTGCAATCCATGCAGTCTTATTAATCTGCTTCCAAGTAGTAAGGTTTGTTATTCTATTTCATGAAAAGCATTGAGCTTCATAATCAATTAATATTTAAGGCCAGGCAAAGTAATCCAAGCTGAGGTTCATCAGACTATGTGGTCTGTGCAATCATGGACATGAAGACACAAGGGCAGTGCGTTTCCTTCCTTTCCACATCCTTGTGTCATGGAAAGAGAAGATGGACCAGAGAGCTTGGATACTCAATGGTCCTTCCAGAGATGAGACCAGGCTGACAGCGTTTCTCAGTACATCTGCTGCCAGCTGTCCAGTTGGCACTGGGCTTTATCACTTGGTCTTTATTTATTGTTATTTTAAGTATTTGTATGTGTGGTGGGGGATGAAATGTCTTACAGTGTTAGGATGTGGGAGCTGGCTCTTCATTTCTTTAGAAATACCTTAGTGGATGTTTCCCTTTTTGTGAATAGCCAACGTGCAATGGTTCTTTACATTTCATTCTGAAAAATGTCATAGATGTCTGGGAATTCACGGTTTGGGGAAACGCAACTAAGATGGGTGTTCCTAGTCCTCTTATTTCTGATATAGGTAGTGTCCAGTTCATTTGTACGGTAGCTGTTGTGGCTCCATCCACCGCAGGGGAATGGAGCTTCTAGGTCTGCTCTACATATTTTCGCCAGTTTGCAGCTTCAGTAGCATTGCGGACCCTGCCTCCCTCCTGGGAGAGGAGGCTGCTGTCTCTCCCAGACTCAGGACTTCAGGGTGTCAAAGTAGGAGTCCCTAAGTACCTCCTGGACTCGGGGTGTAGGAGGTGTGGTGTCACTTTCACAGTCTAAGTCCCTTTGGTAATGTGGTTTGCCTAGAGACTAGCCCACTGCTCTCTCAGGGTAAGCAGCTGTCTAGTGGATGAGTTATCCAGACATCTTATCACCACTGAGCTGCTGCACTATTCTGATCTGGTGAGCTTCACACCACACAACCAGTTTAAGAAGGTAAACATGTGTCTCTGCTGACCATCTTCTTCTACAACTCTGTGGTTATGAGCACACTGAGCCTGACCGCCAATCAGAAATCCCAGGAGACCTAATTGAAATCTCTCTTGTTCTGGTTGGCTGGGATTCTCAGGGCCAACTTCACCTGGGGAGTTTTTGAAAAATGACAATTGCTGATGCCCCAGGCCATGCGTTGTGATTTCATTGCTAAGGGACCCAAGGAGGCATTGCAGTGAGGAGTTTGCTAGGTGATGGAGGGCAGACCAAGAGTCATGGTTCTGGTGCAGACGATGGTGTCAGTCTTAAGCTTGCTCTCTGGTGATCTGGAAGAACACTGAAGCACGGTTTGATCATCAGTTTCAGAGCGTGGGATCTGATACCTGATGGCTTGTTTCTCTCGTCTAGTGCCCAGGTGACTTCTGCGCTGTCAGGCTGAAGAGTGTACTGGAAGGTGACCATTTTACTGTTCTTCAGTATTTCCTTGAATTAGAGCAGTGGTTCTCAACCTTCCTAGTGCTGCGACCACTTAATACAGTGCCTCATGTTGTGGTGACCCACAACCATAAAATTGTTTTCGTTGCTCCTGCATAACTAGACTTTTTCTATCATTATGAATCGTAATGTAGATATCCGAGAAGTGCTCCCCGAAGGGGTTACGACCCATAAGCAGAAAACCACTGACCTAGAGAAGTAGCTAGACTCCTTCCCACTTCTTTACCTCCTTGATTCAAGAGCCCTATCCAATATTCATTTAATAAGCCATAGGATAGAAAACAAAGGCTTCCAACCCATTCATCCCACTCAGGAATTCATTTTGGCAGGGTTAGCAGTAACATGGAGCACACAGAGACCTGACTTTGAAAATCCAGACGTAGGAACAACAGGATTTTATGCAGACACTTTAAAAAACGGAGACTATGACATTTGGAGGAAAGTGGATGCAGCTAGAAACCATGATGTCAAGCAAAATAAGCCAGACGCAGGAAGATGAGTACGTGCACTTTCTCATATGTAGAACCTAGGTGTAAAATTATATATACATATGTATCACTTTATATTTATGCTTATATATGTGCTTATAGGTTCCAAAGCTAAAAGGGGGATCGTGATGAGGGAGGACAAGATGATAAGGAAGCTGTGGGATAGAGAGGTAGTGGAATGTTTGTAATAGGCTAACAGGTGTGATTAACTGGGGGAGGGAAGGAGATGGAGGTGGGAGGCCATGGCAGGGTGAGGGGGCTGGAAGAGTGAACAGGAACAACATGCAATAACACACAGGCTTGAAGGGGAGACCTATTATTTTGCATGCTCACATGCAAAGTCAGTTTAAAAGAAGGGAGGGAGGGAACCCAGACCACGGGATATCACGCTTGTTTTGCCCAGGTGCCAACTTCTCAACTCTTGGACTTTGGGAATATATTTAGAATGGCCACCCAGAGCATCCTGAAATTTCCTTCTGCTTATTTGGATCCTCTGTCCTCATAATAGAACAGCCAATTGTTACTGATTCTTGGTGGATGTCATGCAGCCATTCCTTACCCCAGCCCAGGCTTAGACAGTGACCGCTGCCTGGAACTATTTCTGGGGAGGAAGTGTGTGTAGAAGTGCAGCAGCTAACCTGTTGGATGGGATGCCAAGCTTCCCTTTGGGGCTGCCACCTGTGTTTGGAGGAGGATGGAAAAGGATGCTTATCTTTCCTTGTCACTGTTGGAGTAATTACCGTCCCACCCTTAGCCTGGGTGCCTTGTGACTCAGGACAAGCTGTCTGTCTCAGCCTGGGTAGAGGGTTTTAATTATTATCTATTCAAACGATAGTGTTAAATTTTCTCACACAGCTGCCATTCTTGCACCTAGCATATCAAAGGGGCTCAGATGAGGAATGAGCGGCCTTGCTTCTGTTTTCACTAATTCCCTTTTCTTTGTCACCAAGCAAGTTGGGCTGTCAGCTCCAGTGACCCCCAAAGGTGGCTACCCAGGGACTCATTCTGTACCTTATAGCCTTCTGAGGAATTCATACAATTTAATTTTGTACCAGAACTGGATGGAGTTTTCTTTTTCCCTCTCCTCTCCTAAATGCATTCCATTCCATAAGGAGAAAGGAGGGTGACCATGTTATACCTCACATAGCAATCCAGTATAAAGATGAGTTTGTATTCTCAAAATGGAAAAGGAGCTGAGTCATGGAGCTAGGGGTGTCTAGAATCACTGTTTAAGAAAAATGGAAGGTGTCGTAACCTATTCCTTTAATCCCAGCACTGGGCAGACAGAGGCAGGAGGGTCACCTGCAAGTTAAAGCAAGGCCCATCTAGAATGCACACTGAAGTCCTATCTCACAGTATCTTTTAAAGGCACGGGCTTCTTAGTCTGTTGACTGTACCTGGAAGGTGTGAATGCCAGTCCCGTGCAGGGGCAGCATGAGCCTTTGGCATCTCATCAGCTTCAACTCTGGGGTGTAGGGGAAGGTGGATTCTGCAGGTACAGCTTCTCTTACCTGGAGCGTTCTTCCTTCTCTGTGGGGGAGGATCCCACATTCAGTTAACTTTAGAGATCTTCAGAGTTTTCTCACTTCATCCCCTCTCACCCCAATCTCCACGGAGAGTTAAAAACTTGGTTATCTTCCATTCTGCATTTTTCCTGCATGTAATCTGAGATGGTATTCATGTACCAACTCTTCTAGGTTGCATTCTTCTTCATCTCTCCCCAGTCATGCTTGGAGCACATGTGCTCGGGGTGCAAGCCTCACCCTCCCAGTCACCACGGGCCAGTCCCACCCCATGCAACCCTGTTGCTTCAGTCCCAAGCTGTCTAATTTGTCCTGTGTTCCCTTTCTCAGTTTCAGTGCCTCTTGGCGTCGCTTGGAAGTGGCTCTCTCTCTCTCTCTGTTTAGCTAAATCCTACCTAGGGCTAGTTCTGAAGTCACATAAATGTCACTGTTCATCCATGGGGAACCTTCTCTAATCCTCCTCCTCTCCTCTGCTGTGGTCCTGGGAGCCACGTACCTGCTGTGGTGTATTGTACACTTGTGTGGTCATATTCTGAGGACTAGCTGTCAGCTGCAGGGTGGGGGTGACCGGAGGTAGAGACCAGCTATGCTTGCCTCTGCTGCTGTCACCTCAACACTGAATGTCTCCCGAGGCTTCCTGGAAGGAAGGTGTGCTATGTGCTGCACAGGCCCACTCAAACAAGAAATGACAGGCCCTGAATCTCCGCAAGGATGCCCTGGTGCTGGAGAAATATTTTCTTTGCTCTCTTTGGAGTTGATTGGCAAAGGAGTCCAAATAATCCAAGTTCCCTCTTGTTTTGTCAAAACTAACTTTTTATTCAATTGATTTTAGAGAACTTAATTGGTTTTTATTAGGGACTTGTGAACCAGACAGTGTCCTTTCCCAGTCTTAGAAGAATCCCAACTGGGCTTTAATTCCAGCACCGGGGAGGCAAAGGTAGGTGGATATCTGTGAGTTTGAGGCCAGCCTGGTCTACAAGAGCTAGTTCTAGAACAGGCTCCAAAGCAACAAAGAGAAACCCTGTCTGAAAACCAAAACCAAATCAAAAAAAAAAAAAAATCCATCCCACTGGATGTGGCTGAAAGCCAGTTTGTGCTCGGTAGCCTGGGCTGCTTTGGAAACAGGAATGATGCAGAATGCTGGTTGTTTAAGCTGACACTTCCCTAGCTTACCCTTCCCATAAAGGTTAAAACAGGAGTGCGGTGGGAACTTTGATCAGAGCTCACACTTGGCAGAGCCCTTTCCAGTTGGCTGTTCTGACTCTCTTAGCCTTTTCACTGTGGGTTTTCTTTTGGGGTTGGAGGAAGGTCTCTTTAGGGATTATTATTATTATTATTACATGCTTAGTATTGTTGACTGTTTGGTTTGCTCTGTTGGGCTCCAGCAGGAACTCGGTTCTGACCAATGGCCCCCTTTACTTCCATCTAATAGTTCTTACATTTTATCCTCATTTTCTACTTCCACTTCTCAGAGAGCCCAGAGCTTGGGGTCACCTGCCTGTAAGAGGGCCAAGAGCGACCACTGCTGCCTCTTGCCATTGCCATCTAATTCCCAGGGATTAATACCACCCTTCCAAAGCAGCAGGGCTTTCCTCTAACCTACCTGCCCCATTCCCAGTATTCAAATTAAAGGCAGGGAGACAAGGCTTGATGAAATTCTTTTGTCTGGGGGACATCCCATAGAGCCCTGCATGGTAGCCAGACTTAAAGCTGCCTGGTTGGGAAGCCTAGATCCTATCTCCCCCTCACTCTTCTTCCACTTCCATGGTGTGAAATGTGCCCTCCCCTGGCTATTGTGGTGGCTTTTCTGAAAGGATGACACAGCTCTTCTTTGTCTGTGCCTGTCACATGCTGAAATGGGGCCCATGATGCTCTGTATGCTACCGAGGAAGCTAAGCCTCAGAGAACAATGAGTTATCATTCCAACTAAGACTCCAAGAGGAGAATTCTCCTCTCACCCCAAGTCCACAGCCTTTCCCCTTCCCCCACCCCTGCATACTGACATTGCATTCTCTAGCATTCTTGCCCTAGAGGTCAGTGAGCATACTTTGGAGTTTATTCCATGGATTAACTCGTGGCTTATTCCACTAATGTTTGGACACTTCTCAACATAAGCAGTAGTTGACATATGGTGCCACCAGTACCCAGGGTAGGGGAGAAATCCTACCTCTGCTTCCTTTTGCCTCTAGAGTACTGGAAAATCACTAGCAATGCGACCTAGTCCCCAGCAATGTCAGGGTCGCAGTAATGAAAGACCCAGCAATTCCAGGCCTATAACCTGTTCTCTGTGATGTTTTCCTTCTTCCCTAGTGTTCCTTGTTTCTCCTGTGCCCTTTCCTATTGCAGGCAGTTTTGGAAACAAACCTGTAGTCCTTTTAAGGCCAGCAAAGGGCTAAGTGCTTGAGGGATTGAGTCCAGAGGAAACTGTAGCCTGATTAGCCTGGAAGGCAAGCTTAGGGCCAGGGCTGGTGATAGTAGATGCTTTGCTCCATCTGGGGCTGGTAAGAGGCTTGCCAAGGAAGCGGCACGTGTTGCTTCTGGGTACAGCTTTCAGCACCAGAGCTCAGTCTGTCAGGGGATCCTAGAGGGAAATGTCATGCTGCTTTTTCATGGACTCCTCTGGAGTATTCAAGATCCCCAGGGCCTATGAAAACCATTGTACCAATTGTGGTATCTCGGAATTCACTTATACCAATTCCCGGGTGTCAGAGGTTGACTTCTTAGGAATTTTATGAGATAATTGCTAAGTAACTGCCTTGATTAAACATTTATTTAAGTCTATAATTAAGTGGGCCATATTCAAATCAAAAGCAATAGATACTCACAGCATTCCTAATTGGCTTGTAAGGTTTTATTCTTACCCATGCACTTGAGATTATTTATACCTATTGTGTCTGTGTGTCAGAAAATCAATGGAATGTTTGGTATTGGGCCTAGAAATCAACCAGGAAGCAAGTATTTAAAGGGGAAAAAAGTAGGTATATATCATGGCTAGTGTTTGAAAATACATTTCCCAGGGAACCAGTTCACAAAAGTCTACTTTCATACCACTGCCAGGGATCTAGAAAGATTGCCCCAAACCAGAAAACCCCCAAAGCCAATGGGTGCTGTCTCAATGCTACCCATTCTGTTCCCAGTGGCTCTGAATCTGATTGTGTGCTGTGGTCCTCCTAGAATTGGTGAAAAATATTGCCTTCTGGGATTGTATTGATCTGAAGACAAACTGAACATCCAACCTTAGGCCATGGAGGGGAAATATTGCTCATTTCCTGTGACAATCCTATTGATCAGTGATGGCTTCTTCCCTATGGGTTCTGAGGGTTTTGAAGTCTTGTGTAGGTCACAAAAAAAGGAAAGAAATAAAAAGAGCCTAGAGAACAGGGAGGGAGTGGGGATAGGAGGTTTGCGATTTGCTACATCTCCTCCAGACATCTGATCTTACAGGTGTAGGAAAGGCAGATTTGACATGGAGATTATCTTAGCCCTTAATGACCATATAGAAGTTGATTTTTTGATTAAGTGCGTACCAGTGTATTCGTTGTTAACGGGAAGAACCAACAACAGGTTCTAAAGAAATGAGCAAACCTACGAGAAGCAGAATATTTGGGAAGTCTTGAAGTATTTTTTCACGGTAGGGTGAAACACTAACTTCAAAATGGAGGGACCAGGCAGCCATGATTAGTAGAAAACAAACTCTGGCTCCAGTTTTTCTTACAGTACTCTCAGAACACAGGGCACTTTTGACTCCAGGTTGCAGGGATAGGCCCCCACAGACTAGGTAAGCAACAATTCATGCCACAAACTCGAGCTGGGTATCCCCTAATTCTGACCTTTCTATCTGGAGGCAGAATGTTGGCCTCCAGTTCTTGTCTGTCACCACTTCTGAAGCTAGCTGCAAGACTTAAGTTGCTTTATGTGTGCTTCTGACTGAGCCATATCAATTGGGATTACCCAGCATCCTCCTCTACTCAATTGATATCCTGGAGCAGCCCCTAGGAGTTAGGGATGCTCTCTTGTTTACTGGCTTGTTAAAGGGGGTGATGGATCCATATAGCAAAATGTGGGAGAATGGGCTTTGGGCTTCTTGATTCTGTCTGAGAACTTCATGCTCAACCTGGGGGTCATGACTCATTTGCTGATCATATATCAGAGATCCTGCTTATCAGATATTACAGTTTATAACAGTAGCAAAATTACAGTTATGAAGTAGCAATGAAATAATTCTATGTTTGGGGGTCACCACAGCATGAAGAACCATGTTAAAAGGTCGTAGCATTAGGAAGGTTGAGAACCCTTCTTCTAGAACCTTCCATGTGTGCAGCAGTCTATAGAGTTTTGTGGAGGTAATATCACACAGGCAAGAGTGCCACTAGCTTGGGTAGAGATAAGCACTGGCCTGTGAGTTTGGGCACTTCTGCCCATCTTCCGTGAAGCCGGAGGGAAGACCTAGAATGGAGGTCTCATCTCTGCTATCAGACAAGCAGACCTAAGGGAATTTCATTATGGCCCACTCTAAGGTAGAAATATTAGGGCGTGTGGTGGTTTGAATGAGAATGCCCCCCCCCCATAAATTCATATATCTGCTGCACAGCAATAGAAAGTAATGGAGAAAGGGAGGTTTTGAGTTTCTGTGACAAGCCTCAGAAAAGAGAGATACTAGATTCTGTGCCTGGCCTATGGAGGAAGCCACAGATGAAAACTCCCTAATTCATATCATAGCATTGTATATGATACTAACCAAGTGAAGAAAGAGGGGTTGCAAGCAGGGAAATGGACGAGCCAGCATCACATGCACCGCTGTAGGATACACTGAGAAGGGCCTAGCATGTCCCTGGAAACCTTACCCAGTCAACTTTTACCTTACAGCGAGCTGGTAAAGGAGACCAGACTGAGGAGGACAAAGTAGTTGCTAGATTAGTGTCCTCAGAAGTTCCAAAAGTTGGTGAAGGCTGAGGTCCTAATACAGACTGGGGAGAGGCTTTAGGAAACAGTCACCATGGGCCCTTGGGTGGGCTTACAGACCAGAAAATGGACATTTAGAGCAATAATGGGAAAAAATTACAAGAAAATTTATAGCTGGGTAATAGCACGCTGTCTATATAATATCTTAGAGGAGACAATGGGCCAAAGAGACAGAGAAACTCTGTTTCATAACTTTTCTGCAAGTCTGATATTATTTCCAAATGGAAACATTTTAAATTTCTAAGTATTTATGTGGGGACTCATTATGAAGAGGGAGCCCAGAGAGAGCTCAGAGTTTCTTGAGGTCACTTGTCCTAGTGTGATAAATGAAGGCCTTCCCTGATTATAAGTTAAAAACAACAGAATCCACTATCAAAGGGGAAACCTTACTACGGGGTTACATTAGCAAAATGGCTGCCATCTACTGAGCTCATAAGGAACCCAACGGAGTTTCCTGGTGGTGAATTGATTAGAGAAAGAACACTTACCCAAGACTGAGCTGGGAGCGGGGACTCGTGGCACATGTGACTATTAGCCTGTATCCAACTTCCGATGCTGCAGCATGTCACACGGGCTATTTGGCAGCCCCATCTTTACTGCAGTTCCTAGAGTTGGACACTCTTTGAACGTTACCTGCTGTTCGCCTGACAGGCTCAGAAAATGGGGGTTTGGCTTCATTTTCCAGGTGGTCATGGGGTCATTTGTTTGTAGGAGAGCCACTTAGAAAATAAGAAGACAGCCTTCGGTGGTGTTTGACTGGAACTCCCCAATAAAGTTAATAATCCAATGTGTTCTGTCCCATCAGCACCATCTCACGATGTTTCCTGAAATGTTCCGTGCTGTTTTTAATCTTCCATGACCAAAGCTGAACATATTCCTTTGCCTTCAGCCACAGTGGGCTCCACCCCTACTTTACTCTTCCTTCTTTAGAGTCAAGGACAGGGTGGTAGAAGTGAGCCACGTACCTGCGTCTGAGAACCAAGCTCAAGAGGGCACCAGAAATTCCATAACCTAGCAAAAAATGCACTGTGGTGATACATTCCTCTCATCTCAGGACTTGGGAAACTGAGGCAGGAGAATCGCCACAAGTTTCAAGACATCCTGGACTCAGAAAAAACATACTCCAAAAATTATTTCTTAAAAAAACTTAAATATTGATGCAACAGTTAAAAATCAGTATTAATAGTATTTTTTCATCATGCAATTTTTCTTATTTTTAAATTATAATATAGTGCATTAGATTTTGTTTCCCTTCACTCTAGGTTTTTTTAGGCACACTTTAATTTCTTCCAGTAGACGGATGCCTCACTTACCATTTTCTCTCATCCTTGCAAGAATCTCTCCCCTAGACTCCATAGTTGTATATGAGTGTGGCAGCGTGAGGGGCAGTGGAGAACCCACCCCTTCCATAACTGGAGGCAGTGCTGGTTCTGTGGAAGGGATCTGCACACAGGGACCCTTGCATAAAGTTCCTGGTTGGAAAGTGCTGCTATTTAACTGAACCTTCACTGGCTGGCCACTTACTTTCTAAAAAAGTATATTTTACATAACACCTGAATTACATCTCTTCTCTACCACTTGGAGGATGAGTCAAACCTTTCTTCAGCAACAGAATAAATGTTGGCCATCCATGGTTCCACTAGTTACTGTGGGAACCATGGCTTTGATTGCTCAATGGGTATGAATGTAAATCCTGAACTGAAGTGTGTGTGTGTGTGTGTGTGTGTGTGTGTTGGGGGTGGGAGTGCATTTGAGCCATCCCCAGCTATCACATGCCATCTGGAGACAGAAATCAGGGACTACACCAGGGAAGCTTCTAGGAAACTATTCAAAAGTACTAGAACAGACATTTTCTCAGGGTTGTATTGGGTAACTTTTGTCTCAGAGGTAAACAGAATTGATCCAGGAGCCCAAATTGGGAAGGAACTTTAATGATCCCTGAAGTTTCTCTGAGCAACCTGGCATGCTAACCTTCTCTGTAAGTCTCGGCTCTCACATTTCCTACCTAGAATCCAAGTTCAGCACACAGCTGGTTTTTTTTCTGACCATCTTTCCTGCTGTTTTACATCCTAATAAATGATTGTCTTGCACACCTGCCAAGCCTGCGTGCCCCTGTTCCTCCAGGGTTGTTGATCCTGTTTTAATACCCTGGAAGGCACTTCCCTTTTTTTGCCCATCCTGAAGGCCTCCAGCTGGGGATGGACACCTTGGATCTATTCCAAGTATATTTTGCTTTGCTTGTGAAATTATTCAACAAAACCCACAGTCCCACTTCTGGTCATTGTTTTCTGGGTGACTGGATTCACCCTTTGAACTATCTGCCCTTCCCTTCTATCTGAATAGTGGCCCCTGAGAGGTGGCTCTAACCTTTCCTGATAGGCCTTAACCCAATTTCCTTGTCCCTTAAGAAACCATCCGGTTCTTCCATCACGATTTTGTGTAGACATCTCTACTGCCTGCTGGTAACACTAGCTGAGTGCTAGAATTCAGAAAGGGATCATGTGGTTTTACACTTGTTCATGTTTCAAATTCTGTCACAGGTTTGGACAGCTGCATATGGCTTGCTATTTCCCCTTTCAACTAAAAGCAACATCTTTCTATGTAACCACTCAGCGGATGCTAACTAAGCAACTACTGTTTGTCAGACAGCGTGCTGAGCATGGGGAATAAAAGGCAATAGAGATGAGCTGCCCCAGAGATTGCATTTCCCAACATCCTCCAGCTTCGGTCTCCAGTACCACGTCTTCTCAATATGTCTAGGAGGCCTTTGTCACTGGCCTAGAACCATGGCTAGTACTGTGTCTATAGTGAATTTTACTCTGAGTGTTTAAACATGGGAGTCTTCTGAAGCCCGGGGTTACTTTTTTCTCTATCTGACCCACCAAGCTCATTCCACACACTGGGATGGGATCCCCCCCTTGTCTCTTGAAAATGTGACTTAGGTTCTCATTGGCTAAAAATCTTCTTCTAAGGGGTCCTATATCAAGTCTGTAGACTTCACAAGGGAAAGGCTAACCCTAGCCCATGATTCTCCTGTATGTCTACATTTTTTTGACATAGTTCCACATTTTAAGCAGACACTCCCTAATGAATCTCCGTTGTTTGATCTTTCCATTTTCAATTAGTCAACTTCCTAGAAAGACATGCTGACACTCATTTTATATTTGATGCTCAGCCGAACCTAACGAGAAAGGTAAATCTGCTGCCATTGCATTAAACGCTACATAAAAAGTAGGTACCAACCTTGAGTGCTGCAGTGACCCCAAGGTTGTTGATGCATCTGTTTAGAACACTGCATACATTTCTCATTAAGATCGTAGGACATCCTCAGACTGGCCTGTTCAAGCGTGCTTAACTCACTGAGTGACTAGACTCTGAGGCTAGGCTTAGAGGCTCCCACTTCCTCCTCCTCCTCCTCCTCCTCCTCCTCCTCCTCCTCCTCCTCCTCCTCCTCCTCCTCCTCCTCTTCCTCCTCATCTAAACAGGATTTTGGGTGCACACTATCATATGTGACGTGGGCATCACATTTGGCTCGCCTTTACCACATCTGTTTTCCCCACAGACGACAAACCCAGGAGCACAAAGACTTGTTCACTGTCACATCCTTACACAAGACAAGACACATAGTGACTAGTCAGCAAGTATCTGGTTTGTATTGAGTTAAATTCTAGCTGAAATAATAAGGATGTTGGGAATGCACAGACAGTGCCTTTGAACCCAGTGTCACCACAAACCAGCTGTGGGATCTCGATGGAAACATCACAATTCTCTGGTTTCCTTTTTTGTTTCCTCTTACTGGAGAGCAACTCCTAAAAAATGTGTTTGATGTTTCCCTGGGGCAAAACACCCAGTTGGTTATCTAACACCAAGTGGTCAGGCCTGAGATTACCTACATAAAAGTAACATTATACATACTGAGCAGGTATTATTTATATATCTAGGAACATTAATGCATATATACATCTATATGTAATAACAAAGAAAAATTCATGAACCTTAATGAGAGCAAGAGGGTTGCAAGGGAGATGCTGGATGGAAGAAAGGAGGCAAATGATATAGTTATACTTTTTTTTAAAAAAACTACTATAAAACAAATAAACATACTTGTTTATTTAGTTGATAATGTCTGTACAGTATTAGTTGAGGTTCTGATAGCAGGAGAATTGGTGTTTGACATCAGGGCTGTCCAGCAGCTTTTAGGAACATGTGGGTTCTTTTTCTAGATTTATTTATGTCTATTAGATGCTGATTGGAGGCAGTGCACTCAACACATCTTCCAAAGAATGTTAAATTTCATTTGTCTTCATACTTTTCCATCTAAGTGTTGGTGACTTCAGGTGAGTGAGATGCTCTGGGATGGTCCCCAAATGTTGGGTTTATTTGAACTCAATCTTTAGTTTTAATTATTCATACATGGCTTTATATTAAACTTTATGATAGGGCCATGTATTAAAATATTAATATGCTATGTAGAACCAAACACAATATCAAGAACTTTATATATGAAAATATAGCAAAGAGCTTTTGCCTCAGTCCTATAGTTAAGTGTTACTGATGAACAAAATGGAGGCTTAAGTGGTTCAATAGTCCCCAGCTACAGAGCTGTGGCTGAGCCAGAATTTAATCTGTCTTGATCTAAACCTTTCGCCCTGCATCTCATCAAGGGTAAATAAAAACAGAGAGGTCCCTTATCTCTCCAGTGTGTTCATGAAAACACTTCTGGCATATTAACTGGAAAATCAGAATACAAATGTCTGCAAGCTGTATGGAGAGTCTGCAGGCAGAAGGACCTGAGCAGACCACGGAAGCATGGGAAGCTGTGTGAATCCAGAGCTTTCATAGATATGAGCTCATTTTCATATCTGGTAGTGCTTGCACAATAGATGATAGATGTTTTTCAGAAGAATTCCCTGCATAATTTAGAGGTGTAATCTGAATGGATAAAGAGATGGCTGACTTGGCTCGCTATTGCAGTTTATACCACACATTTTCCCCCCGGGGGACCAGAGATGTAAGAATGCTGGCAAGGATGATACTGTTTATGTCTCTGAAGACAAGAGTCAGAAAACCAATCTCTGCAAAAGTGAAATATTTTTTCCTGCGGATAGAGCTGGTCCTTAGAGAAAAGGGGGTGCCTTCATATCTGGGTATAAGAACTACATGATCCAGTGAAGGTCAGAGAGGAATAATTATAACATCCCTAAAGTACTCCCCCATTTCTGATTATTAATATATTTGAATTCTTTCCTGGAAGACAAGGTGCAATGCCACATCCTTATAGTTGTGTGGTAAAAACTGAAACTAAGGTGGTACATACAAGAAAAAGGTTGCTAGCATCTTTAATCTTAACAGATGTCTGGCAAATCTCTTATTTTGGCATCAAATTCTAATTGTTAAAATATCTAGTAGACTTTGGCTTATCTGCTCATTCTTCCATTGGCCTGTCTCTTTCTGTCCATCACAGACAGGTGATGTATCTATGTATGTGTTTGGTAACTACTAATATCTGAGAGTGAAGCTGAAGCATTTTCTGGGAGCTCTGCACATCAATTCTAAGAAGCAGATAGGGTTGGCTTTTATGCTCCATCCTCCCATGTTATGTTCTAATTAATGTGAGAGAGTCAAAGACAGAGAAAAGCAACCTCTTGCTTTAGGAGTCCATACTATAGCAATATTGTCGGCTAAAGTGGCAGATGCTAGAGGATAGTTCCTGAGGTGCTGATTTTCAACAGATGTTGTTTTGACCATCTCATTTTCATAGATAATGTGTGTATGTGGAAGGTATTGGTCCGACATCCAGGTATCTTTGAAAGGAACCAAAATAACCTCAGATCTCAAAACACAAAAGGCAGATAACTACTTCCAAACACTGAAACTCCCCAAGAAACTTTTAATGTTCTTCCAGGAATGAACACATGGGTTTGGCTCAGTAAAAACTTGATTATAGTCATCAGTTAGGTTGACCTGTTGCTGATTGAGCATTCAGAAGAAAGATTTCCTTGCCCCTGAGCTTGTTAGGGAAGGACTGGAGCCATGCATTAAATGTTAGGACAGTGTCTTGATCTTTGCAGGCCTTGTAGGTGTTGCTACAGCCTCTGTTTTATCGGTCTTTTGCTTGTAAATTTTGTTTCCTTTTCCTTTGGGGGAGGGTTGGAAGGTTGTTTGTTTGTATGTTTCTTGATTTTTTTGCTTTTGTATCTTTTGTTTGTTTTTCAAGGAGAGAGAACATAAAGTTGGGTGAGTAGAGAGGTGGGGAGGACCTGGGATGAACTGAGGTAGAGAAAAACATGATTAAGATATATTGAATGAAAAAATATTTCAATTAAAAAAATCCCTAAACTGTTTTTATTTTGAAGCAGGAACACTGAAGACATAGTTAGAAATGAAGCAGCTATCTTTTTACATTAAAAATAAAAGAGGCCCAAGAAAGCATTAATAAAATTAGAAAAATTTCAATACATCAGGAAGAATAAAACTACATTCCCAAATTTATTTTCCCAAATCTACTGTGGGTATATGAGTTGATCACAGAGAGAAGATAAAATAGAGGAAACGGTGCACACTACCTAAATGCAGCAGAGGGAGTTGGGTGAGGGCGGTACTCTTGGTAATAAGGTGGGACTTGAAATATGATTTAAAAAAATACAGCCACAGTTTGGCGGTAGAGACAAAGAAAGCACATGGGACATGTCAATCCTAAAATGAAAACACCCTCTTTGCAGGATCAGGAGGAAGACATTGCACCTCTCCAAACAAGGAGAAATGCCTTTGTCTGCAAGGCTTGCTTTTCAGCACCAGGGACAGAGCACAGCAGTTCTGTATCTTCTGTAAAGACTTGGCTTTCTGGGGAAGGCTTTCATCACATCCTTTCTTAACCAAAAGAGCAATGGTGATATGTTTGTGTAAGCAGGGAGGAAATATAATTGTTCTTTAGTGTTTTTGGTTTTTTTGTTTGTTTGTTTGTTTGGGTTTTTTTTTTTTTTTTTTTGCCTTTTCTGACCACTTCTCATGCACTTGAGATGGGCATCCATCAGTCTTGTCCTGGTGAAAGAAAAGAAGTTCAGGGCTATGATTCTAAAGCCTAAGCCTTCTTTGGCTGGCAATCTCTTTACTGGTGTAATCGATCCCTAAGTGGATTAGTTGGTGAGAGTGCTGAGTTCTTCCCAGATATAGTGTACCTAGATGTCTCCTGACTCCAGGCTTGAAGTCAGATCTGCCTAGAGGGGAAATTGTAGCAAGAGCCTGTTGTGAAATGAGACAGCCATAGGGTTTTAATTTGGGGGGTTCCTGCTGTGAGAACTCCATCAGCCATCTCTGAATGAGTTGTTGATATCTATGTTCTGCTCCTGAAGGACGGTGTGATGATTAGGGGTATTTTCACTGTAGGAAAGAGAGAAGATTTTTCTTCCCCATCTTTTGTGTGAGGTCAAACTGTGTTTTGATAGCAACTTGTATCACAAATAATAAAAACCCAGAGACAGAAATTGGGGTTCAATCTGAAAAACAGAAAAACAAAGCAGCCAAGCCACTAGAGAAGTCTTACCTCTACCAAGGCTGGGCGACTATAAACTAAGCAGACTAAGCCTCTCTCTTCTCTCATTTTATATTCCCTCTAGTGCTGAGATTAAAGGCATTATGTCTGTGACTCCATAGTACTGGGATTAAAGACATAGGCCGCCACCATCTGGATTTGTTTCTCCACTGATCTTGTGTAGCCCAGGGTAGCCTTGAACTCACAGAGATCCATTTGCCTGTCTCTCATACCCTGAGATTAGAGGTGTATGTTATCATTACCTGACCTCTAGTGGCCTTAACTTTGCTTCTGGACTTCAGGCAAGATTTATTTATTGAAATACAAATAATACAACACTACCACAGCGGCTTAAAAAAAAAAAACAAAGGCAAACAAACAAAAACCCCGTGTTCCCTAAAGGTTCCCTGTTCTTCACTCTATTTCAATTTCCTCATTCAAAGAAAAAAAAACACTCCTCATTCTCTCCACCATTACTATTGCCCTCATAATAGATCCCTAATTAATTATAGAAGATCAATATCTACTTGATAGAAATCCTCACAATTACTTATTATGTGCGAGGTACTCCTGCTAGATGTCAAACCTAAAATAATGACATAAACCTGGCTTCTATTCTCAAAAGAATTATCTGATGACTCATGATCTACTTGTTCAGGAGTGTGAGGGGGCAGGCAGGGGTGGGAATATTATAACCTGCTTCTCAGAGGAAGTCTGTTTTCTTAGTCCCCTCACCAAGGGCTGCATTGTAACAGGAGAGTTAGCTTTGAGTCAAGGATGTGTTCCTTACTATGGAGCCTCAGATGTCAGAGTTCCCGGTATGTCTGGGATATGGGAGAATCTTGCTGATGTCAGCGGCACCCACACAGGTACCACAGTGTGACTAAAACTGTGCAAGGAGTGGAGACGAAAGCTGATGATGAAAGGAGCAAGAAGGAAAACTGAGTGGAGATGAAGCTCAATGCTCAGCAGGAGGCTAGAGAGACGGGAGAGCAGCCTTGATGTGAGACAGGAGATTCACTGATAAGTGGGGTGTGGAGGCATGGAAACCCCACCTTTCATAGCTTTCTGGATAAGGAGTTTCAAAGGCTTTCAGCATCATGAAGTTCCTTTGTTATCCTGTTCCCATGGATGCACGCTTTTTCAAATTTATCATCTACCAACCAAGCAGCGTGTATTAAATATTGAGTAATTTGTTTACTCATTAATAAAAATCAATGTTACATAAGCACTATTCTGAGTTTTCTGACCACCAAGGTTAAACAGGTTGCCTTGTTCATTGTGTTCGCTCATTACAATGAATCTTGACATTTTCAGCAGCCCATGCAAGAATATTGATGAGGAAGGAGTATGCACTTCTGTTAACTTTCTGGGACTATTACAAATAACCCACAGAGCCCCATTTTTATGGTAGAGAGCTCAGAGGGACCCATGGCTGCAGGGCCATTTGCTCTTTTGATTCAGTTTGCAATTAAGTTTTAAGAATTTATATTTCAGAGCAGCTTAGATAAAGAAGCCTGGAGTATTTGGACATAAATGGTTAATCAGCATCAAAATATGAAACAAATAATTGAAACTAATAATTGCTTAAATAACTATTTAAAGATGAATAGTACATTAGCTAATACTCAATTACTACTCAATTCTTGCGTGATTGTATTGATTAACTTTTTACTGGAGGGAATTTTCTTTTTAGTAGGCTTGATTTGTGTGAGACGGGCTTTCAAATTAAGTCTGTCTATGCCTGTTGCTTTGCCCAGGGAATTCTGGAATGGATAGCAAGAAGCGCAGCCTCAAATTTGAAGTCCAATGAGCCTGTTCTTAGAGTGAAACAGTTGGGATTGAAGATCCCCTGGTCATGTAATACTTGTTATTCTTTATTGTGGATAAGCTATCAACTTTACAAGATTATTCCTCCTCCTCCTCCTCCTGTTGTTGTTGTTTTCTCCTCCTACACTTATACAATGTCTCACCATATAGCTCTGGCTGTCCTGGAACTCAATATGTAGACCAGGCTGGCCTTGAACTCAAAGAGATCTACCTGCCTCTGCCTCCCAAGTGCTGGAATTAAAGGCTTGCATCACCATACCCAACTGCAACAAGATTCTTGATTTGGGGGTCATTTACTTTGCTGCTTTGTTTGGATATGATAAATAGTGAAGTTTGGCTATAATTAGCTAGCACAGGAAGCAACGAAGAGTTGTAACCAGAAAGACAAGAATTTTCCTCCAGCTCCATCACCAGGACTCTGTGCCTGGACCAGCTCTGTACATCTCTGTTCCCTCACTTGTACCATGGGAAGAGCCAATGTAGCAAATATGCAAGCTTGTTCTCAGGATTCACAGATATGGAGTGCCTACAATGCCTGGTGCATATCAACTGCTCAGTATAAACTGAATGATAATAAGTGGAATGGATCCCGTTTTCCACTTTAAAATAAGATGGTACTTAACTCTGGCATGTTTGTCAAGATGCATTGAGATAATTATGCAGCCTACAGCCCATTGCCTAAAATGCAGTCAGAATTTAACAAATGATAGTTGTGGTCTTTATTCAGTCCCAGTAAGTGACTCTTATTTTGAAGAAGAGAGCACAAATTAGAGCTTGTCTGATGTGCATACTGGCATATGTGGCTTCATGTCTCTGGGATTCATTCATCAGCATTAAGATGTTAGAGTTAGGTGTTTAGAAAGGTTTGAAGTTTTTCTGCTTCTCTAGTCTACAGGTTGGAGATTCCAGTGTGTCTTAATAAAAACCCTCAAAAAACAGCATTCAAGATCTGCATAAAAGCATGAATTTGCTCTAAGCACAGCGAGGTTTGCATTGTTGTTGAAAGTGATGGTTTTGTTGTGTGTGTGTGTTTTAAATCTGTCAGGAAATAGAAGCTAAAAGCATTTGGTAAATGGAATAAAACATTTAGTAACTGTGCCATTTAAACAAAAGAAAAGTTAACTCACATTGCTTTAAACTTCTGTCAGGTGAGTGATGTTAACGGTAGTGACCAGTGTGTGATCCCGGGGTTACATCTGTAGCCCCAGTGTGGGTGGGAGATCTCAGAGCAGGGGGCAGGGAGCCCACAGCACTTCACCGCCCTGAAAGGGACAATGAGGGCTGCCACAGTGCATTGCAGCCCCTGAGATGGATCCACTGTCTCCTGGGAGTTCATTTTCTTAGTGCTACAGGCTGCCCTTTGTCACTCAGTCACGGAGAAAAGAGTTCTTTCTTCTAGTGTCAACTATTGTGAAATTTTTCAATGAGCCCTAGCAAGTAAAAATTTTCCATTGGCTATCATATCTATATATCCCTCTTTCTCCTTCTCAGGCATCAGTATTAACAATTTCATGCATTTCCCCAGAATTTTTGGTAAAAAGTGAGATATCTTTTTATAAAGTGGTGCATTGCAGACAATTATAGAATGCACCAAGAGTCTCTTTCCAAATCAAGGTATATTTACTGCCTAGTCCATTGTATAGATTAGATACCATTCATTGAATGGGTCTGCTGACTTAGGACTCTTATATGACTTACTACCCGAGGACATAATCAGGGGGATATTTTACAAACACACGTGTGCGTGAATGTATATATTAGGATGCTCTTCAGATAGATTTGAAGAGTGACATAGCTTCCCCTAATGCCATATCCCTTCACAGAAGCATTCCTTGATGGGTAGATGGTGGATAACTACAAGCCTGGACTGAACTCAAGCAGGCCAGTACTAGAGGGGACAAGCCTGGACTGGAATCAGGCAGGCTGGGACTGGAACTGGGTAGGCTGAGACTAGGACTTGGATTGATATCTCTTTAATGTGTGACCAAATCCAGAGCCTCATTTTCCTCGTCTGAACATCTGGAACATAGAAGCATTGCCTTTCTTTCACGGGTACATGCAGGACTCCCCTGCTCACAGGAGACTGGGTACCCGCATGCTAGAGAGTGTTGAGCTGCACCGCAGTAAGCTTTGCACTTAGGGGTGGCAGATTGAGCAAATATCTTCAAAGTATCAGAAGAATGTGCAGTGAAGTAAAACCTCAGAAAACATTTGCTGTCTGGGTTAGAACTAGGAAGAATTTCCCAGAACACCTTTGGCAGTGCGGAAGCGTTGCATCTAACGTTTAGATGAGGAAACTGAGGCCCAGAGAGCCAGGTTTGTTTAGGGCAGAAACAGACAAGGGAAGAGCATGGCTAGTGGCCACTCTGCAGTCTCTGCCATGACACATTGATGAAAACAGTTGCAGTTGAATCTTGGAGGGCTGAAGGCAGCATCACACTTGGAACCATTGGAAGACCTTGGACCAGCTGGAAAAGACTCTGGATCTGTGTAGATCATTCTCAGACAAGTCACTGAGCTAGCTAATAATCCTGATGGTTTGCAGAGTAGAGCCTTATAGTAAGTAAACTGAGACCTTTAATGAGTTGGCAAGTCTACACGTAGAGGCCTTGATATGTAGTGAGACAATGTCAGAATTAGAGCCCATGCCTTTTTCCCCCTTCCTTTGACCATATCCTTTGCTACTGACTGTAGATCTCTCTTCCCACAGAAGGCTAGATTAAGCACAATTCTCATACAGATATTGTCCAAATTTTAGCCAGAAAATGGGCAGTCACCCTGTGAAGCCACAGATGTGGCACTGCTGCCCCCCTTAATCCTGACCTCTACCGCACTGAACCCCCTTTAACTGCAGCTCCTTCTGCAGCTTGCATTCCAAAGTCAGGTGTTGATCTGACAAACTCTTTGAGGATAGTATCTAATTAAGATAGGAGGAAAAGGGAGAAACTACCCAATCAAACCTCAAATTCATGAAAAATCATATCTCTATTGGTGGCCAAAGGTAGTGAGAAACATGAGTTTGTGCTAGAGGGTACCTATAGCTATGACTATCTCTTCTAAGTCGGGGATTTTCTTTTCAAGTGAGTGGGATTCTAAGAATGAAATTGGAAAGGCCTCCTATTTAAGAACATAGCTAAAAAAGATGCTAGCAGCCATGTATTACAACTGTCCCTGGGAGGATGCATTCATATTCTCTCTCTCTCTCCTCTCCGTCTCCCACCCATTCTCTCTCTCTCTCTCTCTCTCTCTCTCTCTCTCTCTCTCTCTCTCTCCATTTAGATATAATGCTGTATATATGATCTCTTGTCCTTCATCTTGTCTCTAGCCCCAGCCTTTGGAGGTGGGGTATGATATTGGGGAGACAGATGAGTCCCCGAAGCACTTAGGCCTGAATGGATGAGCTCTGGGTTCAGTGAAAGACTGTCTCAAATAATAAAGTGATAAAATAAAATAGAAAGTTATTGAGAAACCTCTGGCCTTTATGGGTACAAACCCATATGTGCACACACAGTGCAGACTCCCACTGCAATGCATAAATACATACATAGATACATGTATAGGTATACATGTATACACATATACATGCACACATATATACACATACACATATAAACACATACATGCACATAAACACAAAGAAATAGGAATTGATCATGGCTTGCAACTCAGATGAAAGGGCATGCATGTGTTTAAAACTTTTAAATATTAAAAATTGATCAAACCATAATTATAATCTAAAGGTCAGGCAGAATGGTAGGCTACGTGGGCCTGATGAGGAAAGATGAGTGAAGTACTCATCTTTCAAGCCAGACATTTAACACATAAGGCCACCGTCAGGTTCAACAGGAATTCTGGACAAACAGCATCTGTGGTGCCTATTAGCATACCAAAATGCATGCAGGCCTCCAGGTTCTCTTGTCAACACAAATGCCTGTTAGAGTCCATGCTGGCATCCTGGCTCTTCTCACCCTGCCCCTACCATAAACTTCTCCAACTCACCGGCTTCCCTTCCCCCAGTCTCTCAATTCCCCTATAACCTTGCCAGTTTGGCTATATTCTGTCTTGGTCCCCACCCTCTTTTGTCCTTCTCTCTTGCTCTCCCCTCTTTTGGTCTCCTGTGGCCTCACTCTCTTCATCTTCTCTCCCCGTCTCCCCCACCCTCTCTCATGGCTCAGTCCAGCCTGATAGTCATGTTCAGTTTGCTGCTTTCTCTGTTCTGGACTCCTTCAGAAGCCTCTGACTGTTTCTTCCCTCATATCTACAATAAAATCCCCCCCCTTGTCCATACCTTGGAGGACTGATGTCCTTGGTGTAAGTAGCTAGGAGATGGGGGAAAAACTGTTTTAAAATGGAAATGTAAGCCTGTCATAGGTGACATACTCAGAAATACCAGAGTCACAGCTCTAGCAACAGGAATAATGAGGAGTCGGTGGTAAAGGAGAGACCCAGTATTTCATTGTTTTGTTTGAAATAGATTTTTTTTAGAAATTCTAAAAACTATATGCATTTCTAATTTTCATAAAAATCATTAACATTTTATATAGCTACCCATTGTAAGTGTTCAGCATCCCTTGTCTCAAAGTAGAATTCTCAAAGTGTTAAAAAAAAATCAGGTTATCCATCTACAAGCTGGCATATGTCAAGGTTTTATTTCACTGATGAAATAGGAAACAAGACAAATAAGAAATAAGTTGCTTAAAAGCATCTGAACCCTGGTGCCTGGAGAGATGGCTCACTGGTTAAGAGCATTTCCTGCCTTTCAGAGGACCTGGGTTCAGTTCCCAGCATCCAGACTGTGACTCATGATCTTCTGTTACTACATCCTCTTCTGCCTTCCAAGGGCACCAGCCTTCACATACACAGAGACACACATAAATAAAAATAAAATAAATCTTTAGCAAAAGGATAGAGCCCTGATCTTTTGTGAGAGAAGAGTTGGAACGTTGCCACTGGGTCTCAGGCAGGTGATGTTAGCACAGAGTAATAACGCCATATCCTTTTCCAAAGCAATGAACCGACACCAAATGCTATCTTTCACGTGGTGGCCTCTCACCCCCGTAGAATTCTCAAGCTCTGCAGAGAAATAAACGTTTGCTATCTAATCAGCTGTGGATGGTCTGTCGGAACTGTATTTCCCGAGAGAGGCCCCTCGGTTGATTTTTATCAGAAATGTTCTATTAAAGTGTCATGTAATCCTTGTTTTGCTTTCTTTTTTAAGTTTTGTGGGTTTATTTTTTCTTGCACATTTGCCATGAATCTAACCTCGAAAGCCAATGAGACACTATTAACCTGCTGCCTGCTCTGACTTGAGAGGACTCTCCCTGTCAAAAGGGCTATGGTGACACACGCCTTTAACTCCAGCACTCTGGAGGCAGAGGCAGGAAGATCTCTGAATTCAAGGCTAGTCTGGGCTATAGAGTGTGTTCCAGGATAGCCAGGGCTACACAGAGAAACCCTTTCTCAAAAAACAACCAACCAAACAAGGGGATATGGGTGTCCACATGAATGAAAGAGCAGCGTTACAAATGTTCACACCAGAGGGAGAGTTTCCAGTTGGTTTCACAGATGGTTGAAAGAAAGACCAAAGGGGCCCCTCCTATAATTGGATTTGGGTTGCAATTCAGAGTTTTGTTTGGGTTCTTTTGACTTCAACTCACCTCATAGGTGATATGATCTCATGTTCTGAGGATACTGTTCTATATTTCAAAACACCAAAGGTTTTGGGTAACTCAGAAAGGTGAGTTGGTCCCACCCTAGCCTAGTCACCCCCAACTCTCTCCTCTTCCTACTGCGCTTGTGCAAGAGAGATCAATTAGAGTCCCTTCCAGAGATCATAGCTTATAATTATTAAAAGAAAAAAATCACTGCAATTTGCAATGTGTTTAGGTTGGGAGGATTAATTTCTTTGCCAGGGCCGTAATAGGAAGACTGATTTTGTCATTTCAATTACAAGGCACCGTTTAGTTTGGGCCTGGAAGACACTTCCGTTGGGTTAGCCTCTACTTGCCTGGCACTGGAGCAATTAAGAGCGGCTGATTTGTGGCTGCATTTTTATGGTTTAGCACAGGTTTATCATCTTGAAGGTTTTCCATTTGCATAGAAGCTATACATTCTTTGGGTGACATTTCCATATCAGGCAGGGTTTATATTATGCATTGCCTCAGACTGCGCTTTCTGCTACGTGCAAGGAATCTGCAAGCTTGGCCAAGGGTGCTGATGCAGACCAAGGGGATGTGGAGTCCCAGCAGCTGCTCAGTCCTTTTTGCAGGTGGACACTCGGAAACTCTGGGGATGGAGGGCTTTCCCTTAGTCCTTAATTGATGCTTCAAATCAGTAACCTCAAGTTTTTGATCTTGGCCACATTCATACATATAGAAACAGCAATACAGAGAAGAAAAGCGATTTGCCCAAGGTCACCCAGCTCAGATTAGGAAAGGTGGGATACAAAGTCACATCCAGAGTGGAGTCCACCTGATCTCAGAGCACTCTCTGAGACTGTCTCCTCCACCTGATCTCGGAACACTCCCTGTGACAGTCGCCGCAGTGGGGACTTTCAGAGAGAACGAATGGAAGGTGATGGGTTTGCACTTTAAATACCAAGCTTCCCGAACCGTCTAATTGATGCTCTTTGGACTAAAAAGAAATGGATGTTTAAAAGAAGCCAGGGTCAGGAGGTCTAGAAGAAAGGGGTACTTTTAATATCTATTTTCGTAAGGCAAGAGATGTAATCCTGGGGGAAAGTACACTGTGTGGAGGCCATTATATAAATTTGATGCGATTGTGAAGGAATGAAGAAAAGATAAAAGAGTAATGAATACACAGCCCTGAAGATATTCTAAGAGAAGAAAGATCAGAAGTCACGGAAGGAACGAGAAGTTGGCCCAATTGAAAACAGCATCTCCATCTTGGCAGACTGGGGAAATTAATGAAGCCTCAGCAGCAGACAGAGATCTTGGACCCTGTCCTCACTGAAAAATTTCTGGACCCCAATAACCCTCTCCACCGACACAAAAATCCAAATCAGACCAAATCAAACCGAATTAGAAAAAGCCAAGGTTTAATGGATACAAACACATCTGAATGGCTTTTCAGTCTTCCAGAGAGAGACAGGAGAGAAAGACCCAAAAGCCATGTGTTTATTCTCTGGGGGGCAGAGAATACCCTTTGGGAGTGATCTTAAACATCTTTGGGGAGGGATCATCGTTTGGCGTGCTTTCAGGGAACAGAGTTTGGACTGAGGCAACTCCCAGGGATGGGGGCTTGTGATGGAACTTCCACCCTAACATTCCAGACTCTTTGAATATATGGGTGCCAGGGGCTGGGGCAAAGCCTATACCCAAACACTCAGTGGGAGTGAAAAGAGGCATGCTGGAGCCATACTGCTAGATTCGACGTTTCCCCCAGAGTTCCTTCCTAAGTAACCCCCAGACAAGTTCCCTAGCCTTTCTGAGCTCCCATCTCTTCAATCTGAAGAGTGGCAATCGTAATGTTGCTTATCTTGATGAAAGAATGGGTGTTTAGCTGAGTACAAGGTGTTTAGTTAGTACTCAAAAACATTAGTTCCCTGTGATGTAACCATGAATGATATATTTATGTGATACAAACTATAGGTGATGTATACAAGTGATGTCAGCAGAAAGAATTATAAAAATGAAGAAGCAAGGAGACGGTTTCCCTGTCCCTCCTACCCTTGAACCTTGGGAGGTTATAGAGTAGAGAGTGGAGAGTTCAAGTCTAGACAAAGACTGAGGGCTACTTGGCTTGATGGAACCAGAGAACCTATGGTACGCGTGATCTATATCTGGTCACTCCTGTCTGTGTCTTTGGAAGAGTGAGCTGACCCAGTGTCACAATATAACAGTGCTATTTCTCACTGCATTGCAGGCCTTCACCTATGACCACATCCAAGAGATCATGGTCCAGCTGCTGCGCACAGTGAACAGGACAGTCATCACGATGGGCCGCGATCACGTTTTAATTGTGAGTAAATACTTCTTCCTGTCTAACAACCTTAAATTCTTTAAAGTCTCAGAGTGGATTTTTCTGGATACATTTGTTGAATGTCGTTGCTTTGTTTTTTGCAATAAAGGATCAGGATTTTCCCATATGAGTTGGAAGTATATAAAAGTTACCTCGAGTTGTCAAACTAAGGTATGACTTAGGGTTTGGCGAGTATACTAGCAGGGGTATCTCTAGTCAGCAGAGAGAAGGGAGAGAGGGCTTTTACAAGTGAACAGGGTAGAATGTTCCAGACTTGTCTATCTTTTCTCTTGGCCTTATTCAAGAGGTGTTTTGGCCCAGGGTTCTATGGGCTTGGTTTTCTAAGTGGTCTTACTGTGTGAACTCTGTCTATGTTAGATCTTAGGCAGTCGACAGGCAGTCCGTATATCTAGAAATTAACTCTAGCTGCACTGTAGAATTTCTGGTGAATAAAGTCAGCATTCCTCAGGTACTTGTAAAACTGGTTCCCATCTGCCAAAAGGAATCACTCCTCTGGCCTCTGGCAGAAAGGACAAATGGCTTCATTGGCATTTACCTGTGGTTGCTTATCAAAGCCTGTGTTGCCCTCCAGGCTTCCTGGGCCCTACCTATGACTACTTGTTGTATACTTCAAAGCCCCCACAGTAGAATCCCAGCATCCTGGCCTTTCTCTCTTCCAAGGCTTCTCTCCTCCCAGATACCCTTTATAAGGGCAAGCTTCCCCCTTCCCCCACCTACACCAGGCTGTTGTCTCCTCTTGCAGATAACCCTGGCCCTGATTAGCTTATTTCTCTTTCTGCTTTGGACTCTTCCAGATGCCTCTGGATATTTTCACTCTTTTACCTACAACAAAAACCTTCCCTTAGCCATACCATGGAGCGGTCATGTCAGCAGTCTCTTTACTGCACCCTCTCAAACACAGAGTGTTAAGTTTAAATTCCTGGTCACTGGGGATCTGACACCGCTGCTGTAATAAGCTATCCAGGTTTATTCTGAGCATATCATTCCTGGGAGGCCCCAGGGAAAGTTAAGGAGACCATGTGTTTGTCCTCTGAGAGGCAGTTTAAATACCCTGTGGGAGTTGTCTTGAGTATCTCTGAAGAGGGGTCATCAGTTGGTGGGCTTTCTCAGGGGTGGAGATTGGACTGAGGAAGCTCCAGGGGAGGAGCTTGGGGTAGAGCTTCCATCTGAACATTCCAGACTCTTTGGATATATGGCTGCAAGGGGCTAGAGCGAAGCCTTCACCCAAACATTCCAGACTCTTTGGGTATAGGGGCACTGGTTCATGTCTGGTTGCTTCCTGCAGACACAGGATGATGTGGGGTAGTGGAGAGTTGGGAGTTGGTGGGCTCACACTCAGCGGGAGGTGTGACTGGAGAGACATCCAGTTAACTGCAGTCCTGGAGACCTCAGGCATCTGTTCTTGAGGGAGATGAGAAGGCAGGTTGCTAGGAGAAAAAATAGGTTGTTATTATCAGCCTTATGAGAGGGCTAGCCATGGGAAGGGTGATTAACTGCTAGAAAGAAGTGCCCTGGTTGTTCAGGAAAGGCAAGGGTGAACGAGTGAGACATGAGAGCAGATATGCCCTTGAAAACCAGATTTCAGTTGCTGGGTAGGTGCCCATTTCATCCTGGAGAGGTGGTACCAATGGTGAAGTCCCAGGGGCTGGTGCTGGAGCTGGTGCTATCTGGAGAACTGGTCTTGGCCCAGGCAGAAGGAAGGAACCTGCAAAAATCACTCGAAAATGGTTGGGTCAAAATAGGCTCCGCAGACTGTTAGTTTTCGCCAGATCAGATTTGTTGATACGACAGCAGAACTTCACCCAGGAACCTGCAGGTAACATCCGGAACCTGTTAATCCTGGACTATGAAGCCCGTGAATGAGGCATGCCTGTCTGTATTTTTAGCAGGAAATTTAACTCATGTGGTAGTGAGCTACCAGTACCTTAACTCATCAAACACCATCCGACAGATCTAAGAGGGATAGACAAATGAGCAGAGGCAAGACCGCATTTTTTCCAGCTTCTCGGGCAATCCCAAGTCTCTCTGTGGTCTTTGGTGAACACTAGTCTCAGAAGCAGTACTCACCTTTAGCTGCTCAGCCCAGGAGGCCTGACAGATTTTCCTGTGGGGGTAGGGTTCAGTTTATCTGTCTTGGCAGGATGGGACAATCGATTCCCCTACATTCCCTTAGTGTCATCCAGTCCAGGCAGCTGATGAGGTGAAAGGCTGGTTTTCGCCATGTGTGGCTTTGCCATATCCAAAGGCAAGCCTCCAGAAGGCAGCTCTGTAGCCATGCATCTTCTTGGAGGAGCTATAGGATGCTGCAGGAGCTGGTATATCTCTCTCTCATAAGCTCTTTCATTTAATGCCATACTCTCAGACCTGTGCTAATTTGGGAAGAATTTTTCTGCATGAACACTCTATTCTGAAGCAGGGAAGGCTGCTGCTCTGTGGTATGACTATCTTGTCTCCCAAACAAAATAAAACAAAAAAAATAAACAAACAAAAAAACCTGTCACTAACACTGTGGTATCTCCCCATCTTGCTTTAAGTAGGGTTCAAACTCTGAGACCCTAACAGGGACCAGTTCCTAGCAGAGATGGGCACTCCCAAGCATGCCACTCCTCTACTCAAACCCACTGGCAGTTTCTCATCTCAGGTAGAAAGAAGATTCAAACCACTGTCCTCTCTGGATGCCTCTACCTCTTGTTCGTTCCCTTACATGTTCCTCCTACACATGAAACAAAATTCTACTTGGTGTCTGCATGCCAGTTCTCTCACTATAATCAGATCGCTCCAGGAATCACCTAGTCACAGAGGCTTCCTGGTCCTGAAGCCAGGCACAGCACTGGGATCCCTCCGTGCGCTTCGAACGCTGTAACGTGGGTCTGTATCTTTCTCAGCAGGTTTTCCCTGTGCTTTATTGGGTTGCAGTCTTGCTCTCACTGTGAAAGTGTAAGTCCAGGGAAGTGACTTATTTTGAATCCCTGTTGTGTTTCTGAGTCTGATAACATCACCCAGCAGAGTAGGTGCTCAATAAATACAGAATAAAGATTTGAATGAATGAGTGAATGAACGAAGTGCACCAACCAGATACACTAATGTGCGAAGAACGGTACTCAACTCAGACTGACTGGCGCCATGCTAGATAGGATCATGGCAGTTAACAGAATTCCCTTTTCCCTGAGATAAAAATCACCCTGTATGCTTTGTGATGGCTCCCGGACATAGGGCCTGCCTTAAAGTGTGGTTGCTATAGCCAGTGACTTTCCATCGGAGGAAACTGATTTTCCCTTTCCTAGCAGTTATCAGCTGCACATAGTTTCCTGGTTGGGGTGGGACTTTGTGTCTACTTGTCCCTTTCAGGAGTGGGATTTGGCTGTCTTGAACCTGTGTCGTCACTGTCTCTGAGCTCATATAAGCACAGGTCATGTTGTGTCCAGAAGAGACTGTTTCCTTGGATGTTACCCGTCTCTGGCTCTTACCACTCTTTCTGCCTCCCCTTCCACAAAGATCCCTGAGCCCTGAGGGGAGGGGTTTGATGACGACATCCCAATTAGGACTCAGTACTTTGAAGTCTCATTCCACACATCATCCCGTTTGTTGGCCAACACCAAACAAACCCCGTGGGTTGTTTTGGTGATGGGGGTTTGTCTCATTTTGTTTTGTTTTAACATTATTTTTGTCTTCTTGGTTTTTTTTGGCTGTTTTGATTTTCTTTATTTTTTGAGACAGAGATAGAAAACATGAACGTGAAAGGTAGGGAGGATCTAGGAAAGGTTGGAAGAGGGAAAAGCATGTTCGAAAAATTTTAATTAAGAAATA
Source organism: Microtus pennsylvanicus (assembly GCF_037038515.1). NCBI lineage: Eukaryota > Metazoa > Chordata > Mammalia > Rodentia > Cricetidae > Microtus > Microtus pennsylvanicus. Next base: position 85,512,627 of record NC_134589.1, read on the forward strand.
CTATGTGTAAAATTTCCTAACATTTAAGTACTGACAGATTATGGTTCCAGCTTTCCAAACCCAGAGTGGGATCTCTGTTTTACTGTGGTGTGGAAGGAGCCAGGGTGGGGATATCCAGTGACAGTGGCTTCATGGATACAAGGTCCAAGCTACCAAATATTGTTCTAACGGTGTCTGGGGAGCCTGGTTGCTGAAAGGAGCCCGAGTGCCACA